>NC_135612.1:22468928-22780357 GCF_053574225.1 Canis aureus
TTCAAGAAAACAGAAGAACACTATGAACCACAAAGAAGTATTTGCTCTTTCACTTTTAAGGAATTGCTTAAAGTTAATTTTCCTTGTAGTATAAATGTCAGATTTAGGGACAGGAGAGGAAATCCACACTCTTATCAAGAAAAGGATATTTCTTTATTCCTTTCAGTATGTGTTTATAAATATATAAATACATTCAACAAGTATTTATAAATATATATACATACTTACTATATGTATATATGTATATTAAATATGTACATGAAAACATAGTGGATTACAGGAGCTAAATTCTCTTTACAAAACAAAAATGCCCTTTTCTAAAACAATTATTTAACACAAAGACCACTGGTAATGTTTCTTTTAGAAAGAAGTAAGTTCAAGTTTGACTTTCAGCATTGAGAATTAAGATTATGGTCAGAGACAATTTTTATCTTGACAGAGTCGAAATAAAAATTAAACTAATGCTTCTTTGGTGTATACCCTGATATATAAATGACATTTGAGCATCTGATTATCCAAGTGGAAACTCAAAGAGTGGCAAAGTTAGCTGACTGCCTCTTTATTAACTTCCACCTCCTAACAATCAACACATTGGTCTACACTGACCCATAGTAAGCAACCATAAAGGTAATAATCAAAGAAAATAAAATGTAACACCTCCATGTCAAGTACTATCACACTCATGTCAAAGGCAAGTGTGTAATCTTTTCACATGTGTCCCATAAGACATTAAGGCACATGTTGACAACTATGCTGAGTGGTACCTGCCATTTTAAGACATTTGTCATATTATCAAGTCTCTTATGAGACATTTATTTCCTAAAGAATCGCAAGCCCATTGTCCTGCATCATTAATTTTCCTGGCTACATTAGCAATAAACTCTAAAAACAGATTAAGGAAGATGTCATCTTCCAAATATAAAATTTTAACTGAAACAAAAACACACAAAAAAAGAGGCACTCCCTCCTTTTATCCTACTCTCAGAAATTTTGATCACTTATTAATGGGGGTCTAAATTTAACCAATTATTTGTCTCAAAGCCAAAACATATACACATTAAATAATTATCATATGCACAGTTTACTGGGCTCTAAATATAGCTATGCATAGCTGAACCTCCAAAAGATGGAAAGGACAATTTTATCTAACTCTATGAAAGATCCTACCCAGAATTGTGAAGCATACAGCTTAGGGAGCCGTAAGAATTGGTCCTGTAGTTTATAATTCCATTTAAAGGGCATTTTGAGGGATGCCTGGGTGGCTCAGCAGTTGAGCATCTGCTTTCAGCTCAGGGCGTGATCCCGCAGTCCCAGGATTGAGTCCCACACTGAGGTCCTTGCCCAGGGTCTGCTTCTCCCTCTGCCTGTCTCTGCCTCTCTCTATGCATCTCTCATGAATAAATAAATAAAATCTTTTAAAAAAATAAATAAAGGGCATTTTAAATCTGAAAGTGATCAATGTATAAACAAGTAAATGCTATCAAACAGCTTGCAAATATATATAGCTAAATGATGGGAAAAGGAACCAATGCTTCATTTGTACTATCTTATTCAATGCACACAAGTTAAAGATAAGGAAACTGAAAATCCCAGGTAGCCAAGGATCGATATGTATTCAAAGTAGGGTTTGACTGACTGCACAATCATATTTGTACCATATCTTGTTCTCTTTCACAAATTCTTCAGTCACTACTTTAATAAAATGAAAAGTTAACCAAGTGACTAAAACAACATAAAGATTTTAAGACACAGTAGTGTGATTCTTCCTTCTTCATTCAAGTAAATTATTTCAGGGGCAAAATAGTGGGGGATATTGTTGGAAAGCTAGTTTGAAATCAGATAACAACTGCATGTCCAGGCAATACGTCTGTATTTGGCTTTTAAATTTTTGTTTCCCAGGGTGTTTGGCTGGCTCAGTTGGTAGAGCATGCAACTCTTGATCTTGGGGTTCTGAGTTTGAGCTACACAATGGGTACAGAGATTACTTAAAAATAAAATCTTAAATTTTTTTTCCTATTTTATATATGTCATAAATCATTTATTTTAATTCAAATATACAACAATGTATGTTGGCTGAGACATTCTAAATTAGAATCTCTCGAACTGATGCCTTAGTGTACAAATTATGGGGGGGAAGAAAACAAAGTAGTGATTTTCTGGACAGGCACAATTATACTACTAGTCATTAAAAATATGGTATGACAAAAGATTGGCATGATAAAGGAGTAAAGGGCTTAGAGAAGATAATCTCTGGCAATTGCCTTGAAGTGGAGAAGAGACAAATCAGACATAAAGTCATGTGAGCCTTGACAATAATTTGCCTATGATAAAGTAAAAGACATTTTTAGAGTTTTCACTCATATATACCGTACTTGTTTTTGATCCCCAAAGGTGATAGTGATAGGGAAGTTACAACCAAATATACAGAATTTATTCCACGAGTGAACTACCTTTCTGAAACAATTCTGGTGAACCATCCTAAACCACAGAAGAGATCCAAAAATTATTTTCACTTTTCTTACCTGACTAAATATAAGTGCTAATCAGCCCTTTTCCTGTTTCCTCACATCCGGAACACTTCCCTTCTTTATTTCTTCTTTATATTTTATACACAAATATATATGCAAATAAAATGTAATTTCACCTTCCAGAAGCTTATAGACTAGTAGAAGAATATGCTATTTTTAAATTAACAGTGCAAACAATGGTAAGATAGAAATTTGGACAAAGTGTACTGGAAAGTCTAAGGAGGGAGTGCTAAATTTTACCAACATGGCTACAAAAAGCATTACAGAAGACATGTTGGAGCTAAACACTGAAATTTGAGAGGTTGCTTTATATGAAAACAGGGATGTTTTACCTAATAGAATAATGTGAAAAAATCACAAGGCTATACAACAGGATGATTCAGAAGTTATGAATACATGACATGGGCATGGAAAGGGTTAGCAATATATCCCAAAGCCCATACTTAGAGGGACAAGTATACATACTAGTTGATCACTTACATATTGGATTAAGGAATTGATGCTTAGTCCTGTAAGTAATGAGGAACAAATATATGATTTATGATTAAATTTTGATTTAGGGAGAATCAGTTAAAATACATGCAATACTCTTAATAACAGATAGCAAACATGCACTTCCAGCAGCAGCAATGATATTGAGAGGTATTGCCTCTAAAATCTTCTTTCTCTGAGGTAATCATCCAGTTTACAATGATATTTACCTTATATTATAAGAAGCAAGTATCTTTCTTATGTTTTATTCATTCTTCATGAGTCTTACTTCAATTTAACTTCCAGGGAATAAAATTGGCCCAAGTTCTTTATTGGGCAAATTTTTTTCTATTTTGCCATCATATATTATCTTTCAATAAATATATGAAGAATTGTCAGTATTATTTTATTATTTTTGGCTAGTTAAGTCATTTTTCGTTTGTATTCACCCTTCAAAAATGTATACTTTGTAATATCTTATCTTAAAAGAAGACACACAAACCCAATGCAATGATCTCAAAGTCTAAGTGTCCTTTAAAAAAACAAAAACAAAACCAAAAACAACGTTACCCAGCATCAACATGTAAACAGGATAAGCAGTTAAGAACAATGAGTTGTCATCGTGGCAGTCTGGCTATCCCCTGTGATTGGCATTATCAAAATCATAACCCTTCCAACGTAGTGGAATTTAGACACAGGGCCAAGTCAATGAAATGTCTTCACTGGGCTGCTCTAATGTTTAGCAAATAAATGCCATTAACAAAAGCTTTGAAATTCATTAAAGGATTGAGTTGGACTTTTATTATTCATACTGATGAGAACTAAACAGCTACATCTGATCATGACTTCATCTATAAAGTAAACATTAAATATTTGTTGAATGCAATCTAATAAGTTAGTTACTTTTGAAAATTCCTCATGAGAAAATGCAAAGGAACATTGATATTCTAGAGCAGTAATCACATCCCCTTATGTGTTATACTTTGTCTTATGTGGAGGTTAATAGCGATCACTAACTTGCTATCTGTTGATAAGTCTTTTCTTTTTCATTTATTTTTGAGTAGTCAGTTCATTTTATAGCTAATTTTGCATAATAGCATTAACAGCTACAGTTTTGAAACTGAGTCAATTTATAACTAATTGCTAAAACTCTCAATTCTCCTTAAGGCCAATAAAAGGAATTTTACTGTGACATAAAGTTATTTAATAAACTAATAAACGTGGGAAAGAGGGAAATACACAAGAAACCTTATTTCTTGAAAACTCTTTGTTGCATACATTTATCTTGTATAATTACCACTTGGTGTAATTAATATCATCCTGCATCCATTTATCTTCTCAGCATAAAGAGGCTATTATTCTCTTACTAGGATGTTTTTTGCCTATGGCAGTCAATTAAAGGAAGATTTAAGGAAAAACACACATAGAAAGAAACAGTACTTTGCTGTGTGATTCTTTGCATTTTTATGCAGTTAGATACAATTTACAAGTATTCTTGTATTAGACTCCATATGACAGTGGTAGAGCACAGATACTAGATATATTTTGAAGGGGAAATTGTGTCTCAGGCTCTGTACATAACTGAAAGTATATCAAAAACTGAATACCTCTAAAACCTTTATTCTGAACCTACTAACATAAAATACTTTTTCAGAGGCTAGATTATACTGTGCTCTGATTAATGTGAAACATTAATGGAGGATCTGAAAAAACTGTATTAACGTTCAGTTGCTGGATTACTGGGAAGATTATTTTTCTTTTACCATTCTCTACCTTTTGGCCCTGTACTTTCTTCTATAACAGCTTCCAGATAAAAATTTCTTCCTTTATTTTAGAAAAACAAGTGACCAAAAAAAAAAAAAAGTAAAGAAAGGAAGGAAGACAGGACGGAAGGAAGAAAGAAAGAAAAGCATCAAAATACTAAAAGAACAATTCTTTCTGGAGGAAATTTATTTTTATTTAATTCTTCAGACACATGATCAAAATTTTTATGTCATATGACTTTCTTATTGTGTACATGGTAAGCCCTTCAGGAAAAGTAAGAGCAGATGTCTCGGTGCCACTCTTTGCTTTCAAACAGATTGAATTTTTTATTACTATCTATAGACTATTGTGTTCAGCTTGTTAGTTAGTGATTTCCTCAGTAATTTTTCAAGCTATATTTTATCTCAAATTTGGGTGAATAGTAATATAACTAAAGAAACCTATTATTAAATTACTATATCAAATTATTTGAGATTGTTTTATTGGACAGAACTTAGTCATTTTACTTGACAGGAAAAGTACTTCCATAGAACTTTCAATGAATCAAATTTACAATTCTGCAATTAAATGACTTTGCTGTACATTTGTTTTTTGACCATATTGGTTGAGTTGTATAATGAGTAATTGTGCAAATAATCCTCTCAAGAATTTTCAATCTCATAGAAAGAAATACTTGGTGCCTTGTAAAAAGGTTACACTGCCCCTAGAACTCAGTATTCTCTTAAATGCAGATCATTAAAGAACCTGTGGAAATGAAACATATCTCCTATCATCTCATTGCATCATTACTATGTACTCAGTTGTTCTGTATACAATATATACACTATCCTCTTCAGTTTCATTTCATAAAAGATGCTGTAAGGTCTCTGGATTTATAAGTCTTACTACTTATTTTCTACTAAATTTCATGTTTTGACACTGGTTATAATGCCATTTGCAGGTTGCTTTAGTTTCAGAAGGATACTGAATATGCAAGCAAAACATATTATTTTCTATACTTTATATATTTTTCTTTTTAAAAAAAGATTTTATTTATTTATTTATTCATGAGAGAGACAGAGAGAGAGAGAGAGACAGAGAAAGAGGTGCAGAAACCTAGGCTGAGGGAGAAGCAGGCTCTATGCAAGGAGCCAGATATGGGATGCGATCCTGGATCCTGGGATCACGCCCTGAGCCAAAGGCAGATGCTCAACTGCTGAGCCACCCAGGAGTCTCTCTATATATTTTTCTACGTCACATAAGATGTCCACAAATATGCAAATATCCAAAATATCAAGTTACAGATATTTTAATTTTGATGCATTACTTTCTGTATACTTCAGCATTCCCTGGATGATATGGATATGAAATGAATAATCAGATTCTCCTATTCATTCCTTTCCTCGAACCTTGAATATACCTTTGACCAATTAAAAAATATATATATATTTAAAAACTGTATCTTAACTTTTAATACATATTTCTTCTCACTAAAAAGACAAACAAGCAAATCAAACTAAATTACAATCCTGGCTAATGAATATATGCATACTCATTTAATTAGATCAGAAAGCAATGTGGTTAAGGCAGGATACATTTACATTTTGATCATGTGCTAAAGAAAGTAAAAATAGAGCATTTTAAATTATATAAGAAAAAATGATACAAGTTTTGGACAATACTATATTTCCTTAGACACTGAGGTAATTACAACAAAAAAGTTTTAAATAGAGACTTACTATGACTACTATTCAAGAGAAAACCTTCAAGTCCACTTTTTCTCTTTCTAAATAGGTGTTCTAGTTTCTAATGTCAGGCTTTTCCAAGCACTTCCTTATGTTCCTTGATTTCTTTGCTGCTGATGAAATATATATATGAAAGACATGGGAACACATGAGGGCATTTGGAGTTCATAAAACATCAAAGAACTTTTCAAAAAAAAATGAGTCATTTTTTCTTTAATTTTGCTATCTATCCTTGTCTCAAAGTAAATTTGATCTATGTATTTCTGCTTCTATGCTTTAGCTATCAAACATTATATAACAAAGTTTAGCTTATCCACACAAGCTTTATGAGTACTCTTATATACCCATCAAAAGTTTTGAGTCAGGAAATTTTTATTCTCATGTCTACATGACCTATAAGCCAGAAATTGTTGTTGAAGATAAATTTACATCCCACAGGTTTGAGCTCATTTGAACTTAAAATACATTTCTAGTAAGTTGAGTTTCTCTAGTGAAACCAAAAGTAAGTTGCTGCTGGTCATACTCACCTTTAGCTTACAAAGTTATTACCCTTAGATTCAAGTGTATCTACAATACTTACACAAACATAAGGATTAAAAAAACAGTGGTTCTTTTTTAAGATTTCATTTTTTTGAGAGAGAGAGAGAGAGAGAGAGAGAGAACATGCCCACACAAGCAGGGGGAGTAGCCAGAGAGAGAGAGAGAAGCAGGCTCTCCACTGAGCAGGGAGCCCAATGTGAGGCTTGATCCAAAGACCCTGGGATCATGCCCTGAGCTGAAGGCAGTTGCTTTACTGATTGAGCCACCCAGGTACCCCCAAAAACAGTTTTTAGAATAAGAAACTACTTTCAAATCTATGTATCTTAAATTGAGCTCCTATTCTTCCAGTAAGTGGAAATAATGCCTTTCAATTTAGGAAATATATAGGAGTCATATAATCAAGATGGCAACATAGGTAATTACCGACTTTAGCTCCCCTTACAAAACCAGCTAGCAACAATCCATAGACAAGGCAGCACTATAAAGATTCCAGAACATGGGAGTGAAGCTGAAGCACCTCCCTGGAGTACACAGACGAAGAAGGACTAAGATTAGAGGACTAAAATGAGTGGCTACACTCTAATCATATTGGCCCTCTTGCAGGCTGACACAGTACCACAGAGACGGGCTCCCTTGGTGTATGGTTCTCCAGTGGGAAAAAGAGAGCCCAACGTAGACATCCAGCTCCCTCAACATTATGCATCATTTCCCAGGAGGCCTGCTCAGGTCTGGCTTCATGGAGAAATCAGCAAGGCTTGAGTTGAGAAGGGGAAAGGAACCTATAGCAACTAACACTCAGATCTTGGAAGACTGAGTTCCTACTAGAAGCAGTACCCAAGTAGAAATTCCAATCAGTGGTTTTGCTCATCCACAGAGCAAAAATTGTAGCCTCCTCTGACCAGGGAACTTGGAGTACAGTTCAGTCTGATTTGGGATCCCAAATGATGAACCTTGCCAGTCTTAGAGCCTGTTTAATTGCCCCGCCGAGGTAGGAAAGCAGATTCATAGCCCTGCCTATTGGTGAATGTGAACCTCAGCTCTGTCCAACCAGGAAAGTTAACCAGGAGGCTCAGGAGGCTATGCAGCCCACCTTGCTTATTACACCCCACTTACAGTGACATTTGAGGAGAGAGCCCAGCCACTGGCTCTGCCAGTAGCCCCATCTGGCCAGAAAATACTGTACAATTCTGCCTGAAAGGCGTTCCCAGACAATGAGCCCATCCTGGCCATGGGGCCTGTTTTGCCACCTGCTAGCCAATGAAGCTAATTCATAGCCTTGTGCTGAGTACAGTTCCCAGTCTCACGTAACTACAAAGCCTGACCAGAGAATCCAGGCAACTGCAGAGCCCATCCTACAGAGCAATCAGGCAAGGAAAAATAAATAAAAGACATCAGGATTGTAAAGAAAGGAGTAAAATTATCTCTAATTGAAGAAGACACAATTTTACATATGGAGAATCCTAAAGACTCCACTAAAAACTGTTAGATCTAATTAATGAATTCAGTAAAGTTGGTGCATACAAAAATCAACATGCAAAAATCAGTAGTGAATTATCTGGAAAAAAAAAAAAAGGAGAGAAAACAACCCCATTTAAAATAGCATGGAAAAGAATAAAATAGGAATAAATTTTACCAGGGAGGTGAAAGATTTCTACACTGAAAACTATAAGCCCTTGATGGAAGAAATTAAAATAGACACATATTGTTTATGAAGACAAAATTCAACCCATTTCAACAATGTATATCTGCCTTCTGCTACAACTTGAAAACACAGAAGTGTGCTTTCCTTTTCTAACACTTCATTTTTATGAAAATCATGTATGTATGGCTTTATAGAAAGGAAATGCCAGAAGTACAGTGAAAGAAAAGAGGCACCAAATTAGTTTTTTGAGAATAATTTGTTCACAAAAGGAATTTGAAGAGATAATTTAGTACTTTATAAATGAGGATAATTATGTCCCAGATAGGTTATGTGACTTGCCTTGAAAGTGACTCCACAGACAAACAATACTCTTTGAATACAGCAATAACTAGACCATTTACAGACACAGTAAGGCTGAGTTATACTCTAGCAACAATTTTACTGTAGTTATCACTTTTAGTTACTTAATCTCTTCAAATATGATGTCTAAATTTTAGCATTTTTTAAAAGGCTTTATTTATTTATCTGAGACAGAGAGGGAGAGAGAGCACTAGTGGTGGGTACAGGCTGAGGGAGAGGGAGAAGCTGACTCTGCTGAGCAGGGAGCCTTACATGGGGCTAGATCTGAGGGTCCTGCGAACATGACCATTCTAGAACCCTGAGATCATGACCTGAGCTGCAGACAGACACAGCTGGCTGAGCCACCCAGGCTTGAAGTGGGCTTGAAGCCTAAAGAGATTGAGAACTACTACTTTAAAAATTTCTGTAATAATAAAGTGATCCTTATCTACACATTTGTCAAATTTTGCCTACCAGCTGTGGAACTATAGCTTATATTTTAAGTTAATATATGCAAACTCAGTTATGTTTTAAAGATTCTTTTTATTTTTATCTTTATTTTTTTAATTTTTTTTAATTTATTTTTTTATTGGTGTTCAATTTACTAACATACAAAGATTCTTTTTAAAAAGAAAACAATAAATATGGAAACATATGGGTAAATTTTCATTTAAAATATCATCAATAATTAAAAACTCAAAAGAAAAATTAATTCTGGTATCATAAAAGGAAAACAATGTATGTATTATTTTGCAGTGTGACTCTTACACTTTTCTCTCAGAAACAGATGGAAGATTTCACACTTTGCACAGAATATAAATCAAGACACTTATAGGGCCTTGGTGTTTGCATTAACTATACTTATTTAGGCTAATAAAGAATGGTCTAAAAGGAACTGCAAGTAGCTTCAGGTCTTTTGAATTATAACAATGCTGGAACATTTCTTGAAAATGTGACAATTTATTAAGCTTTTTACCTAAAAGTGGTTATTATTTTTCATGAATTACAAATGCATGAAGCAGGGTTAAAACCAATTAGAAATAACACTTATATGCTATTTATAAAACAAATAAAGAGCTAACAGAACTCCAAATTCTGGAAGCATACAGCTACAGAAATTCAGTATCAATTTTAAGAATATAATAAGAGAAATGCAGAAGTATTACTCAAGATGGACCTCGAAAATTATAACAAATTGTTTGATACATTTACCCACTTTATTTTTATAGCAAGTAAATTAAATACTCAAAACTATTTTGGTAAGCCTTCACTGATAGTTTATCCATCTGAATATGAATTAAGCTAAGATCATACTGATATCTGATAGTAATTCAGTACCTCAGTGTTCATTCTAGCTTTCCTTTCTCACTTATTTTTAACCTTCCTCTTCAAGAATGAGAAACCTGGAAAACCTGTCACTGTTTAACGCTCATATACTTATTTATTCAACACAAGTATACATGTAAAGCGGTTTCATAATTTTTTAGCCAGTACTTAAGAAATATTAACAAATGTAACATGCATGCTTGTTTTAGTATGGATTTACACAAATAGTAAAAGATATATATATGAACATATATATTTATATATGTGAAATTTTGATCACTGATGAGATATTTCATGCTAGTGAAGTTTTACTGTGTTTTTTTTCTTTTTGTGGTGATATTTGTAAAATGAGGCCATCTTATAGAGTGACTAAGAAGATAATTGTTAGTTCATCATACTATTCTTTTTTTGTATGTATTTTTCTACAATGAAAGGTAAAATTATATATGACATTCATACAAGTAAATAGGATTATGTGTTTATATGTAACAGACATACTTCGTATATTTACTTATTGCAAAAAAAGAAATTATAGCAGCTGGAGAGTAATCCATTAATTACCATTATTGGAAGGGCACTCTCAAGGAATCAAAAGGAAGTAAGGTAAGCAGATCTAGTCTTCATGTCAATCAGATCTCTGGGAAATATATTAACAATATATGTTCTGAGAAAGAGATAGTATCTACAGAATGTCCCTAGTAATATATAGTTGGCTCAAGATAGGCTGAACAATTGTCTTAGTTTGCCCAGGATGGTTTTGGTTTTAGCACTGGGAGTCCACTGTTACAGTATATTCCCTTCCTGGGATTTTAAAAGTTAAAATTTGGGAGGGTACAGAGAATTGAGGAGAAGATATAAAACACATACAGTAGCCCAAAAAATAAGGACCATGAGAAATATTTTTTGTATCAAATACATAGGGCATACATTATCCACCTTCCATAGTCACTGTTGCTGTTTTATGCCATAGCAGCTGTCGTTGGCAATCACAGTTTGTGGTTCACCATAATGGATCATTGTCATGGTCATCACTCTGAGCAATGTGACTAAGTGTACAACTTAAGTGAATTGTTATCATGAGTGTTAGTCCTTTGACTTTGCCTGTAATTAAATGGTATGTTATCAAGATAGTACTAGTTCAATATTTTTAATATTGTGATTTTGTTTCAAAGGAGTTCATGTCATGAAATTGAGAAATATTAAAATACCAATGCCAGCATGACAGACATTATCTCAAAGGAAAGCTAAATAATATCTGTTATTTTTATGAAAGGTCACATGATACTGGGTTAGAAAGGTATAATCGAGACAGATTGTATTGCACAACATGCAGAAAGTAATTTGAGACTGGGTATGCTAGTGAAGTAGATATGGAAGTACACACAAATATTGACTCTCACAAGTCTAGGATGATATAGGCATGTACTTCAAGCAAAGGTTTTTGTCTACCAAACAGACACTCATGTTCAGTCACAAATAATGCCAGCTAAATTACTCTGGATGTACCACACAAGCACATTATCCTAGTGTTCCTTGATTGCTCTATAAATCTGAGTAAAGTAACACTTCCTGATTCAGCGGTGGAAACTAGAGGAGAAGAAAGGGAATTTCTGATAAGAGATGTATTGGTTTCTTCCAACATGTAACTGATTATGTCAGAGTTTATTTGATTATACTTTCTGCTATATATCAGATGATGTGTTGGATCACAACAACAACAGAACTTGCCTCAACTCTTATGTATTTTGGTTCAAAAAATGCACCTTCATATCATCTATTCAGATGAAAATTTTAATAAAACTACAGAAAGCATAAAAAGATTGTTGTTATTCTGTTTAAACACAGACTAGACTTTGCCAATGAATCTGCTTGTTCAATAGATAATGAAAATATAAATTTTGGCAAATTTCACTCAATTATAGAGTTCTTAATAAAGAAAATAAAAAGGTCATATTTACTAAATATCCTCCAAACTTTACAGCCTAAGCTGCAAAAAGGAGTATAGTTTGTGTACCTGTGATATTGATGATGTCATACTGAAATTTTTCATTTCAAAACTTACAGACTCATTGATTGAGATTTTTTTACATTATAAAAATGGAAGGAGGTAAATTTCTAGACATATGCTTACAGATTGTTAGCATTGTGGTTGGACATAGAGATGTTACATAGATGGCTTGGTATGAAATCTCATTTTTGAAGTGCGGTACAAGAATATCCTTGTCTAAGTTGGAAACACACTGAAAATGAGAGTGGAGAAAAAGGATCTCTGCAAAATATGCATTTTATATGCTATTTCTTCAAAACTATTTCATGATCTTTGAAGTGGCCAAAAAGAGCAAAGAAAAGGATGAACTGATTGCCCCTGAGAGTATGATGTTAGCATAGGTCATAACAAAACTCATACACACACGCACGCACACACACACACACACACACACAAAATTCACTTTTTTGGAGAATAAGACTGTTTCAGAACACACACATATTAACATAAAAGGGCAGCCAAGTTAAAACAGGATTTTCTGAACTTCTATATTAAAATTATAATTAAAATTGTAACTTACTTAGAATAATAATAATAATAATACTCTTTTCAAGAGTTCAAATTACTTCTCTGCTTCAAAACAAATTTCCCTGAGAAAGAGGTTTAGCTTATGAAAACATCCAATGTGCTTTGTAGTGTATGAAAATAAGGAACATTTTAAACAGAAGAGGCTATTATGAATAGAAACAAAGAACATGATTAATAAACAGCTGATCAATCAAAATAAGCCAGTGGATACAATGTAGATAGATATTTTCAGAGAGATAGGAAGTGAATCCTACAAGCCTAACCTGCTGTTGTTGGTAACTAAAATCCTAAGTATTCCATTCTCAAATGATTTTGTTGAGAGTATTTAGTTTGAAATCATTACGTTGGACGACACCAGAAATCAGTGTACCATAAGCTTGATAAGAGCAGAGCTACAAGTCACAATGAATTTTACACTTGACTGAATTCAGTTTTACCACTATATAAAAGTGTCCTAAATGTTTCAGGTAGTTTAGAGAAGTATTATAAAAGAAAACAGAAGGAACAAAACCAATCTGCTGTATCATAGGACCAAAAGAAATCTGTCACTGTCATTTGATATTAAATATAGTTAATATTTGTTTAATTAGTCTTATAGTATTTACATTATTTTTTAAAATAAAATTTATTTATTTATTTTTAGAGCAGTTTTAGGTTCAAAGCAAAATACAGAAGGTACAAATTCCCTTTCCACAAACCCGTTGCCCACACACATGCATAGCCTTTCCCACTATTAACATCTCTTATTAAAGTAGTATCTTTGTTACAACTGATGAATCTACATTGACACATCATTATCAACCAAAGTCCTTTAGTTTACATTAGGGTTCATTCTTGATGCTATACCATCAAGGGGTTTGGGAAAATGCCTCCTGTCATGTATTCACCATTACAGCATTTAGAATTGTTTTGGTGCTTATTATTCAGTGCTTTAATAATCTGTGCCCCACCTATTCATCCCTCCTTCCACCCAAATACCTCGCAAGTATTAGTCTTTTCCCCAGGGCTTTTATTATTATCACTACCATTATTTAGTTTAACAGCTTTTTTTTTTTTAAGATTTTGTTTATTTATTCATGAGATAATAACAGAGAGAGAGAGGCAGAAACATAGGCAGAGGGAGAAGCAGGCTCCATGTAGGGAGCCCGACGTGGTACTGGATCCCAAGACCCCGGGATCACGCCCTGAGGCGAAGTCAGATTCTCAACTGCCGAACCACCCTGGCATCCCTTAACAGTTTTTTTTTTTTTTTAAAAGCAGATTTAGATTTACAAAAAAATACAGAGGGAAGCATAGAGAGTTCCTATGAACTCCTCCATCAACACATGCATACCCACCCCCATTTATCAGCATGTCCCATCAAAGTGATACATTTTTTATCATGTATGAACCCACACTGACAGGTCATAATCACCAAAGTCCACAGTTTACCATAAGGTTCACTGTTGATGTTATCTATCTTGTGGGTTTGGACAAATGTATAATGACAGTTATCTGTGATTATAATATCATACAGAGGTTTTTTTTCCACTGCCCTAGAAATCTTCTGTGCTCCACTTATTCATCTCCTTTCACCAAGCCCTGGCAACTGCTTATTTTTTCTACTGTCTCCACAGTTTTTCCTTTTTTAGAATATCATATGATTGGAATTATACAGTACCCAGCTTTTCAGATTGGCTTATTTCACTTAGTAATATGCATTTAAGTTTCATTTGTATGTTTTTATGGCTTGACAGCTTAGTTCTTCTTAAAAGTGAATACTATCCCACCACCTGGCTCTACCACAGCTTATTTACCATTCACTTACTGAAGGATATCTTCGTTATTTCTAAGTTTTAGCAATTAGGAATAAAACGGCTGTAAAAATACTTGTGCAGGTTTTTGTGTGGACATGATTTGAACTCCTTTGGCTAAATGCCAGGGACTGCAATTGTTAGATCATATTATAAGAGTATGTTTACTTTTATAAGAAACTGCCAAAATGTCTTCCACAGTGGCTATATACCATTTTGCTATTTTCCCACTAGGAATGCATGAGAATTTCTGTTGCTCTATATCTTTGCCTGCATTTAACGTCATCAGTGTTCCAGATTTTGGGTATTCTATTAAGTATGTACCTGTATCTTCGTGCACTTGCATGTAATTTGCACTTCTTTGATAACATATGATGTGAAAAATCTTTTTAAACTTGTATTTGCCATCTGTATATAGTTTTTTGGTGAGGTGTGTCTTAAAGCTTTTGGTCCATTTTTGGTTGATTTTCTTATATATCTTAAAAATACATAGTAATATAGCCTACATAATTTAAATATCTAAGAAAGAGTTTATTTTTTTATTTTTTTAAGTTTTTCCTTCTTTTTTCTTTTAAGGATTTTTCTTATTTATTTATTTATTTATTTATTCATTCATTTATTTATTTATTTATTAATAGAGACACACAGAGAGAGAGAGACAGAGACACAGGCAGAGGGAGAAGTAGGCTCCATGCAGGGAGCCCGATGTGGGACTCAATCCCAGGTCTCCAGGATCACACCTGCCAGGCCGCAGGAGGCACTAAACCGCTGCGCCACTGGGGCTGCCCATAAGAAAGAGTTTAAAACATTCAGGCAGGGGAGGAATTGTTGACAATCATCTTTGCTGACAATCTACCTCTTTGTGTCCTATGCTCCCGGGATTTACCATTCCCAGGCATATAGCCAACAAAAATACATGCATTTCTGTGCTTGTATACATGTGTGTATCAGCAATTTTTATGAGTTCAAAGCTGGAAACAATCTAAACAACCAGAACTATAAATGAATGAGTGGAATTTATGTAATTCTATTCAGTCTAGAAAATGAGTGAACCATAGATATATATAAGAATGAATCAGCCCTACATAATGAGGAGTGAAATAAGCCAGGCATTAAAAATATAGATAAAAAAGAGGTAAAATAAACTGGTGTATTGAGGAACAGAAAGAAGCATTTAAAAATATTGTTAGAACTATTACATGGATATTATTGGTACAATTAGCCCTACTTTGAATTATTATTAATTATCTCTGTTCACTGGTTCTATTGCTAGTTTGTTTAAACAATAGCACTTATTTAACAGAAAGGTAAATAATACAGACTAATATATAATGTTAAAGCTCATGTTTTTATGTTAAAATAATAAAACATATGTATAACTATCTTTTTATATTATCATTTTTTGTTATGGCTCTGAGCTGGATATTTAAAAACTTGATTTCTTAAAAAAAAAATAAATAAATAAATAAAAAAAATAAAAACTTGATTTCTTTAGCTAGAAAAAAGATTCTTAATAGTAAAACAAACTAGGACCTATGGATTCATGTCAGAGCTCCCTAAAAAACACTGAGTAACCTCTAAACTCTCCAGAGTATAAGACAGATGTTTCATAATTGAAATTGTTTCTGCTATGTGAGATAAGCCTGTATACCTCACATATCTCCTGCACTATTAGAACTCAAAACATTCTCAAAACATATACAGAAAGAAAGCACCTGGGGAGCTTCCCCTTTTGCCTCCAACTTCTCTGTATGATTTGATTGTCTACATGTTTGAAATAATTAGAAAATATTAAAAATGCAGATCTCTAATTCATATGGGTTTTACAGGACAATCTTGTGTGTTAACTCAATTATTATATAATTATATGTAAAATATTTAAGTATTACATACCATGTACAAATTATATACAAATTGTATATATTTATGTACATATAATAAATTATATCTTATTTTGTTTTATTTTATTATTATTATTAAAGATTTTATTTATTTATTCATGAGAGACACACACACAGAGGGAGGGAGAGAGAGAGAGAGGCAGAGGCACAGGCAGGGGGAGAAGCAGGATCCATGCAGGGAGCCTAATATGGGCCTCGATCCCGGGTCTCCACAATCACGCCCTGGGCCCAAGGCAGGCGCTAAACCACTGAGCCACCCGGGGATCCCTATATGTTATTTTATATTAAAAATCTAATTTATAATTGTTTTCTTACATAGCATACTGAAGTTTTCTATCAATCAAATAATGGATGATATAGGGATTATTTAGAATCTTGTCAACAATAACTTGAAAAGTTACAACAATCATTACGGTTAATCTATGGCAGCCAGGGGCAGTAACCATTTTGGTGATGAACAGTGATATGAAGTTATAGATAGAGTGAAGCATATTTGACAACTAGAAAATTTTTCATGTACCTTTGCATTATGGAACAAGTATTAGTGGAAGCTAAATGGCAGGTAAGACAATGTGATAATATTGATGAAAGGTCTCTCAAATTTATACTCTTTCTCTCTCTCTCTCTGAACAAAGATGCAGTTAGAAGCATACTCAGTTTTCAGATTAGCAGCATAATAAAAATAAAAACCAATGAATATATTTTTTCCTAGTATAATGTAAATTCAATATAATGGTTTTTGCATCAGCCAAAATGGAATTTCAATTCTGAATCTGCCATTCTGAACTTTGTCCAGTTAATGTCGCAACCTGTTTGCTTGAATGACCTTTAAATGTGAGATGGAAATACTACTACTACTTAAGTATAACTTTGGTGTGATCATTAAATTATATAATTTAAAGTACTTAGAAATTAAAACATAATAATAAGTTTTGGTATTATCTATGTTTTGTTAATTAGATTTGAGCAACATAAAAATCCTAAAGTTTGTAAAACTGTAATACCAATGTATATATAATCCATGACCCCACTGGCTAATGTAGTCATGATAGTATATGGGGATTTAACTCTTTCTCACTGAGTTTCTGGGTGAACAAGCTGAGCAAAGCTCCGGATAGCTAGCACTAGATATGCATGCAGTATGAGACAAAAATCAAACGTTTATACTGTCAAACCACGAGATGGTAGTTTGTTATCAGAAGCATTACCTAGGCTATATTGGCCCATAGGAATTGCAGTGTTATTTGAAGAGAGCTAGTACTAGAGTCTTTGGAAGTGGTTATTGTATAGTTTGGGGAAATTCTAATATAATAGTGCTGCAAGAAGACGTTGGCTGAAAAATGTTTCATGAAAAAAATAGTAAAAATTTTGTGTGTGGGATCATAAGAAGAGTCAAAGAAAACACTAAAATATTATTTTAAAGTAATCAGTAAAAAATGGAAAAGTGATTAATGGAAAAGGCAGAAATAGGTAGAATTTTTAGGTAGAAGATAATTTATATTCATAACATAGCACCCTCACTAGCTTCATTAAGAGATTAAGAGATTAAATTCCTCCAAAAACCAATTCCTCCAGGATAGGCACTTGGAAGATGCCCAGACTTAGAGTGCTTAACTCCCAAAGACAAAAAGCTTTATTAGAGGAAAGTAAGTGAAAATATGTGTTTTATTGTTCCATATAGCTGTGATTTTTATTTCTTCTTTTAATCAAATTTTGAAATTCAGTGTTCTGTGTCAGTCGTGCCACTTATTAAAGTAAGTACAAAATTAGAAAACAAATTTTAGATGACATATACGGAACAACAAATTTTCCTCATCATTTTATTCTTAAATTTCTATTGTTCTATGATTGCATTTCCTTACCGTGAAATCACAAACACATAATTTGTGTTGAAAATGCATTTATATTACTAATTTTGATCTCAAGTTATATATATCTATAGTGATAGAAAGTTCATATTACTCATATTTTTCAATACACATCAATAATCTTGTTTTCAATAAATAAAACTGGGAAAAGATTATATTCCAGTTGTTCAGTATAACTGACCACTAATTATAGCACAGAATGGAAGTGGAAAACACAAAATCTCTTTTCTCACAGAATTTATAGCAAACTAGGAAAAATAAATAGCATACTTACACAGATATTATTAGCATTAAAGCCACTTAGGAAATAGAATAATGATTGATTAATAGTAGTTAACTGCAAAGGGAAAAGTGCATAAACAAATAATCAGAGTTAACTGGATAAAGCCGAGAAATTTTCTCAGAAAAGGATTTTCGTTGAATCTTAAGTTTTGTTGTTTTTAATTGTATTTTATACATACACACACAGGTGAGAGAGAGAGAGGAAAATCAGGAGACTTTGGAAGGCATGTACATAAATCTCATTCCACCTATTACAGAGGAATCTATTCTGTCTTTTCTCTCCAGCATCACTTAACAATTACACACAATACTTTTTTCCACATTCTGTTGACTCTTTGTGTTCATTTTACTAGGCTCTAAAATTTAAGGTCATGGGCTGTTCATAAAAGCTGCACAGTAGTTGAACTAAAGCGACTGATGAAGCAGATTGGCGAGACCATTTTGACTAGAACAGACCAAAGTGTGGAATTGTTCCAAAATGAGAAATGAACTGAAACCAAATACTTAGATGACACATGTATAGGGAATTTAACATGAGCCATGAAGGTACTGCTGTCCATTTTGAATTCAAGGGCAAATTATTACAAGATTACTTCTTTTTCTGTCATGTACTAATGGTTCCCCAAATGGGAAATGATCTACTGAGAAGGGAACTGATATTCTAAAATGGCTGCTATAGCAATCAAAGTATTTTTACCTGCTTAAATAGTCTGCATTTTGAATGAGGAAAGACAGTAAATTTCCTTAAAATTTTCCTTAAAAATTTTAGCTTACTAGAAAATAGAATAGCAAATGTAACAACTTTTAAAAACAGCAATCTTAGGCAAGTCTATAATCTTTCTCAATATTTTCTAACAGCATTGGTATATGAAGTATGTGGTACTTGCTTAGCAGTAATTTTAGTCTCAAATGGAATAAAAATGTGTTGTAAATTTAAATGCATTTATTCAGTGACCATTCTAACCAACACAAAAATGGCTGTTGCATTTCACCCCCAGGTTGTTATTAAATCAAAGTGCAAAATAATTTTAAAAGATAATTAAAAGACAGGGAAAACCATTCAAATTGTTACTAAATAGAGAAGTAGGCAAAACATAGCCACCTGAGAATTAGTAATTTGACCAGAGCTCTAAGATGGAAATTCTTGTACTTCTTCATTAAGTGTAAAATATGTTACATTTTGTATGCTCAACGGATGAGGCTTTTTAACTTCAGTTGAAGCTTTCTGCTTGATTTAGCTCTTTTGACACAGATAAAATAGAATGGCAAATAAAAAGCTAATTGTGGGGGCACCTAGGTGGATCAGTCAGTTAAGTGTCTGCCTTCGGCTCAGGTCATGATCTCAGGGTGCTGGGATTGACCCCACATCAGGCTCGCTGCTCAGTGGGGAGTCTGCTTCTCCCTCTCCCTCTGTGCTTGGTCTCTTGCTTGCTCTCTCTCATTCTCTCTCTCAAATAAATAAATAAAATCTTAAAAAATAAAGCTAAGTGTGCACTATATATTGTATAGATGAAAAGAGTACATATTTCACAAAAAGTTTAGTTAAAATCTATACTATGTTATGGAAGCCAGTCAGATGACAACTGTTTTATTATTGTCTAAATTAGCTGGGGTAGGAAGAGAATGCAGTGGTGAAAATGGATATGGTTTCACTTTAAAGATCTTAGATAGTTCAGAAAGAAAGTATAGGAAGAATTTCAGACCTTGGGATAATTTGATACAATATAAGTCTCCAAGATTCTGCTTGGAGATGGTCAGTAATGGCTGTGAGGGACATGAGATTATTAGATTTTATTTTGATCTCTGTTATGCCCCAACACTGACTCTCCTAGGAAAAGTATATCTATTTCATCAGAAAAAAAAAAACATATCTACTATTTATTACTATTGGGGGAAAACTTCTAACTGCCTGAATAGTATTTTGTTCCATTAAAGTTTAATATAAACACACAGAACATGAAAGGCATCTGCAGGATAGTAGTAACACATCCCTGGGAGAACTCAAAGAGCAACAGTGGGTGGAGGTAAAAGTAACAGACTAGAAATTCAGAGATGAAACTAGAAAGCCTAGATTTTTCTCCCTGATAAATTTATATTTAAGCAAAATAACTATATTCAATTAAACACTGGGTAGCCACATAATGCTGTTCTGTGAGTTTGCAGCTGAATAAGAGGCATGAAAACAAAAGGCTTGTGAACATTTGGTTCCATTGTTCCATCATGGAAAACTATGCTTATAGATTTAGTGTCTAAGTTCTTTTCAAAGTTTAAGACCTTGAAGACAGTTTATTTTTCTTTTTTTTAAAGATTTATTTATGGATTCATGAGATACAGAGAGAGAGGCAAAGACACAGGCAGAGGGAGAAGCAGGCTCCATCCAGGGAGCCCGATGCGGGCCTTGATCCTGGATCCTGGGATCACGCCCTGAGCCAAAGGCAGGCAGCAGCTCAACTGCTGAGCCACCCAGGCATCCCATGAAGACAATTTCTTAAGGATTTTTTATTCTTCCTAAATTGTTACTGTTGTCATATCCCATTGGACTCTAGATCTTATGCTTAGGTCTTTCAGATTTTCATAATTTTTTTTTTTAAAGATTGGTTGATTGGGGAGAGAAAGAGTGTGCATGCAGCTGCTCACAAGCACAAGCAGGGCTGAGGGGCAGAAGCAGAGGGAGAGGTAGAGAGACAAGCAGACTCCTTGCTGAGTGGGAAGCCCCAATGCGGGGCTTGATTCCAGGACCCTGAGATCATGAACTAAGCTGAAATCAGATACTTAACTGACTGAGCCACCCAGGAGTCCCTCAGGTTTACATATTTTTAAAAAGTAATTTTATTTATTGTTTTCTAAATTATCTTAGTTTCACTTCTGCTTCATTTTGGTATACAAGTTATGTGGAAATATACTTATTAATTTCACAAATTATATTGATTCTTTGGTCATATTTGTGTTTGCATTTGGATCAGAGAACATAGCCTATAAAATACTAGGAATATTTAGTAATTTTTCTTTCTGCCTGCTTGTACACAATTGGTTTTGTGATTTTTTTCATCACATATATTCTAATAAATGATATGGGATGATAGCTTTTATTCAATTCTCCAATACTCTGAAATTTTTAAATCAGTCCACTTCTAAATGACAAGAAATTTAGCTCTCCCCTATAAGCACATATTTAGCAAATTATCATTGTATTTCTGTTAATTTTTACCTTGCATATTTTCATTGCTTTTTTTTTGCAAGATGAGTCTTTTGTTATTTTATAACATCTCCTCTTATATAGCTTCACAATTTTAATATTAAATTATAACTCACATCCTATAAATACTAGTTTGTGATTTATTTTTGGTAAATTTTAAATTTTCTACTTTACATTCAAATTTTACTGATTCTTGCAAACTGAATCTGGTTTTTTTTTTTTTGAATCTGGTTTTTATAATGCTTTTATTTATTTTAATCAGCTATTATTCTTGTTTCTCTTTCGAGATTTTAGCATTGCTTTAAAAACTCAGATGACAGTCTCATATTTTTTTTATTTGGATTTTTTTTTAACCTTGTTGCAAGCATATGGTATTCTCTTTAACCTTACAATTTAGGAGTTCTAAAGAATATGTCTAGGCTTTTCTATATACAACCTCAATAAATTTTTCAGTAGAGAAAATCAATTCTCTTCCAGCTATTAAAAAAATGTCTTCTGCTACTCATTTAATCATTAACACTATTTGTCTCCTCTAGAATGTCTATATTTATGTGTAGAGCCAATTGGATCTATGTTCCAAGTCACTTTTTTGCTTTAGCATTTTCATCTTTTTCTACTGTTTGTGTTATGACAGAATTCTTGATTTTTGTTATCTGATACTTTAAAAGGATGCAAAATAAACTGAAATTTCCTTCATTCAGTTTTGAGAAACAGAAAATTTACGAAGTGCAATTTAATGATAGCGTACACTTTCAAGCACTTTAAAAGATAACTAAACCATATGTTATATTCTTTGAAAAAATTTATAGAATATGGTTATGCCTTGAATAATTTATAGAATATGGTTATGCCTTTTTAAAATTTATTATTGGGGTATAGTCAACATTCAGTATTATATTAGTTTTAAGTGTACAACATAGTGATCTGACTATTCTATACATTATGCAATGATTACCAGGGTAAGTGTAGTTACCATCTGTCACCATACATTATTACAATATTAATGACTATATTCCCTATGCTGTACTTTTCATCCTCATAACTTATTTTCTAACTGGAAGTTCATACCTCCTTATCCTCTTCACCTGTTTTGCCAATCCCCCTTCCCACCTCTCCTTTGGCAACTACATTTGTTCTTTGTATTTATGAGCCTGTTTCTGTCTTTGTTTTTTAGCATTCATATATAAGTGCAATTATACAGTATGTCTTTCTCTGGCATACTTATTTTTATTAGCATAATACTAATATCTAGATTCATCCATGTTGCAATTAGCAAAAAAAAATCTCAATTTTTTGGCTCAGTAATATTCCATTGTATATAAATATAAATACCACATCTTTATCCACTTATCTATAATGGGCACTTATGTTGTGTCCATATCTTCTCTACTGTAAATAAACTACAATTAACATAGGCGTACGTATCTCTCTTCAAATTGACGTTCTCATTTTCTTCAGATACTCAGTGGAATTATTGGATCATATGGTAGTTCTATTTTTTAATTTTTTGAGGACCTTCCACACTGTTTTCCAGAGTGGTTGCATCATTTCACTTTCCTACCAATAGAGCACAAGTGTTCACTTGTATATACATTCTCACCAACACATATTATTTCTTGTCTTTTTGATACTAGCCATTCTGACTGGTGCAAGGTAATATCTCATTGTGGTTTTGATTTGCAATTCCCTGATGGTTAGTGATGTTGACCATCTTCTCATATGTCTTTTCATATGCTGGCCATCTTTATGTTTTCTTTGGAAAAATGTCAATTAGGGTCATCTGCCCATTTTTTAATTGGATTTTTTTTTTTTTTGGTGTTGGGTTGTATGATTTTTTTATATATTTTGGATATTAACTCCTTACCAGATGCACGTTTTGCAAAATTTTTTTTCCATTCAGTATGTCACCTTTTCATTTTGTTGATGGTTTCCTTTGCTGTGCAAAAGCTTTTTGTTTTGGTGTAGTCCCAAGAGGTTATTTTTGCCTTTGTCTCCTTTGCCCGAGAATACATATCCATAAAAATGTTCCTAAGGTGGATGTCCAAGAGATTACTGCCTATGTTTTCTTTAAGAAGTTTTATGGTTTCAAGTCTCACATTTAGATCCGTAATTCATTTGGAGTTTATTTTTGTGTAAAGTGTAAGAAGGTGAGGTGGTCCAGTGGTCCAGTTTCATTCTTTTTGAAGTACGTAGCTTTCCAGTTTTCCCAGCACCATTTATTGAAGAAATGGTCTTTTTCCCATTGTTTTTTCTTTCTTCCTTTGTCAGAGATTGAACATTTATCATTTAAATTCAATTAATTAACATATAACATATTATTAGTTTCTCAGAGGTAGAGTTCAGTGACTCATCATTCTTATATAATACCCAGTGCTAATTACATCACATACCCTCCTTAATGTCCATCATCCAGTTACCTCATCCTCCCACCTCCATCCCCTCCAACAATTGTTTGTTGCCTATGATTAAGAGTCTCTCATGGTTTGTTTCCCTCTCTGAATTTATCTTGTTTTATTTTTCCCTCCCTCCTCCTATGATCCTGTTTTGTTTGTAAAACAAAATTTTGTTTGTAAAATTCCACATGTGAGATCATAATTATCTTTCTTTGATTGACTTACTTTGCTTAGCATAATACCCTCTAGATCCATCCATGTTGTTACAAATGGCAAGATTTCTTTTTTTTTTTTTTTAATGGTTGAGTAGTAGTTCATTGTACACTTATACCACCTCTTCTTTATCCATTCATTTGTTGATGAACATCTGGTCTCTTTCCATAGTTTGGTTAATTAACCATTTAAGCATGGATTTATTTTTGGGCTCTCTATCCTGTTCCAGTGGTCTGTGTCTATGTTTATGTCAGTACCATACTATTTTGATGCTATACCTTTGTACTTTAATTTGAAATGTGGGGTTATGATATCCAGCTTTGTTCTTTTTCAAGAATGCTTTGGCTATTTGGGGTCTTTTGTGGTTCCATACAAATTTTAGGGCTATTTTTTCTAGTTTATTTGTTATAATAACTTTTTTTCATACCTTGTTAATATCTCTGAATCTGTTTTCGAATGTTATGCATGCTCCTGGGATGTAAATCTTGGAAAGAAATCTTTAGCCCTGATTTTGAGCACAGGATGCTGATGAAGCTCTAAGAAAGTTCACCTCTACTTTGTCAGTCAGTATTGTAGCCCCTCTGGTTCATCAGGTCTCTAAGAGGAAGGCACACTGAATCTTCTTTAGTTCAGTTTATATGAACTATTCTCATCCCAGAGTAATAGCAAGGGTCAGAAAACATTGTAGCATTGTCCTTTACTTGAGGTTCAATATGGTCTTCTCTTTCATTTTATGAATGCTTTCCCATTTTGCTTGATTAATAAACAAACTATTTTTATCTTGATCATTCATCCTGATGTATTTCTCTTTTTCTTCCTCCTTTTCCTCCTCCTTTTCCTTCACCTTCTTCTTTTGATGCTTGATACCCTCTACACGTATGAGAAAATTGGGAGTCCTGTATAAAATATGCATGGATAGGACTTCCTAA
Organism: Canis aureus; assembly: GCF_053574225.1. Classification (NCBI taxonomy): domain Eukaryota; kingdom Metazoa; phylum Chordata; class Mammalia; order Carnivora; family Canidae; genus Canis; species Canis aureus. The sequence continues at coordinate 22,494,413 of NC_135612.1, forward strand.
CGGAAATAGGAGATGAAAGAAGTTATGATAAGAACAAGTGAGCACTGCAGTAGATATTGTAAAGGGAATTTGCTCCCTTTTCTTATAAACTTTAGTTCAGATGGAAAAAAAAAAAAGAGTTCCTGCTAAAATTATTAAGTCTTATAAAATAATACTAAAACCAGGGGATCCCTGGGTGGTGCAGCGGTTTGGCGCCTGCCTTTGGCCCAGGGCGCGATCCTGGACCTGGGATCGAATCCCACATCGGGCTCCCAGTGCATGGAGCCTGCTTCTCCCTCTGCCTATGTCTCTGCCTCTCTCTCTCTCTGTGTGACTATCATAAATAAATAAAAATTTAAAAAAATAATACTAAAACCATATAAAGAAAAAAAAGGAATAAAGATTTCTTAAGATGGCTGGCAAGTAGAGCCTAAGAGAAATATACTTGTGCATTATACTACTTGTTACTAAAACAAGCAAAAGACATACTGGTTACAATAAATAAAATGAAAAAAATACTGTTAAATTCTAGATGCTGTTTCCCTCCCAAGACAAATACTGATTGGAACCTTAGATTCTCATTCTGTATTTCTATTTTTCAGCTTCTAATATCTTTAAAGGCAAAATTTTAAAACTATATGGTATGCTTATTGTTATTGCTTCTGCTGTTGTAGTTTTATGCTTTTATTTGACTAGGGTAACAGTCCTTATTAAACCCTCAGATACTTAAGAGTTTTATTTGAATTCCATCTTACTTAGACTATACTCAGAGGATGCTATTTATCCCTTCCGTACCTAAGTACCCTTACAGAAAAGATGAAAGAATCACTTTCCTATAAAATTCCATGGTGAGGTAAAAGGTTCTATGAAAATATATTTCAAGAGAATCCTTACAGGATGTTTAAAATAGAGATTATTTTTTCTCCTCTGCATAGTATCTATCTAACCCTTGTTGACTATCCTATATTTTTGAGAAAATTTATTTTATTCTTGAAAGACAAATGTAACATGAATTGTTTTATAAATGTAACTTGCAAGTTGGAACCACACCTTCAAATATTATATCACATTTATTTCCTGTTAAATAATTTTACTTGCTTTCTAAAAGAAGAAATGACAGCTTTAAAAATTCAATAAGAAATATTAGTTCAAGACGGTGGTTTGAAAATTATACTTAAAGTTGATTCCTTTCTAAAACACATCTGAAATTACAGTAAATAGCTACAGAATAGATTGGGGAATAAATTCAGAAAAATTCTGAGAATATTGTAAAATTACTTTGTCTTTGTCAGACTGCTATAACAAAAATATCATAGACTGGGTGGCTAATAAACAACGAACATTTATTTCTCACTTCTGGAGTCTGGGAAATCCAAGACATGGCACCAACAGATTCATTCTGATGAAGGCCCTGGCCTAGACTGCCTTTTCTCTGTAACTCCACAAGATGAAAGGGACAAAAGACCTCTCTAGATCTCTTTTAGAAGGACACTAGTTCCAATTATAAGGGCCCAGCCCTCGTAACCTAATCATCTCCCAAAGGTCTCATTTCCTAATTCTATCACCTGGGGGTTAGGTTTTAACATATTACTTTGGTGGGGAGATACAATCATTCATATCATAGCACACATGAACGAGGGTTTTAAAACAAATCTCTAGATAATATAAAGTAGATGAGATTGAAGAAACAAAATTGAGAAAACTGCAGAACAACACAGGCATCGAAAAATCTCCAACAAGTGTAAAACCCTTTTGGCTCAGTGAACCCAAGTAAATTTAGAGTTACGGGTTCAGAAGATTGTGTCCTACAGAATGGCTAGGGGAGTGTGGTTTTCTCTTTAAAACTAAAGTGGGTATTCTTTCAAAACAGGGAAGACCCACTAGGAAATAGAAGATGCTCTAAGTATAAAAGTTCAGTACTTCAGAAAAATTCTGTATTAATTTGGCTTTGGAGGAGGTGACAGCCCATTGCAACCTCTCCATTTGTGTGCTTAAGTGAAGCCTTTCTCTGAAATATGTATGAACGGTTTCAATGTAGATCTTACATTCCAAGGAGAAGACTAATGGAAAATAAACTATGAGTACAATCCTTTTCATTATTTGTCCTAACCTCAGTTCATCACTAGAGGTGAAAGTTCAATAATTATCAGTAAAGAAAAATAAAACAAGATAGAAGGTGTAAGATGAACAAATAGGACAGGTAACAGTGGAAAAAGGAGAAATACTTTTGAAAATGTATAATAAAATCTTTAAAATTCTTATAAAAATGTTTAGGTTAGAGAAGATAGCACATATTATTTTATTATTAAAGATTTTATTTATTGATTTGAAAGAGAGTAAGCAAGAGAGAGAACATGAGTGGTGGGTGAAGGGGAGGAGGAGGAGCAGAGGCATAAGGAGATACAGGCTTCCCACTGAGCAGGAAGCCTGATGCAGGCCTCAATCCTGGGACTTTGGACTCATGATCTGAGCCAAAGGTTCTTAACCAACTGAGCCACACAGGTGACCCAATTTTATTTATTTATTTGTTTATTTATTTATTTAGCACTTCATTTATTTATTTGTTTTAAAAGGAAATGCATGTATGTTCTAGTGAAAAAAATATATTTGGGAACTCACCCTTTTACTTTTCCCACATTTACCCCAACATAAGGTTTGGTTTTATTTTTTATTTTTTTTTCCATGATAGGTTTGGTTTTAAAGATTAATACCAGTGCATTTTTTTTCCTCAGCTATACTGACATTTTTATAGTACTCACATTTGGCAGCTCTGTATTAGAGTTAAAGCAAATGTTAGGGCTTTCCCCCCCTAATTTTTATTTAAATTCCAGTTAGTTAACATACAGTTCAGTGTTGGTTTCAGGAATAGAACTCAGTGATTCATCATACATACAACACCCAGTGCTCATCATATCAAGTGCCCTCTTTAATACCCATCACCCATCTAGACCGTCTCCCTCCATTTCCCTTCAGTTTGTTCACTATCATTATGAGTGATAGTATATCCTGAGACATCTGGGTGGCTCAGTGGGTTAAGCATCTACCTTCCACTGACAGAATAACTGAACTACAATTGAGTCACATAACCATACTCATGGGAATGGGGGAAAAAAGAAGCTATTCTAACTAACTGTGGAAGCCAGAGTTTTGCCTGTATATTATGTGGGTAAATATATATAAAAAATGTATCCAATACTTTATTCTGGTTAATAGATGTGGTTCTCCCTTAAATATGGTTTAGCAAATATAAAACTTTAGTATTTTTATTATTTTTTAAATATTTTATTTATTTGTTTGAGAGAGAGAGAGAATGAGAACAAGTATAAGCAAGGGGAAGAGCAGGCAGAGGGAGAGGGAGAATTGACTCCTTGCTAAGCAGAGAGCCTGATGTGGGACTTGATCCCAGAACTCTGGGATCATGACCTGAGCTGAAGGCAGACACTTAACTGAGTGAGACACCCAGGTGCCTCACTTAATACTTAATTTCTATAATAGGGTTGAACAAATAAATAGTTTGTATTAATGAAAGCAAGGTTTCCCACTGTGGTACTAAAAATCATAAGAAATACTAAAACAAATCTTATGCTGCTGATTGACATATTGGTACAGGCATCTGATAGAAGACAGATCACATACACACATAATTATAGATGTGTGTGTAAGCAGGAATTGGTAAATATGTATTCCTAGATCTGCATTGAGAGGGACTAGAAGCAGTAGCAATAAGTATAGATCTTAGTTTCTAAATATAATTTTCCAACAGTAAGATCCAGGACTCCTGGTGAAGTTGTTGACTTTAGGGCTGTGGCAAGAAAAATACAAGATGAGCCTACAGCATCTTGTTTGGTATCAGAGACCAAAGTTGCTTAATAAAAAATAGATGAGGGCACGTTAAAAGAATATAGGAGCCAACGTGAAAGAATCCCAACGGACGATGCTAGAACAACGAATAACAAAATAAGGAATGGCAGAACAAGATTATAACCTTTACATAGAATAAATATTCAGGACTCCATGCAGCTACTAATAAATAACTCAACAGGTAAATGGGAGGAAAGTGCATCGCTTATTTATAGAAGAAAAGATGCAGGAGTAGTAGTAAAGGATATAAAAGATCTTCGTTAGAACACCATAGACACCATAGTAACAATTTGTGCAGGCAATATCCTGAATGCAAGATAAAAGTAGTGAACGTTTAAGTACAGAGGTTATATTCATATTTTCAAAATATCTTCCCCAAATTATTTAATAATTATAAAAAGACTAACAGTGACTATACAATGTAGAATTCTGATAGCACACCCTTCGCCAAGGTAAGGTAACATCAGTAACACTTATCACCATAACGTAGACCCAAATAGGGTACGCTGGAAAAGGATTATGACTTCTGTGGTACCCTTTCCCAAAATGTATGACCTTAACATATTCATGACCAAATTCCAGACAGAGACTGAGGGACACTGATATTGTTCAAGGTTTTGAAATAAAAGACACGTTCAAAGATTGGAGAATAAGAGGATATAACAACTAAATGCAAGAGGAGATCCTGAATTGGATCCTGTAACAGAAGTCTATTAGTGAAAGAAAAAAAGAGATAAAATGTGAACAAATGCCACTGTTTAATTAATAGCACTGTCCAAAATTAGTTTCTTAGTTTTGATTATTGTACTCTAACACATAAGATAAATATTCCTAAGGGAAAGCTAGGTGAAAGACATAATAAAACTGTTTATATTATTTTTACAACTATCCTATAAGTCTAAAACTGTAAGATTAATTTTTCTAATTTTAAAGTTTTGTAGCGTAACACTGAGAACATTTTTCTCAACCAAGAGCAAAAATCAGTGGTATGAAATTATTCACAGAAAACGGGTAGATATAAACTATCAATCTAAGTAGGTCTAATTATCAGAAAGAATAAAAACATAGAGAATAATAAGAGAAATATTAGGTACAAGTGTTCAGAACTCAAATAATATGAACCATTAGATTAAATGTGCCCACTAAATGACACAAAAAATGTTAAAATCCCTTTTCCTAAACATAGGCAACAGATTTTCAAATCACATGGGTAAAGAGATTACATAAGCTTTAAAAAATAAAAGTACACAAGTAGTAACAAAACAAAAATAGTCAATACCAGACTTCTCATTGAAAATATTACATAGTATGAAACAAGAGACATTTCCCTAGCATTTTGACAGAAATTGGTTTTGAAGCCATAATTCTATAACTAGCAAAATTTAAAACCAAAAGGCAAAGAAAAGATATTTCTAGACATATTAGGTCTTAGAGTATCTTATATCTGTCATTTACAGAAAGAGATTGCTTGAACATATGCTCAGTAGAATGAAAAAGGAATCAAGAAAATGAAGAGTGAACAGGAGGAATTCACACTGAAAAATATTCAAGAAATAGGCAAGCCCTTTAGAAAGCAGTCAGTATTACATGTCATCAATGTTGGTTTTTCTTTTTAAGATTTTATTTATTTATTGATGAGAGACACAGAGAGAGGCAGAGACACAGGCAGAGGGAGAAGCAGGCTCCACGCAGGGAGCTCAAGGCAGGACCGATCCCCTGCCTCCAGGATCACACCCTGGGCTGAAGGCGGCGCTAAACTGCTGAGCCACCACAGCTGCCCACACGTCATCAATGTTATGAGGGTTATTTCATGAATTTTCTGCCAACTCTGAAAGTTGAAAGTAATTAGACTCCAGAAAAACAAAAGCTGTAGGAAAATTATAATCCAAATGGAAACAAAATGAAAATCTACCTCAAGTTTTACCCTAAGAAAATGTAATACACGATTTATTTACTTATTTATTTGAAGAGAGAAAGAGGAAACTTTTAGAGGTGATGGACATGTTTATATCATTGATTGTGCTGATGATTTGACAAGTGCATACTTGACTCCAAACTAATCAATTTGTATACATTAAATACCACTTTTCGTAATTCAATGATACCTCAAAAATGATTTTTTTAAAAAGAAAATGTGATACATTTAAAAGATAGATTGCTTTTTAGAAGTCTGGATAGGGGTTTATTAATTTTGCTAATTCTTTCAAAGAACCAGCTCCTAGTTTCCTTGATCTGTTCAACTATTAAATTCTTAATTTCTATATCATTTATTTCTGCTCTAATTTTTATTATTTTCTTTCTTCTGCTGGATTGATTTAGCCTTTATTTGCTGTTCTTTTCTCAGCTCCTCTAGGTGTAAGGTTAGGTTGTGTCTTTGAGGTTTCTTTTGCTTCTTGAAGAAGGCCTGTATTGCTATATATTTCTCTTATGACTGCTTTTGCTGCATCCCAAAGGTTTTGGACTGTCATACGTTCATTTTCATTCACTTCCATGCTTTTTTAAATTTCTTCTTTAATTTCCTAGTTAGCCCATTCACTCTTTAGTAGGGTGTTCTTTAACCTCCATGTACTTGTGGTCTTCCTGAGTTTTTTCTGTGGTTGATTTCAAGTTTCATGGATTTGTGGTCTGAAAATATGCATGTTATGATCTCAATCTTTTCCTAGATGTTAAGGCCTGATTTGTGACTAGCATGTGATCTATTTTGGACATGTTCCATGTCAACTCAAAAAAAAAATGTGTATTCTGCTGTTTTAGGATGAAATGTTCTGAATATATCTGTTTAGTCCATCTGGTCCAGTGTATCATTCAAAGCCGTTGTTTCCTTGTTGATCTGCTTATATAATCTGTCCACTGCTATAGGTGGGATGTTAAAGTCTCCTACTCTTTTTATATTAATTATCAATTGGTATCTTTTAAATTTGCTATTAATTCATTTAGATATTTTCTCCCAAGTTGGGGACATACATATTTAAAATTGTTAGATCTTCTTTTGGGCAGGCCACTTTATGATGATATAATGCCCTTCTTCACTCTTATTATAGTCTTTAAATTCTAGCTCAATGTAAGTATGGTTTCTCCAGCTTTCTTTTGATTTCCATTTGCAATATAAATAGTTCTCTATTTCCTCACTTTCAGTCTGGAGTTGCCTTTGGATCTAAAGTGAGTCTTTCACAGGCAGCATATTAATGGGTCTTGTTTCTTCATCCATCTTGATACTCTGTCTTTTGACCGGAGCATTTTGTACATTTAAAATCAGAGTAATTATTGATAGATATGAATTTAGTGCCACTGTATTACCTGTAAAGTCACAGCCTGTAAATTGTCTCTGTTTCTTTCTAGTCTTTGTTGCTTTTGCTCTCCTTTTCCCACTCAAAGGGTCTCATTTAATATTTCTTACAGAGCTGGCTTAGTGCTCATAACCTCCTTTAATTCTTGTTTGTCTTAGAAACTCTCTTTCCTTCTATTCTGAATTACAGTCTTGCTGGTTAAAGTATACTTGGCTGCATGTTTTTCTCATTTAGCACAAAGAATATATCATTTCACTCTCTTCTGGCCTGCTTAGTTTCTGTGGACAAACAACCTAATGTGTCTACCTTGTAGGTTAAGGACATTTTGTCCCTAGTTGCTTTCAGAATTCTCTCTTTATCTTTGTATTTTGCAAGTTTCACTATGGGTGAACCACCAAGGGTGTTGACTTGTTGTTGTGTATTTTAATTTTTTTTAAACTTTTATTTATGATAGGCACACAGTGAGAGAGAGAGAGAGAGAGGCAGAGACACAGGCAGAGGAAGAAGCAGGCTCCATGCACCGGGAGCCTGACGTGGGATTCAATCCTAGGTCTCCAGGATCGTGCCCTGGGCCAAAGGCAGGCGCCAAACCGCTGTGCTACCCAGGGATCCCTGTTTTTGTTTATTTTAAAGAGAGTTCTCTGTGCCTCTTGGGCATGAATACCTGTTTCCATGCCCAGATTAGAGTAGTTCTCAGCTATAATTTGTTCAAATAAACCTTATGCTCCTTTCTCCCCCACTCTTTTTCTGGGACTCCTATGATACAGATATTATTGTGCTTTGTGGAATCACTGGGTTCTCTATTATTTGTGAACTAATAGTTTTCTTTCCATTTTCTTTTCAGTTTCACTTTTTCCATAATTTTATTTTCTATATAACTTATTCGTTCCTGTGCTTCTTCCATCCTTATTATGATTACACCCAGTTGGGTCTGCATGGCAGTTACAGCATTTATTTATTTTGGCTTGACTAGTTTCAGGTCTTTTATTTCTGCAGCAAAGATTTCTCTGGTGTCTTCTATTCTATTTTCAAGCCCAACTAGTATTCTTATGACTGGTGAACTAAATTCTTGCTCAGATATATTGCTTATATCTGTTTTGAGTAAATCCCTGGCTTGATCTTGATCTTTCTTTTGAGGAGAGTTCCTCTACCTTGTCATTATGTCTAGGTTTCGGTCTTTTGTGCTATGTTTCCTGCTCCTGGGAGTAGATAAGAAGGGGTCATATGCTGTCCAGGATCTGGCACTTTAGGAAGTGTTCCTAATGTATGCTATGTGCACTCTGCTGCTGTGTTTTGGCTGCAGAGCTCCTTCTTGCTTGCAGTGGGGGAGTGTTTGAACCTTTAACTAGGTGTGCTTTGATTTGTTTGTTAAAATAAGCTTGGAAGAAAAAAAAAAAGCCTAATCCAAAAAAGAGAAAAGGAAAAGAAACAAAAAAACCACAAACAAAAAATTATAAGCCTAATTCCAAAGAAAGAGAGAAAAAGAAAGAAAAATGAAAAGAAGGGAAGCCTGATCCCCACAAGAGAAAAATGTAATGAAAAAACAAACAAGCAAAAAACTGTAAGTCTGATTCCAAAGCAGGGGAGAAAAAAGGCCTGGTCCTATTTCCCCCAGACCTGAAGCTAATACTCTGGAGTACTCTATGATCAGTAGACTTGATGCATGTTCTGGGGGAGAAACCGGTTGCACTGGCTCACAGTCAGACCTGCCCTATTAAAGATGGCCCTGCAGGGCACATAAGGTAGGGTTTGGTATAAGTGGCTCTAGCCTCCACAGGGGGCACTGCATTGCTCACTTTAGTCCCACTGTTCTGGAGGGTGGGTGGGGGAAGGGGTGGAATATGTCACCCCCACCCTTTTGTCCCTGGGAAGGCAAACTCACAGCCACCCTTGTTCAGGAAGCCCTCACAGAAAAGTGAATAATCCCCCTTCCTGTGTTCTAGGCTTTTGTCAGGTCCCTGACCTCAAACTGTCTGTGCCCAGGCCATCAGCATGCCCAGCCCCACAGTTCTCCTGTGTTTTGCCTCTGGTTAGCCACTAGATCTGAAACCCAAATCTTAGAGGGCCTGGCACAGCGTAGATCCACTCCCCTCCCTCAGGGGAGAGCCTTGAAGTACTGCATCTGGCAGGATTCTGTCCCAGAGAAGCAGTTGTATGGCCAGGCAGGTAACTGGAGTCTATGGTGAAGCCCAGAGAAAAGCTGCAACCAGGTTGTCTGCCCTCTGCGGCCTCTGTCCCTTGCTATTTAACAGTAGCTCAAAGGGGCTGGTGAGTCTTTTGTCCTTGGACAGGCAATATACTCTCTTCCAAATATACTCCAGGAAGGGGAATGTTCTCTCCCAGTGCAACCCAGGAGATCCCACACCGTAGCATCGTAGTCAAACCATAAACGTTGCTCTTGCTCCTCCTCTCTCCGTCTCCCTGACCTCTCTCTATAAAAAGGGCTTTCTTTCTTCCATGGCACTATGGTTTTTTTCTCTTTTAATTCACATCTTCACACCTGGTACTTCCCATGTTCTCTCCCTCTAATTGTGCAGAATGTTCTTTTAATCCTCAGATTAATTTCCTACGTGTTCAAATGATTTGACGTTGATCCAGCTATGTTTGGGGGACAAAGCAGGCCCAGGGTCTACCCACCACCACTACGACTCTGCCATCTTAACTCTCTCAGATTGCTTTTCTAAAAAAATCAGTTTTTATGGCCAAATTTTCTTCTATATGCTGTTTCCCTATATATTTCTTTCTTCTCTATGAACTGTCTGGCTCTGTAACAAATAACATTTACGTGAACGTTGTAAATTTTTTACTTTTTGCAATATTAGAATCAAGCTGATAAAACATGGATATTTTAATATTTATTAAAGGACAAATTTAAGCAAATATTATCAATGGAATTTTAATGGTCTGAGTATCTTAAGTTGTAAGGTAGAGTTGGGGAGATTTTGAGTAGTTAATTATAGGAGTATTAGTATTTGTTTAAGTTTTTAATTCCAGTTATAGTAGTTTCAGGTATACAATATAGTAATTCACCACTTCCATACATAACCTTGTGCTCATCTCAAGTGCATTCTTTAATTCCCATCACCTATTTAACCCATCCCTCCACCAATCTCCCCTCTGGTAACCATCAGTTTATTCTCTATAATTAAGTTTGTTTCTTGGTTTGTCTCTCTTTCCTTTTGCTTGTTTGATTTCTGATATTTCACATTCATTTAAAAAAATCTTATAGGGGGTGTTTGTTTTAAAGAGGTAAAAGATAGGGCACCTGGATGGCTTTGTCATTTAAGTGTCTGCCTTTGGCTCAGGTCATGATCCCAGGGTCCTGTGATTGAGTCCTGCATCAGGCTCCCTGCTCAGCGGGGAGTCTACTTCTCCCTCTGCCCTTCCTTCTGCTTGTAATTTCTCTCTCATTCTCTCTCTCCCTCAAATAAATAAAATATTTTTTAAAGAAACAGATAAGAAATAGAGATTTATATATACTCTTTAAAAGGAAGATATAAATATATGAGAAATACTTGAAAATATTTTAATAACAAAAGGGTGGAAAGGTTAAAAAAAAAAGTGTCCTAAGACAAAATTCCTCATATTTCAGAAAAGGATATAAATGTAAGTAAATAAATAGAAACAATAGGAAATAAATGAAGGGAATGGGTATAGAAATAATATAAAATATATGGCAAAGAAAGATAGATAAATGATAAACCAAGAAAGAAAAATGAAATATTTTAGAATTTTATTGCTAATTAGGAGAAATAAAATGGAAACTGTTAATTATAAAATTAGGGGAGTGTTACAGGGAGCAGGCCTGAATAATTTTAATTTTGAGTTAATATTGTAATGGTTTGAATTTTTTTAAGACTTATTCATTTGTTTTAGAGAGACATGCACACATGTGCACATGCACATAAGAGGCGGTGGGCAGAGGGAGAAAATCCACAAGCAGATTCCCCACTGACTGCAGAGCCTGACTCAGGGCTCGAACGCACAACCAACAATAATCACACCTTGGACAAACCTCATTGGCTACAATACTGCCACTGTGCAAAGCTTGCTTGATCATGAGATCATGACCTGAGCCAAAAGCCAGAGTGAGATGCTCAACCACATGAGCTGCCCAGGAACCCCTCTTTTTTATTAACATGTATGTGAATTATTTTATACATATAATCTTACTATAAGATTTTATAAAGTAAATTCAAATTTCCTTAGGATGACTGAGTTTTCAGCAGAATAATATAATTTCCAGTGACTATGCCATTTTGCAAAAATCTGCTTGAGCTATGTTTTTCTTTTGGAAAAAATAATATTGACAGGAATGGCTATAGAAACAGTGTTTCATGTAGAACATTAAAAGAGTGGTATAAAATACAGGAAAGAGATGATTGTATAGATAAATAGATGTAGAAAACCTAAATGGAATTTATCTATAAAATTTTGAATATATTCTGTGACAAAAGTCTTGTTAGTCTTCAGAGTGACAGTTATTCTGTATCATTAAAAATATTTCCTGAGTTATTTTGCTATTAACTTAAATTTTGTATCTAAAATGATTTAATTTATAAAGATAACAGATGATGTAAATACTATTTTTTCGCCAGTAACATAAGTGAAAAGCAACACATAAAATCTGTTGATCTTATTAATTACTTAAAATTGAGTATCTTTTCCAATTGCAGAAATAATTAAAATTCAGCACAAAGTAATGAAAACCTACTGGGAAAATTAATAATGTCACAGATTTATTTATGATACTTGTGAGGTTCAAGAAGATTTATCTAATAACTTTTATAAAACTGAGTAAACATATACACACATAATTTTTAAAGGCAAACTTGTTCCATGTCATTGTGAAATATATTTTATTTTCATCACTTCTCTGTTCTCTGAAGGGGCCTGAAGACAATAAACTAAGGGCAAACAAATCATAGTGAACAGAGCAAAGGCAAGATATAAACAGAAGTTTGATGGGGATATTTTGTTTTCAAATATTCCTTGGTGAGTAGTTCTATAAAAGCAAATGGGGATTTTATGAGTAAAGTATTTTACAGTCAAATTGGTCTTCTGCCTATAAATAAAAAGAGATTAATTTACATCTGTGATGAATAAGATAGTATACCATATAAAATTACATTCACTTTTTTGTTCATTTAATTCTTACTGAGAGCCTATCAGATAACTCGATTTTGTCCTAAATGTTGATTATATCATTATTAAACAGAACTCTAACAGAGCCATAATCTAGCAGAGGAATACAAAATAAACAGTTAAACAGATAAATGAATTGACTATAGGTAAAAAGACAAATATATGATAATTTCATAAATATGAACAAAAAATAGTGTGCTCATACAAAGAAAAATAAGGGTTAAGTGTAGATTAGTGGAAATGACATTTAACTTGAACCATGAACAATGGAGTCAAGCTAGTTAGTTATATAAGAAATGAGGGGACTGAGGTGATTAGGAAATAAATTCTGGGCAGAGACAACATATGCAAAAGCTCTACAGTGGGAAATCAGTAGGCTTTTGTTTTTCTTTTTTTTGCAGAGTATAAGAAGTCTGAGCAAGAAAATAAGTTTTGTATATTTAAATAAAATATGTGAACAGTTAATATAAAGTCTGTGTGTGTGCATTATAAATACTGAGAGCAGCTAAAATTAGTGTTTCTAAAATAAGATTTTCCTGACCTTGAAATTCCTTGTTAATTTGTCCTTACTTTGAATATGCCTAGCCATATCACCAGTTTTCTTTTGTATCCTCTCTTAATTATGGAGTATATCTGATTCTTGTGACTGCCATTTATTTCATAACAATAGGAATACAAGGAATCTTTCATTTTAATCAAGCATCTTTTACATTTCTTCTACGGGTCACATTGTCAGGACATACGTTACTGAGAGTGAGATGGAAAAGGAAAGAAGCTTCGGGTTCTTTTGTTGTTGTTGTTGCCACTGTAAAGAATTACAGGACAGTGAAACCAAAGCAAAGCAAAGCAAAGTTTTATTAAAGTACAGTCTGAGGGAGGAGCAGGCCAATCAAGGCCCCTGAAAGTCCAGGGTGTGGGTTTATATAGTTTTTCTTTTAGATGGGTTCTAGGGTCACAACATTTGAGTTTCAGGCCTTGATTATATCATAATTAGCCATTTATGCATATCCTTTCCCAAGATGTATTCAAAATTACTACATGGGGTAAGACACCACAATATTTTTTCTAGAGACATAGGTCAAATAAGAACTAGTGGTTGCTTTCTGTACAAATGCAACAAGCACAGCAAAGTTAACTCAACCTCTACTAGAATTTTATAAACACAAACCAACTGTTGGGTGGAATGGGGTGGTCCTTGAGCAGTTCTTGGTTGGGGTTCTCAGTCGAGATATCTAAGGTCTGTCCTCTTGTCACTCATGCCTAGCTTCCTGCCTAACAGGTGCATTTACAGAATAATTATTTGGTGCTTAATACAGGTGATACTTGACCAACATGGGTTTGAACCACCTGGCTCCACAATATGTGGATTTTTTTCAATAAATGTGGTATAGTACTATAAATGTATTTTCCCTATGATTTTCTTAATAATTTCTCTTCTCTAGCTTACATTATTTTAAGAATACAGTAAATAATTAATTTCCAAAGTGGAAAAATGGCAGTATTTATTCTCTGGCTGTGGTAATTTTAATGATTTGGTTCAGGTTACAAGTAGTGATCTTCTTTGCTGCCTTAACTGTTTCCTTGCTGATGTGAATGAAGGAGGTTCATGCTCACTCAAAATATTTCAGAAAGTGAAAATTTAATTTCAGTCTTGCAAAACAAAATTTGGTGGTAGTACAAGAAAAAAAAATAGACTGAAAGCATGGAAATGGAACAACAAATTTGCATAATGCCTGTATAATAGGATCATTTATTTCACAGATATGGCTTTTTGAAGTATTTAGACATTAATGATATTCCTTGGAAACACGTAACATTGCAAAAGTCTAGACATATATATGTATGAACTGTCACTTGACCTATGTTTTGTTATTATTGCTTTCAAAACTTTGAGTTGGAGTGTTGAGAAATTTATATTTGATATTAGTTATTATTTTTTATAGATTCCACTTCCTATGAACTTCATATGAATGTGTTTTTCAGAAGGTCCACTATTATTCAATCCAGATGACACAATTTTGAATGCAACCTAAACAGAGAATATAGAAGGTCAAATTTTCCTTTTGATCCTCTAGGACCAGAAACAGTAGCTATGCTTTGTATACAAACTCAAAAAGTATTCCTAACTGAAATCTGTCATTGTTCTTTATTATCTGAATACACTTCCAGTTTGAAATATGGAAAAGTACTAGCATGAGAGAAGCTGAGAACAGGAATTATTTTAAAATCCACACTTTATTTTTATTTTATTTTTTTAAAATTTTTATTTATTTATGATAGTTAGAGAGAGAGAGAGAGAGAGAGAGAGAGAGAGAGGCAGAGACATAGGCAGAGGGAGAAGCAGGCTCCATGCACCGGGAACCTGACGTGGGATTCGATCCCAGGCCTCCAGGATCGCGCCATGGGCCAAAGGCAGGCGCTAAACCGCTGCGCCACCCAGGGATCCCTAAAATCCACATTTTAAAATTCATTTATTCTTCAATTAGAGAAACAGAGAACCATAGAACTGAAGGGTTCTCAGTGCCACAAAACTAAAGTGGCTGGGACAAGACTCAGACGAGACTTTGGCATGTCATCATGCTTCTTTCCAGACTCTAATCCTTGCCCAGCACAAAGTTTGGTCATTTTTCATAGGTCATCAAGACTTCTCAAGGTAAAATGTATATGTATCTATAAAGTAATTTTCCCTAAAATTATTTCAAGAAACTTTAATAACCTAGCATAAAATAGTTCAATAATAACCATAGTTAATATCCTTTTACATGCCTGAAATAATATTTAGGCTTTTAGAAACATGTTTTCAGGAGAGATAAAGGTTTACAGTGGGATAACTAAAAAATCTGAACCTTAGTCTAATTCCTACTTCTAATGCACATATATGTGTCATAAGAGCTTTGATTTATAGTGGCCTCACAAAGAAACTTAGTTAACAAGGAGTCAACTAGTCCTTTAGAAAGCTTATTTACTCAAGTGTACTTCATTTCGTTGTATTTGTGTGGAAAACAGATTATAACACTATACTTAAATATCTATTGGTCACTACAGAGTGAGCAGAGCAAGCAGGTTTTAGAAATTTGTTTTGAAGCACACTGAAACACTCTAGTGCATAATATAAAATGTACTAAAAGGTCATAACTGCAGATGAAACCATTTGACCTCTTGCAATTGGATTTGGAGTTTTAGGGGAAAAAAAAACCTATAAGCATATAAGGTAGAAGCAGCATTTAAGAGTGTAAAAGACTTCTGTGATGATGTTATCAACATAAAATGGAAGAAGATCTTTAGAGACCAATAAAGCATGAGTACAATTTGCAGGTAAAGGTCTTAACATGAAAGGAAGGTGGCTCAAATCTTCCATTAAGTTTAGAAAAAAAAGTTATGGTAATGATACTCATATAAAAATCAGTCTTGATAAGGTCACTGGCAGCCCAGAAATTTATTATACATGCTCACCTTGCATTTGTCCCTGAAAGGGAAGGAAGTGGACTCAGTGTTATACAAAAGGACCTGGAGTCAATGAAGTCCCCTGAAAACCTTTGTAATTTTTAGAAAACTGAATAAAAATAGAGTACAAACAGTAAAGAAGTGGTAAGTGCTAGAGATACTTTGAAGAAAATTCGATGTACTTGCTGACCAACGCAATATAGAGAATGTGGAAGCTTTAAATTGATACTCTAAAAATTCCAGGTATTTTTCATCATCATAAAGTTGTTCTTTACTCCTATCAGACTATCGGTAGTGTTTTTCTCTTTTTTCCCCTAATAAATCAAATCATTCCTGATTTTAAGTCTTTCCTAACACATCTATGATCACTCTCATCATTAATTTAACATGTCTCCATACTCTGTACTTCTAGTGTTCCCAACTTTAAACCACCCACCTGTGTAAATCCAGCTTTGTGCTCTCTGTCAAGTTTTTGTTCCAACATTTAATCCCTAATCAAGGAAAACACACAAGCATTTACTTACTATTATACTTTCAAAAAATTAGGTAATCTCTACAGCCAACATGGGGCCCAAACTCATGACCCTGAGATCAAGAGTTGCACGCGTTACTGGCTGAGCAAGTCAGGTGCCCCCAAAACACACACAAGTGTTTAAATAAGCAACACTTATTTCCAATTTCAGTTGTCATTCACTACTACCTCCCAATCCTTCTTAGGAGTCCTGGTCAGCAATTTTTCATCCAGCCAATTTTTTGTAATCACACCAAGCTTGCTTTTAGCAGA
Organism: Canis aureus; assembly: GCF_053574225.1. NCBI lineage: Eukaryota > Metazoa > Chordata > Mammalia > Carnivora > Canidae > Canis > Canis aureus. The sequence goes on from NC_135612.1 coordinate 22,510,913, forward strand.
TCTCTTTTTTTTTTTTTTTTTCCACACACTCAGTTTCTCTCTTATTCTCTCTCCCCTCAACCCCTGCCCTCAACAAATTAAAACCATCATCCAGGAATTCCCTCTATTTTCCTACTGAAACAAAATATCCTGCACTCACACTCCTGCTTTTGTCTTTTTTGCTAGCGTAGTTGTCTAGATAACCCTATAAGTATAGCAGCCATGACTTCCCTGTTTCTCAGCAACTTAGCATTATCACTAATCACAATTTCTGCTAATCCTAACAACATAATTTTGCTCTGTCTCCTTAAATATGGATATTATACATACTATTGCATATAGATTTTTTTTTTCAATTATTCTTTACCTTTGCTAGCTCAGTTTTCATCTATGTTGCCTTTGCATGCCATCCTTATGATACCCACTTTGGTTTTCTTTTCTCCTCTGTTATTCTCTCCCTTCCTTATTAAAATTATTCTCCCTAGGTTAACTCATCCATGTTCATGATTTCCACCAACAATTAAGTCCTAATGATGCTCACATTTTATAAACTTGCTAAATTTCTCTTCAGGTTTTCAGAAAATCACAGCCAGTTGTTCACTAGAGATCAGTTGCCTTCAACTTAACAATCTCATATTGAATCCAAAATATCTAGCCTCCTATCCTTAACAGCCAAATACTCTTCTTTTATTCTCTGTTACTAAATGACATTATTCTCTACTAATTTGCTTAGGTGCCAAGTAACACATTGAATTTTCTTTTATTTCTACTGTCACACCCAATTCATGTATGTGTTTTGTTGATACTCCAACCTAAATATTTTTCAATCTCTTCTTTCTGTTCTCTGACTCTGATGGTCCCCACCTGCCTTTCTCTCTTCCACTTTGTCTCTAGGTTCCTCTAACAATTTTCTTACCTAATCTCTAGGTAAGAAATCTTTCCTCTATTTATGTGTTTATGTAATATATTTTAAGGGTTTAGTCAGATTTTTCTTCCTTTAAGACATAAATCCGGGCATATTGGTTTTTTTTGTTGTTGTTGTTTAAACCTTTAGTGACTCCCCATATTCTTTCAGAATTAAGATCAAATCCCAGAGCAGAAATATCTCACTTATTCCTACTCCTATATTACAGAAATTCCCTACTTATTCCCCTCACCCACTTTCAGCCTCATTTCATTCCCATCATACCTACAAGTAGTTGTGCAACACCCCCCCCCCCAAAAAAAAAACAAAAGAACAACAACAAAAAACCACCAAAACACACAAAAAAACAAAAGCTCCACTGCTTCCGTGAGTCTCTTATTTCTTAAATGCCCTGTACTCTGTTCCATTTTCCAGAACTATCATTTCTATTCTCTCTTGGTCTTATTCTTACTTTCTCAAAACCTCTTCAAAAAGAGAGAGAGAGAGAGACAGAGAGAGATTTTTAAAAAATTGTATGTTTTTAAAAAAAATTGTATGTCTTCTGGTTTCAGATTTCGTATTTCTCTAGCAAGGTCTATTAAACATTGCTACATAATAAGGTCGCCATTAAACACTGATTTTATTTTCTGTATTCCAAACTTGTCTGAACTCAGAAACTATACCTCAGTTATCTTTCATTTCTAAAGCTTGGTATATTTATAATGCATTTGCATCCAGTAACATTTAAACAAATAAATAAATGACAGAAAAGACTCAGTAAGAAAGGGAAGCCTAGTAATGTCTAAAAGAATCAGAAAAAAATGTGACTTGAAAGCAAGAAAATTATAACTGGGTCAGAATAGCCTCCAAAAACCCTCAATTGCCAAAAGTTACAAAAGGAAAAAGAACAAAAATGAGATTTTTATAGTTATTATTCCCACTATATCTTTAATGCACATTTCTACTTACTTTGGGAATGCAGGGAAAATTAGTGGTTTTTATAAAGCATAAAATAATGGATCTTTTTATATGGTAAGTTCTTATGGATATTTAAGAGATTGTCGTCTAGTAAACAAAGGTAAAAAATTATCTTTCTTTAGTCCTTTTATATTAATTTACACAATCTTTACCAATCTATTTTGTTGTTTGGAATTGCCTATTTCAAATGAGTAACAACTGCTTTCTTATTTCTTTAAAAAGGTACTGTATCTGATATTGTTCACACCAAACTGTCTAATAAGAGTGGATTGAAAATAAAAGAAATTACTATTAAAGTTGAATCAATTCACCAAAGGATAATTTGACTATTATTTAAAGTTTAACAACTCAGTATGTACTTTGCCAATACTGTAAATGCCTGCAATTAGTCTTGATTTATATGATATCTTATATGTAATCTTTATTCATATAGTATCCTATTTTTTTCCAGTTATTCCATTTGTTGCTATAAAATAGAATAGAAACTCACAGATTTTGGAAGATCTCTTTAAAATCATCCATTTATCTTGTAAGCACAAATTTAATATATAATGTATAATAGAACTGTGCAAAGTCCAAAAGTAATTTAATCCAAAATACTTTTTTATCTCATTCATTCATTTTTTAAAATCAACATATATCAAGTTTCAGGTATTATTTTAGGCACAAGATTCAATAGTAATAAAAGAAAAACAAAAATAAGCAAACAAATAAAGAAAACCCACAGTAGTTCCTGCTTTCAAAGGACTATACAATTTAGTTACTGTAAAATTAATTTCCTTATACAATGTTAAGAAATACATTCTAGTTAACTATTTAATTTCATTATTGTATTACTTTGATAAAAAAAATTGTAGCGATACACAATCTATGTACTATTTCTATCAAATGCTTATTTTCAATGTATTCGAGACATAAGCATAAACACATTCTTATTCTACATCTACATCCTTTAAATGTTTGAAGACAAAGCCAGTATTACTCCCTGGAGAATCAGATTTTGGTTCACTTTATTTTTTTATCAAAATAAAATTAAATGATGAGTTTTCTACCAGTACTATTCTAATTCAAATGCAAAGCTTAAATATGTATTTCTCTAATATCCTGTCATTCATCTGACTTAGTATGCCAACCTGCCTAAAGTATTTTGAATCATGGTTGTGTAAGTTATCAAATTAGTTATAATTTTGTTTTATATTTCTGTAAACTAGAAGTTTGAATAGCTGTTTTATGTTTTAAGATATTACTGTAGATGACAAAAGGCATAGTTCTACAGATTATTTATTTTTTGTCTGATGGAATTTATACTTCCTGAAGACTTTATTCAAATGCCATAATTTTAGTCTCTTTCTTACTTTCCCCTTTTATTTTTTATAACTTTCATTTTACTATTTTGGGGGTATCTGAAAAAAATATTTATATACACACATTCACAAACACACACAGAAACATATATATATATACACACACACACACACACACACATATATATATGTAGGCAGATATATCTACGTAATATCTTCAGTTTCATTTTTTTCTTTAAAGCCTTATTTAATATATAATGCCAGAAGAGTATTAGTATCTTATGTCTAATTACCATAAATTGCAATAAATTGCAAATTATTGAAAGACTAAGCGACTGTAATTCTAATGCATCTCCACATCAGCTTTTATGTTATTCACTACTTATCACTCTATTTCTTCTTCACTTTGAAAGCTTAAATTTTGGGAGTGTCTTTTGATCTTTTCTGTTGGCACCAGAACCAAAATTAAACCACAGAGTTAATAGGAAGATTTCAAAGTATAATCATTGCTAACTCTTGAATTTCCCAGTAAGTACGCATATGTTATTGATATTATCTAACTCATTAGGTGATTTTCTGGCTAATAATATGTTCTTTTGCTTCTGCCTGGAAGGAAAATAATATCAGGCTATAAATTTAATGACTACTATTTAAAAAGACTTTTTTTCTATTAAAATATCATCCAAATTTCTGGTATTTCTGCTGCTACTAAAAGAAGGAAGTAGTGTCCTATGTGATATTCATTGCCATGTGCATGCTTATTCCCATGTCCTTGACCCTGCCTGTGATGCAGCTGTTTGCTTTCAGGGATTGTGAATGCACCTGTCCTCACTTTGTGTTCAGACTGTAACTGGTTTTGAGATGAGATGAACACACATACTTTCATCTTTTCTATGCTACAGACATATGGCAAACAACTGACTAATCTTTCCATGCATGTTCAATAAGGCAAGGTAACACTTCTATATTTCTGTAGAGACCCATCTATATTTTACTTTGCACAAAGAACAGAAATATCCATATTTTCATTGTGTCATGCTCTAATATTTAGAGTATTATGTTTGTGCGAATTGGGTTTCCATTATCATAATATCATTAAAATATTTGGGGTCAAATTTCATTGAGACAATAGTAAATAACTAGACTAAGACTTGTAAAGGTTGGTATTTGGAAGTCAAGTGATACGTTCATATAGGAGAAAAATGCAACTGGCAAAATAGTACTTAACAATAATCTTAATCTGATTGCAATTCACTATCTCTTTAGAAATTATTTTTTTCAATATGCAATAGAAATATTTCATAAAGAATAAATGAACCTTTTCTATGTAGAAGGTTCATAGATGAAACTAAAGAAGCTTGAAATTGATAGGGCTAATCACATTAGTAATTGGGTCTAGTGAGTTGTCAAGTCTAGTGAGTTGTGCCATGATGGGATGCATTACTATGTAGACACAACATAGAAAGAAGTGAGGGACAATATCATAGTACAAACAATTGTTCTAATAGGGAAAAAATGTACTTATGCAATAGGAAGCAAAGGCAAGAGATTTCTTTTTTTTCTGATAAAAAATATGGATAGTTTTTTTATTTATCCATAAATTAGAAAGGAAAATTGACTTTATAAATTATGAAAGGGAGGTAAAGATCACTAAGATTTGCTAACATAATCAAAATAAAATTGACAACATATGAAAAATAGTACAAGCATTAATATGGACTCTCCATGTAATTTAATTTTTGAAATACGTGAAAATTGAATTATAAACCCAATTAATTCATTGGTTATTAAGCTTTTCCTTAAAATGCCTTTTAACTATACTGTTGTTACAATTTTATTTATGAATTTAGTAATGAGCATATTGGTTGTTGTCACTGAACTAGAATAGTGAACAAAAAATAACTGTAATGTGTACCCTTATCAATTCTTCAATTTCTTCTTTCCTAAATCTACAATTTTTAAATCTCTTTACTCTGAGTCTATGCTAGTTCTCCCAGCCTATGCATAGAAAAATTCTGCCTATTGTGAAAGGATTTTCAAATCCCAACAGGGGTTATTCAGCTCAGTGTCAGACATGCAGAGTTAAGTCCCCATCAAAAAGAAGCAACAAAAGAATACCAGTCTCCTTGGGATACTGGGTAAATGAGTTTGACTGTACATTCTAGCACAGCAATCACCAGAGTAGTGGAAAATAATCACATAGTATTTCCCCCAAGAATGAGGTTATTAGCACATTGTGGCTCCTTGGAAGTTTATTTTTGTTCTCTTATATAAATGTTTTATACACTGCTCTACTACAACCTATATAATCAAAAATGATATTTCAAGTTACATAAAGATTTTATTTCCTTTTTAATATTTTTTCAGAGTAATAGAGCAAAGTCAATTACATGACAATTTAATAAACTATTAAGTGCTAATCAAAAAATGCAAACAGGAACTCATTAACATATATCTGGCAAATTTCAATTTTTGTCTTCACATTAAACATATTCGAATGCTATTTCCCTTCTTACTGGTTGCCTTAATTTTGGATATTTAAAAAAAACATACTCTACCATCTTAGAAAGAAAATAAATGTTTATTTTTATTTCATTTTATTATTTTTGGGAAAACATTATTTATTGGAACAAGTTGCATGAAATGGAAATTTCATGCAAGGTTTATATTTCAGATAAGTGTAGTGTTTCAGCAGATATTTTCCACTTAAAAGCAAATAGAGTAATAAAAAGGGAAAAAGCCTCTTTTACTGTAATTTTAAAGTACTGTTGACCCTTGAACAACAGGAGTTTGAACTGTGTATTTCTACCTATACACATATTTTTTTAACAGTACTATAAAAAAATTTTTCTTTTCCCCATTTTTTCCTTATGATTTTTTAAGTAACATTTTCTTTCCTTTAGCTAACTTTACTGTAAGAATAGAGTATATGATGCATATAATCTACAAAATATGTTTTGACTGCTTATTTTATCAGTAAAGCTTCCAGTCAAAGAACGGTAGGCTATTAGTAGTCAAGTTTTGGGGGAGTCAAAAGTTAAATGTGGATTTTTGACTATTTGAGGGTCAGTGCTTTTAACTCCCATATTATTCAAGAGGCAGCTGTAGTTTCCAAATATTGATGACCCTTCCTTCAAAATGTGCCATAGATTTAACCTTTTCCCTTAAAATCTCATATTGAGATTAAAGAACAGCCTCTTTTTGGGATGAGGGGAAGGAGCAGAGGGAGAGGGAGAATCCTGAGCGGATTCCATGCCCAGTGCAGACTCCAATTAAAATCAAGAGTTGAGGCTCAACTGACTGAGCTACCTGGGGGGCCCCTAAAATAGCAGTCTCTTAAAAAGACCTTGCTGCATTGATAATTCTCGTCCAAGCTATTTTCAATATTCTTTTTTTTTTTTTTTAAACAATGGTTCTTTTTTTCTGTAAGGATACTTAAGATGTACTCTCAATATATTCTTGATTACTGTTGACTACAGGTACAATGTAATATTTTTGATATTTCCATCAAGCTAATAGATTCAGCATACTATTTATATCACATAATTCTTATTTACAAGAACATCTGAGATTTTTTCTTATTTTTATGTTGTAGATCTCCACAAAATGATTATAGTCTCTCAATTAAACCTTATATTTTATTTCTACCAGAACAAATCTATTGTTTTAGCTTCATACATCTCTCTTAACCATATGCTTCCTGCTAACATTTGTCTTTGCTCAGGAAAGTTTCCCAGTCTGGGTTAATTTTGGTCTCATCCTTTGCCCAAGTATTTTATTTAAATCACATGTATTTTCTGAAGCTAGCTCAAATCTTAAATTTTTATTAAATCTTTATTTTCGGGATCCCTGGGTGGCGCAGCGGTTTGGCGCCTGCCTTTGGCCCAGGGCGCGATCCTGGAGACCCGGGATCGAATCCCACATCGGGCTCCCGGTGCATGGAGCCTGCTTCTCCCTCTGCCTATGTCTCTGCCTCTCTCTCTCTGTGTCTATCATAAACAAATAAATAAAAATAATTAAAAAAAATAAATCTTTATTTTCCACTATAATATATGAAGATATCTTATTTTTGAAATATAATTTGTAACAAATTTTTATGCAATTATACTGTATACTGTGCTGCCTTTGTCTTCCTCCTTCCCTTTCTCTCTAAACCTTTTCCCTCCTTCCTCTTTTCTTCCTTCTTTCCTTTTTTTCTTGCCCTCAAATATAATTTGATGTATTTGAAGATTGAACAAATCATTATTGGTCTTTCTTATGTATTTTTTTATTAAATAATGAACACAAAATTGATAGATTACCAAATTTTCATTAAGGAAAATATGACATTTATTTTATGAGAAAATCTCAATATTTGTGATTAATTCTTTTTTTAAGTATTTTTTTAAATATATATATATATATTTTTAATTTTTATTTATTTATGATAGTCAGAGAGAGAGAGAGAGAGAGAGAGGCAGAGACATAGGCAGAGGGAGAAGCAGGCTCCATGCACCAGGAGCCCGATGTGGGATTCGATCCCGGGTCTCCAGGATCGCGCCCTGGGCCAAAGGCAGGCACCAAACCGCTGCGCCACCCAGGGATCCCCAATATTTGTGATTAATTCTATGTAATATGTATGCTCTCTGAGGCTAGATCTTAATGTGTTTTGAAACTTAGATGATTAGAAGTTGGGACAGGGAGCCACCTGGGTGGCTCAGTTGGTTAAGGATCCCACTCTTGGTCTTGGTCTCTCATGAAGTCTCTCATAAATAAAGCCTTTAAAAAAAGAATAATTTATCTTTCCTCTTAAGTGTTTTGAAACGTCTTTCCATAACAAAGTCAACATACGGCCCATTTTAGAGGACAGAATTTTTTGAACCCAGATTTGTTCCTATTTTTAATATAGGACATAAAGTTCATAATCCTTAGCTCAACAGACAACATCTTGTACAAATTTCTGCCAAACAGCTTCCTTTGTCTGGGTCTTTCTATGTGACTGAAAGTACTATATGCTTTTCTGCTTATGAATCTTGACTCATGACATTACCATTGCCAAGAATACTCCATCTTTCATTTTACACATCTTGAGAGTGCTTAAAATATATTTGCAAATTGACTGACTTTTTCCAGTTCTCTTTAAAGGAAAGGGAAAATTATCTATATGGCAAAGTGAAGAATTAACCAAAACTCCAATAGTGCTTTTGCATCATACACAGAATCATAATAAAATTCTACTGTAGGGTATTATTCTTGAGGAAAAATGTTACCAATTGCATATTGCTTTTAGCTATAATTTATTTATTGTGCTTTTGTCCCCACCTAAGTTTTGTAATTTATATGTTACATAATACACCATCAAATGCTATAAAATCAGTCCTCTTCTCGAAGTTTGCAATCCATAGAACAAGTATATTATTCAATGCTTAGCTGTTAAACTATTATTAATAATAAAGAAAAAATACATAACAATGATTAACCTATACAGTACTGGCTAAATAGTTTAGTTTGATTACATTTTATAATCTTAAAGATAGCTCTATGAGGTAGGGGCTATTTTTCATCTCATTTTACAAATGAGAGTTCTGAGGTTTAGGGACTTTGAATTTATTCACTAAGATAAGCATGAATAACTTGTCACTATCAATTAGAGGCATTCTGATGAATAGCAGGCAACTCTTCTTCTGTGTCCTCTATTTTTCTTAAATATTTATTTATTTATTTATTTATTATTTATTTATTTATTTAAGACAGAAAGTGAGATTGAGCAGGGGGAGAAGGAGAAGCAGACTCCCTGATGAGCCAGGAGTAGACATGGAGCTTGATTCCAGGACTTGGAGATCATGACCTGAGCCAAAGGCAGCCACTAACCATATGAGCCATCTAGGCACCCCCTGTGTCCTTTATTTTTGTCAAGGATGTTGCCTTTAGGTGCTTATGTATGTACCAGTTTTCAACCAAGAGTTCTTGTAAAAGATGACATAGTAAATTTAATTGGTGAAACTCAAGCAAATCTAATTTTAGAAATTCTGTCCTAATCCTTTGGTTATTGCTAACAATTCTATTGTATTATAACATTATATTTCTGGGGCATCAAGACCTATGGAAATCCTATTAAAAAATAAAGGAAGAAAGAAAAGGAAGGAAAGAAAGAAGAAAGAAAGGAGGGGAGGAAAGGAAGGAGGAAGAAATGAGGAACGGAAGGAAAAAAGGAAATACTACAGGTTACTGCACTTTTTTCTGCATTTTCTCTAAGGAACTTCTACCTTATTTGCAAGATACTGTACATCAACTATTTAATAATGAAAACTAAAAAAAGAAGTTCTCTTCCATCATGGATTATTAAGACTTTAAATTTTAAAGGCTTCCAAGTATTAGTAATAATGATAACATTTATTTTCTGAGTACACTGTTAGCTATGTTGCCACATACTTTATATGCATTATCTCTTTCGATATATAGTAGAAACTTATGAGTTAGACAACGGCAATTATAATTGTTTCCACTTTATAGCTAAATAAGCTGAGTGTTAGAAATACTATGGAAAACTTTAAAGTCACACAGAGATAATGAGAATTATTTTAAAATACAAGGTTTTCAGATTCCAAAGCTGAGAATCTAGCCATTAATTATATTTTCTATTTCTATTTCTATTATATTTTCTATATTTCTATTAATGGAAACTTTATATCTTACTGATGAAATGAAAATCATTGATTTAATATGTTTTAACTTAATTCCTAAAAGCAACTATTCTATTAGACATGTTAAAATCTATTTAATTACTATTATGCTGCACTTCTTGAAAAGTGAGATATAAAAGGCAAAAGATATAGCTTCTGATTCTAAGAATGTTATAATAATGTTAAAGAGGAGACTTACAAAATAACATTTCAGTCATTCAAGAGACATTCACAGAGCTTCTGCAATGTGCTAGAAACAAACCAGAAAGAGCACTACCCTCATACATAGTGGATTATGCAGAAAATAATCAAGTAAATAACAGTGAAAAACACGTAAGTGTTTCCATAGTGAAAGGAAGCAACCAATGAGGTAGAAGAAACATCAGGAAGGTGTGGTGTGATAGAAGCTAAGAAAAAAGTATTTTCAGAAGTGTGTCCCTGTTGCTGAGATGTGGAATAAGATAATTGGCTTAGCCAACAAGGAAGCTATTGTCACTTTACAAGAGCATTTTCAGTCAGGTACAGATGGAGAAAGAAATTTGACTAAAACAAATTGAAGAAAGGTATAGGTTAGAAAATGAATAAAGTATGTATAGACAACACTTTTAGAAAGTTCTGCTATAAAGGTAAGCAAACAAATTAGGTTGTACCCAAAAGAAGATAGTAGATCACAGCTAGGTTTTTTCCTAAAATAGTAGATTTATAAAGCATAGATGATATGATCACTACTTTTCTTACAAGCATGTGAGCTCCATGAAGACAAGGACTATATTTGTCTTGTTTATTTTTTTGTTTTGTTTTGTTTTGTTCAATTCTACGTCTCCACTGGCTAGCCCAATTTTCCTCAACAAATATACCATATGTAAACATTTGTTGAATAACTGAGTAAATATAAATAAACTTATAATTATCCACTTGCTTAGAATACTTCCCTATGTCAAATATTAGCAGAGTTTTGTTTGTTTGTGTTTGTTTTGTTGACTGTGTCTTTTCCCCAGGAGCCCAAACCAAAAAATTTGCATATTCACAATCTTCCTTGCCATTATAGCCTGACAAACCTCTCCCACCAAAATATCCTTCAATTTTGCTGATTCCATCAAAGAAATATTTCCACAATGACCACTACTATCATTCTATCATGTTCTCTAACTAATTAGTTTAGACTTATTATCCATATATATTTTTTTTAACATTTCACTAAAGTCATCATTGATAGCTAGCCTCCACAATGACTCCCAATTATTCCCCTCTTGGTAGTCACACCATTGTATAGCTCCCTCCCACACTGAGCTGGGATGATCTGTCTTACTAGTAGTACATTATTGTGAAAATGATTGACTTCTGAGGCTAGGTTGGGCTTTGTTCTTTCCTGGATTACTCACTCTGGCTGAAGGCAGCTTCCATGCTGTGATGATACTCAAGCAGCCTTATGAAAAGTAAACTGGGTAAGCAAGAGAGGCCTTTCCTCAACAATAAGTACTGACTTGCCTTGAAAACAGATCTTCTAGTACCAAACTTGATGACTAGAGCCCCAGGATACAACTTTACTGCAACTTGCTGAAAGGCACTGAGCCAGACCTTCCCTCTAAGGAATTCTTAGATTCCTTACCCACAAGGTTTCTTTTTAAAAATATACATTTTGTTTTAAACGCTTAAATTTTAGAACAATTGTAGAAGTAAATAATATACCCTACCACCAACATTTTGATTTCCTTATTTACTAGAATTATCTTTCTAAAACCCTGTTTACAACCTCAGAAAATCATAATAATATCCCTTTGATGAGAGAAGCACACTGAAAATTTTGTAGTACAACATGGCAGATGTAGATCTTTAGTAAGTATTGAACGAATGAAAGAGGCTGGCAGGCATAAAGAAGGAAAGGAGTAAAGGCGGTAAAAAGGTGTGCTTGAAATTGGAGCTCAGAGTCCATGAAATGTATTAAATAATAGCTTGGACTCTGGATCTGAATTTTCCGGCTCAAATCTTGATTTGACATGCAGCCACAAACAAATACCCTGACATGATTCATAATCTCAGGATCTCTGTTTCATTACTGTGACTTTATATAGATCTTGATGTTATTTACTGAAAAAAATATTTGTCTTAAATGTAGTTCTTCATTAAATTTGCATAATAAAAACAAATCACTTAAGTTTATTTGCATGAAAAAAATAAGTTATTAGTTGATTAGAAAAAATATGGTGGCTGTTTGATATCATTGGAGCAAAGACATTTTTCATACTTAAATGAACAACAGAAACAAAGCTTTTGTGTGATATGGTATGATATCAAAGCTCTTCCTGTTTACCCTAAACTTATTTTTCTCTGATTCTGACTATAAAATCATGCAAGAGCAACAAACAAAGCAACAGGGATCTGGTGAGAGTTAAAAATTCTGTCAGTTTTGCCCATTCTGCAAACTGTAAGAACTATGAGGTCTAAGAACCAAACATATGTCATAGTTGGCTTTCAGTAACACCTTCCTTTCTGCTCTCATTTCTAGCACCTTAGAGCCCTTTCTTGTCTTCACCCAGCCCTATTTCATGCTTAAGGCCTCTTTTCCCACCAAAAAATTCTTACTGTGCATTAGAATCCTTATACTGAGTGAACATTACTGTTTCCCATAATCTATCCTGAAAACCCCTGCATTCTCAGTTTTAGTTTGGAACCCTCTCCCTGATCTCGAGTATGAAAAAAGCATGGAAGATATCCTATTCTCACTACATTAAGAGATCTTTTAGATGTTAATTATAGCACACTTCTCTCAGAAAGAGATGTTGTATTTAAAACCTAAACATTTGGATTATATTAGTTGATTTCTGAGCCTATATACCTTTTACATTACGTTGAAGGAAAATTTTATTCAAATTTCTTAATATCAGACTTGAAAACTTTTCCAGCACAACTCACTCTGATTTGAGAGTATTTTGCAATATAATTGATCAGACAGCCTAAATATAGTTAAAATTTGTGAGACATGAATTTTAAATATTGTGGTAATTAGTACAGTGTCTCATAGAACAGATATTCAGGTTTAAAACGTTTCAAGGAGAGAGAATCATGTATGTAAGATGACTAGTCTACTTTAAAATCATGAATATTATCTCATAGGAAAAAATGCTTTTCTCACATCTGTTTAAACTGGAGTTTTAGTAATACTAGAATACAGGTTTGGGATGGCTCAGTTTTGTTAGAATATATAAATTTTGAAGTATTCATTAAGATAAAACATGATTTATTAATACTTAAAATTGAAAATTTTAACTTATCTCTGAAGTGTCTGTACGATACATTGGAAGTAAGATTAAAAGACTCGCCAAAAAAAAAAAAAATCCTTGCATTTCCAGAGATATTTTATAAACTGAAATACAGAGTACAGTGAGGTTTATTTCTTTGTTTGTTTTTTGTAAGCACTACTCATTTGATAGGTTTTGTTCTATCAAAACATGTTAAGTCATATCTGTATTTCTGAATTATGATTGTTATAGATATTCTAGTTTTCTTGTAGTTTTTAAGCGCACACATGATAAAGAAAAAAGAAAAAACTTTTACATGACCTGATGATATAATAGAATTATTGTTTCTCCCTTCTCCCTTCTTAGACACAACGAAACCATAGAAATTAGCATATTTCCCTTTTGTTTGTTTGTTTTATATTTCCCTTTGACTGATGGATTCATAGCTTTCAATTTCCTTGGAAAGCAGTTGTAACATTTCCAGGAGCTGATCAAGGAAGCTTGTCATTTCATCCTCCAGAGACTGTTATGGGCAGCAGAATCAAAAACAGGTTTACAATTAATGAAGCACAAATATATTGTGAAGAAGAACCTGATAAGTTCCTTCAGCAGCTGTCATGGGCAAAGATTTCATATCAAATTGATTAGCCTGGCTCTCACTCAACTAGTTGAAGATTATATAGTGAGATTGTGAGAGAATATTTGAAATGTTGCTTCTGTAAACTTCAGAGAAGTTTAAGCTAGTCTCTACACATGGGAAGTCACCTTAATGGCACGTCTAGTACTTTACATAGTCTCCCATTTGATTAGAAAATGATGATAGTACATTATTCAAGGCTTTTTTGTTGACAGAGCTTATATTCTCCAGGCAGTTTTTCTACCAACTGGCTATTTGTTCAGAGAAAATATTTAAAAATTAACATAGTCTTTCAATTACCAAGTTGAAGGATCCTTGAATCAAATTGGTCCAATGATAATATCTGTACTTAATTTGTCCCATCAAATTCAAAGGGATATATAATGAACATAACCTAAAAAAAAAAAAAAAAAAAAATCTTCCAGAATTAAACTAAAATCGGCTAATTTATTTAACAGAAACTTGTTGAGCACTTTGGAGATAACAGTGAACATGACCGATGTGGTCTGGTTCTCAGTCTTGGTAGTCTAGTGGGTAATATATATAAAAATTTTGTGTTTTTAACAAGCAAACAAAATAGGGGGGGGGGGGGAAATTGCAGACTTCTAGTTTCCCGTCTGATACGCAAGGAGGTTCGAGGTCATCACCCCCATCACAACAGGAAAACAGCTGAACAAATTGAAAAATCAAGTATTTTTCTTAGACCCACTACAGAGTTAGGGTAACAGGGCCATCTGCTGCGCACCACTTGGAGACCCGAGGGCACAGGCCGGCTCCAGGCCAACAGGCTCGCGCAGTGGAACACAGAACGGTCCTTCCGGGGACCCACCTCAATAGCCCCGGGCCCTGACCATCGGGCTGCTTACAAGCGGGCGCCGTCACCCAGGATGGGGGGGTTCCATACCTCCTCACACTCCTCACACCCCACCCACCCCCTGCGCCCAGTCAGCCCCCCTGGGCCGTCCTGCCCGCCCCTCCCTTGCAGTGTATTCAAGGGGCTTCCAGCTGCTTCCTTCTGCCTCAGGGGGACTCCTGCACGTCGGTGCCACAGGGTCCACACGTGGGGCCCCGCACATTTGGGGGCACAGCGCGCCGGGGGCCTTTGGGGCCAGGGCCCTCCCCAGATTCCCTGGGAATTTCCGGGGCCTTCTGGAAAGGGACGAGGCCCGCCGGCAGCGCCCACCCGGGGACTGACGACCTCCAGGTCACGGGTCTGAGGAGCCGGCGGGCGCGCCTCGGGGGGCGGATGCCCTCGCGGCCTCGCTCCCGGGACCCGCCTCGGGGCCGCAGGCCGCCCTCGTGCCCTCCCGGCCCGGGCCTCCCGGCGCGGCGCCCCCGTGACCCCCCGAGGGCGTCCACGCTCCTGAGGCCGGGGGCCCCCCTACCTGTGCCTTCGGGCGAGGCCGCACGTGACGCGGGCTCCTCCGGCCGGGCCCGCGGCCCCTCCGCCGCCTCCCTGCCCGCTCGGGCCCTGGCGGCCGCTCCCGCGATCCCGCCGCCCGCCCGGAGCAGCAGCGGCAGCGCCCGAGGGGAGTCGCCTTCCTCCGCCGTCGCCGGCCGCGCCTCCCGGGGCCTCGCGCGCCTCGGCTTGGCCGGGCCTCGCTCCCGAGAAGCCGCCAGGCACGTGGGCGACCTCGGGCGGGCCGCCCCCTCCCCGCGCCCCGGGGCTCCGGCCGAGGCTGAGCACGCCTGACCCGCCCCCCCCCCCCCGCCGGGCTCTCGGGCGTCGCCGCAGGCCCCCGGGACAGAGCAGCCCGCCCGCCCGGCCTCCTGCAGGGCTCAGGGCCCGCCCGAGGGGCCTCTCGCAGGGGTGCGGCCGGCGGCCCTACGGGGAGGTGGGGCCCTGAGCCGCCGGGAGAGGACACGCGGCCTCGGCTCCTCGCCGCGTGACGCCAGGGGCCAAGCACCGGAGCCCCAGCCCTTCTTCTCTGCCTTGCGGCAGTGCTCCGCCTCCGCCTCCGCCTCCCTCGTCCCCCTCCCCCACCTCCTCCCTCCTCCACCTCCCTCCTCTTTCCCCTCCCTCCCTCCTCCTTCCTCTGACCCCCGTCCCCTGCCCTCCTCCTCCCCTCCTCCTCTCCCTCTTCCCTCCTCCCTCCTCTCTTCCTTTGTCCTCGTCCTCCTCCCTCCCTCCTCTCCTCCTCCCTCCCTCCTCCTCCCTCCCTCCCTCCTCTTCCTCCTCTCCTCCCTCCCCTCCCTCCCCTCCCTCCCTCCTCCTCCCTCCCCTCCCTCCCTCCTCCTCCCTCCCCTCTCCTCCCTCCCCTCCCTCCCTCCTCCTCCCTCCCTCCTCTTCCTCCTCTCCTCCCTCCCCGTCCCCTCCCTCTTCCCTCCTCTCCCTCCCTCCTCCTCCCCTCTCTCCTCTGACCCCCCTCCCTCCTCCCTCCTCTTCCTCCTTTTCTTCCTCCTCCTCCTTCCTCCTCCCCCTCCCTCCTCCCTCCTCCTCCCAGGCCCCACGTCCTGTCTCTGCACCACCTGGGGTTGTAGCCCGCAGACACCACCCACTTCAGATTGCCCCACTGGTGCCCCAGGTGAAAACTGACAATGGGGACAAATTGACTTTTAACTGGATCCAGGTGGAATGTAATTTGGGGTTTAAAGGAGATGAAACTTTTAAAAAAGATTTTATTTACTTATTAGAGAGAAGGAGAGCATGAGGGTAAGCTTGGGATGGGGGTGGGAGTGGGCCTCCCTGAGGAGCAGGGAGTGGGACAGATTGGGGCTCCCAGGCCCCTGGGATCATGACCCTAGCCAAAGGCAGGTGCATAACCCACTCAGCCACCCACGTACCCCTGAATTGAAACTTTTATTCTACCAAGGATTACTGAAGGTCAAATAAGCTCCTATTATCTCTGTCGCGTTTTGTCAGCCAAAGATGACAAGGGTGACGGCTAATTTTGTCTTTCTCAAAGTTTTCATAGGTAACTAAGATAGCTTTCAAAGCGTTTGGCAACCCGAAACTAAAGTTTTCCTTAGATGAGAATATGCTTTGAATTCATTGGATGTCTAAATCTTTTCCAATTGAGAGTGAACACTAAAGCATTGATAACATAGGTTTGTAAAGAAACTAAGGATATTTGGGTCTGTTGGAAAACGTGCTTTATGCTTAATTCACAAATTTGCCCCCAAAGAATTCTGATGTAACTGTTCACAATTGGTTACTACTGTATTTTCACTGAAGATTAAGGTTTCTATGAATTAAAGTTCTACTAAATATAATTAAGATTGATGGAAATAAGGGAAGGAACTCTGGGTAAAAAGACCTAAGGAATGGGAACACGGTTTTGTTGAAAGTAAATGAAAGTAATTGTGTCCTGAAATGACACTGTTTGGAGAGAAATGGCTTGGGACAAAATCTGAATGCAGCGGAAAGTTGTAGAAGGTTTGTGAAACAAAATCTTTAGAAAGGAATTTTATGTGCAGTCAGGATGGACCCGGATTGAAAGAATGGCTTTTAAAAGTACGGTGGTATAAGATTGAAATTCTCTGTGAAAAAGACAAGTTTTCTTGAATTATAGCTCTGCTATTTAAAAAAAAAATTTTAAATTTTGTTATTTATTTAAATTCAATTAATTAACATATAATATATTACTGGTGTCAGAGGTAGAGGTCAGTGATTCATCAGTCTTATAATACCCAGCAATCCTGTTTGTTTCCTGGGATTAAGAGTCTCTATGGTTTATCTCTCTCTGATTTTGTCTTGTTTTATTTTTCCCTCTTCCCTGCGATCCTCCATTTTGTTTCTTATATTCTACATGAGTGAGATTGTTGTGCCCAAGATCCCAAATCTGAGAAACCACCAAGGAGCCGAGAGGGATGCAAACACACGAGGGTTTATTTACAAGCTCGAAACTGGGTCCAAGTATACCGGACCCAGCGGAGCAGGGACTTGGACTCGGAGACTAAGAGGTTTAGCAACTTTATAGGGGCCAGTGGCCAATGGGATAGGCAGAAAGTTGCACAGTCATGCTGGTCCGCTGAGCCCGATTTCGGTTAGGGTGTGCCCTGGTCTTTGACTAGGGCGGGGCAGTGCCCTAAGGAATAAGCAGGTCAGCACAAGGCGGGTGCAGCCCAAAATAGAGTCAGTTCTGCTCTGCTTGTCCAGGGGTAGGGGATTTTGTTAAATATCCTGGGTCCCACAAGATCATATAATTACCATTCTCTGATGAACTTGCTTCACATAATACCCTCTAGTTCCATCCATGTTGTTGCAAATGGTAAGATTTCATTTTTTTTGATGGCTGAGTAGTATTCCATTGTATACATATATAATACATCTTCTTTATCACTTCATCTGTTAATGGACATCTGGGCTCTTTCCATAGTTTGGCTATGGTGGACACTGTTGCTATAAACATCGGGGTACAGGAGCCACTTTGGATCACTACATTTGTATTTTTGTGATAAATCCCTAGTAGTCCAATTGCTGGATAGTAGGATAGCCCTATTTTCATCTTTTTTAGGAACCTTCACACTGTTTTCCAGAGTGGCTGCACCAGCTTGCATTCCCACCAATGGGTGTAAGAGGGTTCCCCTTTCTCTGCATCCTCCTCAACATCTGTCTTTTCCTGACTTGTTCATTTTAACCATTCTGACTGGTGTGAGGTGGTATCTCATTGTGGTTTTGATTTGTATTTCCCTGATGCCGAGTGATGGGGAGCATTTTCTCATGTGTGTGTTGTGTTGGCCATTTATGTCGTCTTTGGAGAAATGTCTATTCATGTCTTCTGCTCATTTCTTGATTGGACTACTTGTTCTTTGGGTGATGAGTTCGATAAGTTCTTTATAGATTTTGGATACTAGCTCTCTGATATGTCATTTGCAAATATGTTCTCGCATTCTGTCAGTTGTCATTTGGTTTTGTCGACTGTTCTCTTTGCTGTGCAAAAGCTTTTTATCTTGATGAAGTCCCAACAGTTCATTTTTATTTTAAGGAGTTTATTTGTTTATTCATGAGAGACACACAGAGAGAGAGAGAGGCAGAGACACCAGCAGAGGGAGAAGCAGGCTCCCTGCATGGAGCCCCATGTGGGACTCGATCCCAGATCTCCAGGATCACACCCTGGGCTGAAAGTAGTGCTAAGCCACTGGGGCTGCCCCCAACAGTTTTTTGGTTTTTTTTTTTTTTTTTTTGCCTTTGTTTCCCTTGCCTTTGGAGAAGTGTCTAGTAAGAAGTTGCTGTGGACAAGATCACAAAGGTTGCTGCCTGTGTTCTCTTGATAAGAAATTGTAAACAAAGTTGTTTTCTTTTGTCTGTCCAGGAAAACCAGTTTCTCTGTTTTGTCTATATCAGGTCTTTAATGACCCATAATCCTATTTAGGCATGTGCTTTAAAACTTTCAAGGTCTTAACCAACTTTCCCAAGATTTATATTGTAAACGAAGTCTCTAACTATGATCGCTTATTTGGTATGTTATGTTGTATATAAGGTCATCACTCCATATTTGATTTCAAAGTGTTCTGTGTCACAGAAATAATTGAATTTCCTTGTCAATTGCATCGTAATGAACTCCCAGATTGTTAACAATGCCGATTTCTGAGTTTTTGTCATTTATAATTGTTCTTATTCTCCTGCAAAATGAGTGTCATCTCCAAGAAGATTCATAAAAAAGACTTTTAGGACAAATATAGGTACTCAATATCTTTAAGATCATAAAACTGAAATGAGTAAAAATTTCCAGAACCAACTAAAGGTGTGTTCAAATTGAACAAGAATTCGTAACGTGGGACTAACAAATTGAGGAAAATAACTGTAGTTTTTGTAACTCTTATTTGATACACTGCTGGTTCTCTAATGTTTAGTCTTCCAGATTAAGGAAACATTCTCTTAAGGTATCAATGACTTACAGAAATATGATTAAGTATTCATTGGTAAACAAATTCAAGGAGTTAACTTTTCTCTACCTGAACCTTTAAAATTCAAAAGTTCTCAGTAAGTATTCTTTCTTCCATGGCAACCACAGTCATTTGCATAAGTTCAATAAGAATCTGTTTTGCTTGTAACAGGGCACCATTAAAAACAGTGGTGGTTCTACTAAAGCTGTGACTGGAGTGTCTTATTTGAGTGTGACATACATAGACTCCGATATGACTAGACAGCTTTAAGGAATTGAGCTTGGCTTTGTGTAACATGGAGGCATAGAGCCTCATGGAAATGCTGGCCTTGGGCAGTCCGGGGGGGGGGGGGGGGGGGGGGCGCTCAGCGGTTTGGCACAGCCTTCAGCCTGGGGCGTGATCCTGGAGACCAGGGATCGTGTCCCAAGTCGTGCTCCCTGCATGGAGCCTGCTTCTCCCTCTGTCTGTGTTTCTGCCTCTCTCTCTCTCTGTCTCTCATGAATAAATAAATAAAAAAAAAAAAAAAAAAAGGAAATGCCGGCCTGGTATCTTGCTTACAGAGTTCCCAGCAGCCTTACCAGGTGAGTAAAGAATGTTACTCCCTGGCAGGTGTAGGAAACTCAGGATGCTTTGGGGACCTCATGAAGAGGAATTCTCCCAAAACTACAGGTATTTCAGGTATGTCTGATGGCAAGTACTTGGTTTGGCTTCTCACATAGAGAGGCTACTAAAGGTTCAAACTAGATCCCTTAGAAATGTCCGAGCAAAGCTGATTTTAAAAGATCCATATGGGTAATTGTTATCCTTGCTGAGCTTATGTAAATCATTAGGCCAAGTTTGTTAAAATTGGACTTGTTTTATCAACAAATTAATCTTAATTTGGTTATCTATGGAAATAAGGGTGATTTTAGAGAGGAAAATTATGTTTCAATAACCTGTCTTTGCAGATGTTAAATTCTAGCTCTGATGGTCTTTGAACGCTTTCCCAAAGTAGACAACTTGAGTTAAACTTCAGAGAAACTGCCACAGTGTCTCATATATAGACCTTCTTTGTACTCGTTTTCCTGTGGGGATAACAGGACTCCATGGGCATATGATTTGAACAGCTGGAAGATGAGATGGATTCCCCAACAATTGTATAATTCAACTAGTTCCTTGACCAATTCTATGTGGCTGGAATGACAAAATCATTCCTTAAAAGTTAGGGTGTACCCTACTCCATGGAGTTTATTATGGACTTATGGAGAAAATGGATGGCTCCACTTTCACCCTGAATGGATTAGGTGATGACTTGGCAATGCTCTTATCTCTTGAGACAAGTCTTCTCCCATTTACCAGTGATTCCTCATAATTAGGATATTGTTAAGGGTAGATATGAAACAAACAACAAGGGCTTCTTGATAGTTATATCCCTTGCCAAATTTGTTCCAGGAACTACCTCTATTGATAAAAAATTGCAAATAGAGGCTTTAGCCAAGCATGTATCTACCACCTTTAACTAATCTCAACAGGCGGTCACCCACAAATTCAAAAGATGGTCCTCCAAAACCGAATGGCCCTTGATATTCTGACTGCAGCTCAAGGAGGAACCTATGCCTTATTAAATCAGAGTCTTATGTATATACCCCAGATTACCACAAAAATGTTACAGAGTTACTAGAAGGTATGAATACTCACATTGGCAATTTAACCAATCCCTCTCTTTCCTTTAATGATTGGTCAAACTTTTGGAATGGAGGAAAATTTTTGTCAGCTATCTAGGGCAAACTGTCTCTGCCATTAATGAGCACCCAAACTAGTACAATCTAAAGCCTGATCCCTCTTTGTTAGGTAACATATATCCTAAACTTGCATCTGGGAGTTGGATATATCTTAACAACTCTTTGCAGACAAAAAGCCACTGGAACCTCTCTGAACCAGGCCCTCTGAGGTTCTCTTGACCACTTCCACAGTGCTAGACCTTCACAGCTTCTCTCTGTGGATCCATGTTTCAAAAATCAAGACCACTCTGGCCCCAGGTGAGGAGTCCTCTGCCAAGTACTCTTGGGAGTGGGCTGGAGATATTTGTCTGTTATTCAAAGGATCCGACTCTTGATTTCAGCTCAGATCATGATCTCAGGGTGGTGAGATTGAGCCCCACATCATTGGGCTCTGCATCAGTAGGGAGTCTGCTTGAGATTCTCCCTCTCCCTCTACCCTCCCCCACTCTCTCTTGCTCACTCAAATAAATAAATCATTTAAAAAAAAGAATGAAATATACTGTGGTGTGTTTAGATTATCTTTGACACCTTTTAAATCACTGATGTACTATTCTACTTTTTAAGATTTTAGATATAGGCAGTATCCTTTTTTTTAGAGGAGTCCTCAAAAAAGTAGATGTTACATGGCAGAGTTTCTCTTAATTTCCAGCCATTTTAGATATAATTTGAAATTTTTAATAATATACAAATACTATGTAGCTTTAATGCTTAGCAGAATATCAGCAGTTTTATAAATCTACGTATTCTATCCATAATTTCTGTATTTCAGAACCATAAATTTCAGTCTACAAATGTAGGTATGTCAGAATATTATTTTTCTCATATTTAATGACCCTAAATCTGTCACCAGGCCCCATACCTCATTTGTGGAAGTATGGTAAGGTTATTGGGTCTTATATATAGTACAGAGACCTAAAGGATATTCCTCTTATTATAGATTATCTGTCCATATTCCTTACCTGTGTATACTATTACTCCTATGATCCCCAGATTGTATGATTCTCAGGCTCAGCATCTCTGCTGCTAAAAACTACTCCTGGTTCAGAAGATTTTGTTGGAGTCCTGCTAGACAGAAAGTAGTGCTTGGATCCTTTATGCGTTCAGCAACAGAATACTTTATTCCCTCCTCAGCTTCAAGAAATCCCTCCTAAGTATCCTGTTAATCATCAAAGGCACTCTCCAGTAATTTCTTCATCTCTGGGGCATCTAATAAAATCTGAAGAAGTAAAGGCATTTACAAAAGAAAGGCTAGTGTTAACTTAATAACTTCTGCTCTGAGGGCTAAATCAGAAATAGTCCCCCATGAGCGAGAAAGAAAACAAAACAAAATAACAAAACAGCCAAAGGGCCTGGGGTTGGGGAGTGGTAGTTCCTGAATATCAGTTTGATATTAGAGAAATATTTAATATTTAGAATTTTTTTACCTAGTAGTATTATTTTAATGATGCAATTATATGATGAAATAATACTTTTTCTTTAGTATTCACTTATCTAAGGTATAGCCGAGTTTGCTGTGGCAACATTAATAGATCTGAAATAAATTCACACTGATAGACAAAAAAAGGCATTTATGTATACACACACAGAAATATAGTGAAACTCTGCAATGTGTAAATTTAAAATCATATTTAGTTCTGAAAAGAAAATGTTCTTACTATTTTGGAAGTCGTAAAATCTTATAATTTTCTTTTCTTTACCCTCTACTTCCTCTGTTTCCCTCTGCACAGTTGCATGGCATTTAGAACACCCTGTGAATTAAGATTAATTAGAATTTCAGAATGTCATTTTACTTCTTGAGGTAAACAGAGGTACTCAGGTAAAACCAAGCTTGAATTCTGTCTGTAATGATTTCTTTAAATTATCTATCCAGAAAATTACTTACATTCTCAGCCTCAGTGTTCTTATCATCAATCTGCCTTTAATTGCAAGGATTAAAGGAGATGATATATTCAAATTGCTAAGAAAAATTACTGTCAGTACAGTTCCTGGCACATAGTAGGTTCCATGTCTTTAGTGTATGTTATTCTATGAGAAATTAATCTGAAAGAAAAAAAGAACCTTTAAAAGATGCCTTGCATTTAAGACATTCAAGATATTGCATGATTTGGTTCCTTCTCTTTTTTCTGAATTGGATATTTCACTTGGCATTCTAATTATTCTAACGAGGTTGGAACCATTTAACTTTTCCTCAAACAAATATGAGTAGTAGGGAAATAGCCCAGATCCAACAAGACAAATTAGCAGATATTCTCTTTACCTGATGGATTTGACAAAACAAACTCAATTATATACATGTGAATCCAACTGTCACACATACAAACATTACCTATGGCTAACTGTGCCAGGCAACTGTAGAAAATGTAAGAAGGTTTTGGGGAGAGTGCAATGAAAAAAAAAATTGAGAAAGCAAAAGCTGTTTATTTTTATTTATTTATTTATTTATTATTTATTTATTTATTTATTTATTTATTTATTTATTTATTTGCAAAAGTTGTTTAAAGTAGACTTTATGTTCACAAACAGCAATTTTAATTGCATATAAAGAACACTTTTAAGAACCTCTGCAACTGTCCGCCATTGGGATTGTCTTCACGAGACAATATAATTCTTGTTACCAGAAGGACATTCAGTTTACTGAAAAGTTTAGCCCAGTGTAGGTGGACATGTAATCTGAGCCAGACTGCCTAGGGTCCACATCCTGGCTCCATTAACTACTGAGGACCATGGACTAATTACTGAACATCTTTGCAAATACTAATTAGAATAAAATTGTAGTATGGTATCTGGCGTAGAGTAAATGTTCAGCATATATTGTTATCATTACTCAGGAGAAATTTCTTGCATGTCATATCAATTATTACACAAACTAAGTTTTAAATTACTTGGATATTTTCCTTGACAAATAAACATAACATTAACTTGCCTTTATTTTTGGAATTAAATTTTAGTCTGACATTTATTAATTTTTATTTGCTGAATGTCAGATATAATTTTGCTCTTTAAAAACCAGTCTATGAATTTTTATATTTATGTTAAGAACATTCATTTGAAATTTTGATAGAGTAATAATTAATTTTTTGTTTTTTTTAATAATTTTTAAAAAGATTTTATTTATTTATTCATGAGAGACACAAAGAGAGAGAGAGAGAGACAGAGACATAGGCAGAGGGAGAAGCAGGCTTCATGCAGGAAGCCTGATGTGGGACTTGATCCCGGATCCCATGATCACACTCTGAGCCAAAGGCAGATGCTCAAACACCGAGCCACCCAGGAGTCCCAGAGTAATAATTAATTTTTTTTTAACAAAAGTTTACAGTTGCCAAGAAAGATCTATAACTAATATGTAAATTAGAAAATTCCATTTTTTATTGAAAAATTGGAGTTTCAGGTTTTTAATTATATATTTCAATTATAATTGTCTTCAGAATCATGTAGAGTTAAATTTTTGAAATAAGAACATTGGATACATTACCATACCATATGTATGGTAAATATAGATGACATTTTGCTATGAAAGGTATTTTTATCACATTTTTAATTCCTAATTATAAGTTGGTGATAGTATTATTTCAATTTTGCGTTGTTTGAATATTTCTAGAACATGACAGGAAATATTAATAAAGTATAGTTGTATTCCTAAAAATGATCTCCAGAAAATCAACATTTCAGGATAAAGTGAGAGTCACAGACATAAATAGTAGGGTAGATGACTCTAACCATGCAGTCTAGTAATTTATGTCATACTATGTGCATACCCTGATAACTTTTTTTATATTGTTAAACATAAAACAAAACCTTTCCTTACTTTTCAATTTTTTTCTTGCCTCTTCTTTATATTTTCTTTATTTCTCATCCTTCTGTTCTTATTCTCCTTTTGCTCTAGACTATGCTTCCTTTTTTTCAAATTTTTATTTTTTTAAGATTTTATTTATTTATTCATGATAGAGAAAGAGAGAGAGAGAGAGAGAGAGAGAGGCAGAGGGTGAAGCAGACTCCATACAGGGAGCCTGATGTGGGACTCGATCCCGGGTCCCCAGGATCATGCCCTGGGCTGCAGGCAGCACTAAACCACTGCGCCACCAGGGCTGCCCTATGCTTCCTTTTTATAGGGGACTAATTTATAGGGACTCACTGGAAAGTAAAAAAAAAAAAAAAAAAGATAAAATGCTAACTGCTAAAGGACTTTTCATTTCACATAAATGGCCATATTGATGCAAGTTGGCTTATTTCAAGAACCCAAAGGAGGGCCCAGAGCACCAGCCAGGAGGATTCTTGGCTTTGTTCATCATAGAAATCAAATACAAGCCGAGAGGAAGTGAAAACAAATATTATTGAAGACATAGAGATACAGAGAGTATGTTGGAGACTTGCAAAGGAACGTTGAGTGAGTCTTATCTTTGCTTGGGGTCCAGGGTTTTTATTGAGGACTGTGGTCAGGTGACATGTCTTTTCAGGCATCTAGGAACAAAAACAAGTGTTTAGATGTCCTCATAGGTCACTTATGCTCTGGAGCCAGGGATCTCAGTGGTCTTGGAAAACATTGATGATGACCTTCTGTGGTTATTCCTTAGGTGTTATCTATTATGCTAGAAGACTCCAAATAAGTAAGTAATTCATTGATCTTTACAAGGAGGACATGCATTATTTACTTTATAAGGCACAAATAAGGTAAAGGTTAGGTTCAAGCAAGAACAGAAGTAGCTGGGAATCCCTGGGTGGCTCAGCGGTTTCGCGCCTGCCTTCAGTCCAGGCATGATCCTGGAGTCCCGGGATCGAGTCCCACATCGGGCTCCCTGCATGGAGCCTGCTTCTGTCTCTGTGTCTATCATGAATAAATAAACAAAATCTTTAAAAAAAAAAAAAAAAAAAAGAACAGAAGTAGCAAAAAAGCAGTTTTTCATGGGCTCCCCTTAGTTTTCCTGTCTCAATATTGCCTTCCCTTCTGTAGTTAAGGATGTCATCTGGAATATTCCTTCAAGGGTAAGAGAACTTCAAGGTGAAACTATGCATTTTGTCAAAGACAACCCATCTGCTAAAATATAATAAAGTACAGTATTTGAAATTTGCACTTAATACAACCAGTAAGAAGTATACGGGAAAACTGTATGTACAAATTCTTTTTACTAAATATAAAATAATGAAAACCTAACTTGTTACAGAATTATTTAGCATCATAATGAAGGCATCAATATTAATAAATTAGTAAACAATAAAATGTTATTTATGTAATTATATGTAAATTTAAAACTACATGGTACATTGAGGTTACTTTTACCCTAAATGAAAATAGATTTTTTATAATTAAATATAAATACTAATTTATGTTTTAATTACTATATATTATCTCAGTTACCAAATTCAGTATCCCCCAATAAATAACTATCAGCTTCTGTAAATGTTATTCTTTTATATGCTTGCAATTAAAAAAAGATGGATTACTGTATTTAGAGATTTGCATGAATATAATTGTTGAAGTCTAGCATAGCCTCCATCTAAGTTGAAGATTCCATCCCCTGAGGACATCAACAAATATGACAAATGTCATTAGTTTTATACCTGATTATAGTTAAATATATGTTGACTAGATCTGACTTCTTGCTTTACTAGGGGTGTCTGCTTTACTATAGACTATTTGCTTTAATGGGAGTAGGTTTTTATTTCTCTAACAGAAAAATTCTGTTAACTTTGGAAGGGTTAGCAGATGATGATTGGAAAAAAAAGCCCTAATGAACTCCAATTATATCATTTGACTTTACATCTTTATTATAGTAGTGTATTTTATATAAAAATAATAGTTAATAACTGTAAATTTAATTATTGATATATGGAATGTATTAAAATTCATTTCATGATACTTTAGGGGAAAAATGTCATGCTGACATTTTCACAGTGTAAAATTTGTTTCTTCCTCACAGAGATTAGACTGTCAATTCTAGGGATGCGGTCCCAAAAGCATAGAAAAAAGAAACAGGGTGTTTGCTTAGTTGTGCTATTATTTTTCTTCTAAAATTGTATTTTTAATTAAAAATTTTTTTTTGTATTTTTAATTTTTTACACTCCAAGAAAACAGGTTATTTTGAATCAGACTCTATATTTATGTACAAAGTAATGTAGAAAATTGAGTTACTAAAAGTAGATTTAGAAAGGAAACAAAACATTTTTTCTACTCCAGTTATCTAAATATTTATTTAAAAAGTATGTGTGTGTGTGTGTGTGTGTGTGTGTGCGTGTGCGCTTGGTCTTCAAAAAACATCTTTCCTTCCACTTAAACATACAAAAGAAATACCCTAACTTGTATTTAAACTGTGTGATAGTCAAATTGTTCCATTTACTTTATAAACATCATGTATGAATGTATGTGTGTATTATTGTACTCAGGCATAGGAATAAAAGGAGATTGGAATTTTAACATCTACCATCTTATACATACAAATATATAGCAGCCTACTCACATTATATTTGTAAGTGGATGTTAGTATTCTATCAAATATATTTGACCTTTTAAAATATTCTTTACTAATTTCCTTTATTTCCTTTTATATGAATATTTAACAAGAACACTTTTATCTCCCTTGAAATATTTTCCCTTATTGAAATATAGTGTTTTCTTTTCAAATTTGCTTTATATACTTTGCCAAGGCTATATATCTTGGAAATTTATATATTTATGCTCTACCAATAAGTTTGCTAATGACTTCCACACATATTTTAATTAGATATTTTATGCTAATTTTATGGAATAAGTATAAAGATACAGTGCACACTACTATTCAGAGTGTTTATGAGTACTCCATTTTGATAATACTTAATTGATTTCCTGGATTCTCAGACCCATTTAATAAAAGAGATTACCAGAGGAGTAAAGAGACTTTTAATAATCTTACACTGCAAGCATCAAGCTAATGAGAAACAGCCACTCAGATAAAAGCTTGTCTTTTGAATGAAATAGGTCTGTCAAATTTGTATTTTCAGAATGAGACAGGAACTAGAATAGAGTATATTAGTTGAAGCTCTCATACTACAAAATCTTTTCTTAATGTGCTAGCTTAAGTTTATGCTCATTATTGAAACTGTAAAATTGTGTCTACTTCATTTAAAATCATTTGCAATGCACGTCTATATTTAAATTCTGTAGAATGTTGTAAAATATCTTCTATGTTTGTTAAGTTTTATAAGCAACATGAATAAAATTGTTTTAAATCTTGGGAATTGATTTATAAATATTTGCTTAGTAAGAATTTAAGTGCTGTCTAACAAACCTCAAGCATCTAAAATTCATTAAATTATTCATAATATTACCTGCAATTGAAAGAAAAAAAAGAGTCTTAGGTCAGAGCCACTTTAGTTTTGATATGGGCAAGAGAGAAAGGAAAGCATAGTTATGTCTATATGGAAGGGATAATCATTAAATAAATACCTCTTCTGTATTATATCCACTTCCATTCCCTATTACAACATTCATGAAGCATTTATTTTGCAGAAGCACTGTTCTAAATATTTGCCAACAGGCAAAACTGCTAATCAGAAAGGGCCCTCACACTGATTGTTTTCACTATGAAATCAGAAATTAACACCTGATTAAGTAGTCATTCATAATAATAAATTATTTAATACAAAATATGTATAAAGTGCTATCGGAACACAAAAGAGCAATGCATTAATTTTATAGTGGTAGGATTTTTAAGGGAAATTACAAATTGGAAGACTTAAAAAAATTTTAGTTGTTTTGTTTTTCTGTTTATCTTAAAGACTAAAGATCCTTTTGATGCTTGTGAAAAGGGTGATATCAATGATAGTGGCAGGGTTGGTAGATGGACTTCCACCAGAAGAAATGATCATGAAAAAGAAAGGGTATTATGGTGTAGAAAGTTTTCATGCATGGAAATGACAAGATAAATACTTTTCAGAAGGAGAATCTATTGACATTCAAAAGGATAGGATGTAAGGGAGTAGAAAGGAATGAAGCAGGGAGATAATTTAAGAGGCTATTGTAAGACCTAGCTCCATAAATTCTATACAATAAAGCATTTTTAGAAGGTAATCATAGGGGATCCCTGGGTGGCGCAGCGGTTTGGCGCCTGCCTTTGGCCCGGGGCGTGATCCTGGAGACCCGGGATCGAATCCCACATCGGGCTCCCGGTGCATGGAGCCTGCTTCTCCCTCTGCCTGTGTCTCTGCCTCTCTCTCTCTCTCTCTCTCTCTGTGTGACTATCATAAATAAATAAAAATTAAAAAAAAAAAATTAAAAAAAAGAAAGAAGGTAATCATAGTTCTAAATCTAATATGATTGAGAATAGTCGGATTATTTTTTACAAACTACTGTATTAATCTAAATTAATCTAACATTGTTATTTATATCCTAATGGATTAAAATTGGTTAACTAACAACATTTAATAAGAAAGAGTGATTCCTTCTCATTGAATATCCCTGAACAAAATTATATGACTGTTTAAAAGCAGTATGTGATTATTTATTTGATCATTGATTTTTCTGCTCAAAATATTAGAACACATTAAGAAAACCCTTCCCAAGATCTTACAGTTTTGTACTGCGTTTAAGAATTACAAAAGTAGGGATACCTGGGTGGCTCAGTGGTTGAGCATCTGCCTTCGGCTCAGGGCCTGATCCCAGGATCTGGGATTGAGTCCCACATCAGGCTCCCTGCGAGGAGCCTGCTTCTCCCTCTGCCTGTGTCTCTGTCTCTTTCTCTCTATGTCTGTTATGAATAAATATATAAAATCTTAAAAAAAAAAAAAGAATTACAGAACTAAAGAGATGCCTGGGTGGTGCAGTCATTTAAGCATCCAACTCTTTGTTTAGGAATGAGTCATGATCGCAGTGTGATTTCGGAGTCATGATCTAATAAGGGTTATGGGATTGATCCCCACGTCAGGCATCGTGTTCAGTGTGGAGTCTGCTTAAGACTCTCTCTCCCTCCCCACCTCCTCAAATCAATCAATCCAATCAATCAATCAATCTTTGAAAAAAATTACAGAATTAAAGGCATGTTTTAGAAAATACCTAAATCATAGGAATTTAGATTCACTGATAATGTATTTGGTTCACAAAGACATTTTTTCTTTTTTCTTTAAATTCAATTAAAATATAACATATTATTGATTTTAGAGATAGAGGTCAATGATTCATCAGTCTTATGTAATACCCAGTGGTCATTACATCACATGCCTTCCTTATTGTTCATCACCCAGTTTTCTCATCCTCCTACCCCTACACCCTCCAGCGACCCTCAGTTTGTGTTTCCTAGGATTAAGAGTCTTTTATGGTTTATCTCCCTCTCTGATTTTGTCTTGTTTAATTTTTTCCTCTTTTCCCCTATGATCCTTTGTTTTGTTTCTTAAACTCTACATGGGTAAATCATATAATTATCTTTCTCTAATTAACTTATTTTGCTTAGCATAATATTCTCTACTTCCAACCATGTCATTGCAAATGGCAAGATTTCATTTTTTGATGGCTAAGTAGTATTCTATTCTTCTGTCGATGGACATCTGGGCCCTTTCCATAGTTTGATTATTGTGGACGTTGCTACTATAAACACTGGGGTGCAGGTACCTCTTTGGATCACTACATTTGTATCTTTGGGATTAAATGCCTAGTAGTGCAATTGCTGGGTCACAGAATAGCTCTATTTTCAACTTTTTGAGGCACTTCCATACTGTTTTCCAAGTCAGCTTTCATTCCAACCCCCAATAGTGTATGAGGGTTCCCCTTTCTCTTCATCCTTGCCAACATCTGACATTTCCTGACTTGTTCATTTTAGCCATTCTGACTTGTGTTTGGGGTATGAGGTGGTATCTCATTGTGTTTTTTTTTTTTTTTTTTAAGATTTTATTTATTTATTCATGAGAGACACACAGAGAGAGAGAGACAGAGACACAGACACAGACACAGACACAGGAGCAGGCAGAGAGAGAAGCAGGCTCCCTGCAGGGAGCCTGACATGGGACTTGATCCTGGGTCTCCAGGATCACGCCCTGGGCCGAAGATGGCGCTAAACTGCTGAGCCACCTGAGCTGCCCCTCATTGTGGTTTCGATTTATATTTCCCTGATGCAGAGTGATGGGGAGCATTTTTTTATGTCTGTTGGCCATTTTGATGTCTTGTTTGGAGAAATGTCTGTTTGTGTCTTTTGCCCATTTCTTGATTGGATTATTCTTTGGGTGTTGAGCTTAATAAGTTCTTTATAGATTTTGGATACTAGCCCTTTATCTGATATGTCACTTGCAAATATCTTCTCCCATTCTGTTGGCTGAAAGACATTTTTTTCTTAAGGGATTTAGGTGATAATAATTACTATGTTTGACCTCAAGGAAGGGATTGAACTAATTTTCAATTGAAATAACATAAAAATGTTTAAGAGTCTATTTTTCCAATTTTTACCTTTTTTTTCGTCTCCTGACAGTTATATATAAAACTGTAAACATCATAACTTTTGGGTACATTGAATATAAGATAATGAATTATGACATACATTAAGAAGAATTTCATAAAATATTTTATGACAGTTGATCACTGGATAGAGTAAAAAACAAAAGGCTGTACGATTTGTTTTAAGTAGGAGAAAATGGTTCAAAGTGTCTGATTCACCTTTTTTCCATCCACAGAAAAATTAGGTGTAACATAGCATAATGACAAATTTATGATAGTTATAGAATATAGAAAAGTTTTAGCCCATAAGAATAGCTAATGAATGCCATAAGTGAAGTCAATAACCGATTTAACTTATTCTACTGGAAAGACAATTACTTTAAGAAAAATAGCTTTAAAACACCTCTGATATCATTTAAGAGAATAACATTACGTGCAATTCCTGCAGTTATGCTTTCTATATAACTTATTTTTGTCCATCACAATTTATAATCAATATCAATTGATAATATACTCTGAAGTAGACTACATGAGAGAAATAAACCCTTATCTATTGCAATATTGTCCTTGAAGAAAGCTACTCTGTACAATCTCTTAAAACTCGGTTAAAGCCATATGTGTACATAAAGGAGCTGTATGTTATTTTTCTAAGAGGTGTTCATCTTTTTTCTTATTAAGTTTATTGTATTTTATTATAGTCAGTGTTCAGTTCTTCTTTAAGTAATGTCATAGATAAATAACCTGTTTTCCTGCATTCAGCCTATAGTTTTGCCATAATATTAGAGTCAAATCAATAAGAATAGATTTATGCCCTTTCTTGTTAGAAAATTTTATTTCCTTTAGATTCATTCACTTTATTAAGAGCAAAATTAAAGACTATAATCCTGTACACATATTTCTTACTATATTTTATTTTCTGAACTGCTACTATATATATATTTTTTAAATTTGTATTTATTTATGATAGTCACAGAGAGAGAGAGAGAGAGGCAGAGACACAGGCAGAGGGAGAAGCAGGCTCCATGCACTGGGAGCCCGACGCGGGATCCGATCCCGGGTCTGCAGGATCGCGCCCTGGGCCAAAGGCAGGCGCCAAACCGCTGCGCCACCCAGGGATCCCTATATATTTTTCACTATAAAGTACTTATTCTTTCTTCCTAGCTTTATATCAGCAACTGTTAGTTTTTAGTTTTAGTTTTCCTTAAGAGGTTTGGTACCAATATACTTACTATATATCCTCTTCATTTTCTTCAAAGAAGCTACACATTCTAATATGGTTAGTGCCCCATAGATATTTTTAGAGGCATTTGAGGCTAAATGAGACAGGTTATAAAATATGTATTATTATAAATAGAAACAGCAAAAAAGTATCTAAAGATATTATTTTTAGAGGGAAAAATAACCTACAGAATGAGAACAGATTTTGTTTGGCCCTTAGAATCTGTGGTTAGAAGGAATTGGTACTAGAAGGCAGTTGGTATCAAGAAAAACCAGCAGTAACAGCCAGCTACCAGCAGAGAGTGAAAAGGATGAGTTGTACATTGTGGAGTCAATAGCTCCCAGGAATGAATTACATCAGTAATTCCGAGCAATGCATGGTAGGAGTGCTTATAGCCTCAGAAGAAATGATTGTGCCTTTGTCTCCTGGTATTCTAGGACCATTACTAAGGAGACAGATTTTATTGTGTGGGATCTGGACCCACTGTGGCCTGGGGAGAAAAGTAGGGCATCAAGTAATATTACTGTAGGTTCACTTGTATTTTCCTACTTTTTGCCCCTTCCAATTACCAAAATTGTTCCTCAAGGCCTAATATTGTATCTTGTATCACCTGTTACAGAACTCCTGTTTTTTTATTCTCACACCAAATTCTCTGCCTTGGTTCTTTAAAGATGGATTGTATGTGGCCTTTCCAAAACTCAATGTGAGCTAATTAGATATTTTAACTCTTTATACCTTGTATTTCCAATACTTAGGGAGAGATTTTATCTTATGATCTAGATCACGGTTAAACTTTAGGTCTCCATAGCTTAGAGTAGGGAGTCAACTAGATCATAAAAAGATATGCTAAAATACTGTGTATTTTAGGTAAGTCCTATTAATAGTTTATCCAAGCAGATCTCTGTGATTGCATCACGTATAAGGCCTCATAACATCAGGGTGGAATAAAGGTGATGAGGGAGAGTGAAATCTTCAGGAAACACTGTTCTTTTCTCATTAACGTCAACATTTTAGGGAGGGAAGGAAGTATCAAAAGAAACCTACTTGTGATCCCTGGATTTTTTGTTTTGTTTTGTTTTAATTTCTACCACAATCTTCCTCTTCTTTTAAGGTGAAGAGGCATCTAGGAGGAGCCACTTAATGTATCACCAGGGACTGGCTTGCACTGGGCCTGAGATGTTATGTTCCTTTCTCTATTCTGCAAAATGTGTAGACCCTACATCAAACTTACGGTGCTCTTTCAAAGAACCTACTATCCACCTCTTCTGTCCTATTTTGATAATTACTTCTACCAACTCTTCAGTGGAAATATCTGTAGAGAAAAACCAAACCCAAAATTTCTGGAGAAAAGATGCTTGCGTATTTTGAAGAGATTCATGTGGGACTTGAGTGATTTTTATATATTCCCAATGGATTTTACTGTTCACAAAATTATCTATAATGTAATATCATGATGAAATTATAATTACTAATTGGAACAAATTTTTAAAAAGCCTGGCATCTGATGTTATTGTAATAATAAGTTTGTAATAATAAATTTTATTTTGATATTTTTTTAGTAGTCAAGTGTAGAAAAAAGATACTATTTTGTTATTGATAGTCATTGTTCTATATTTTAAGCTTTTACTAAGTACCTACTATATGTGCAAATAAAGGGTATCAGAAATACAAACATAGGATAGAGAAATTTACATTTTGTTGACAATAAGAGTAATAATACAGTGTGATATATGTTATAGAAAATTATACAAAAAATAATATGACAGTGCAAAAGTCAAAGCAAATCCAGGTTAGAATCACTAAGCAAATAACATAAAACTTGAGGCTTGGAAAATGAGCATTTGGTGAGGTACAATATTGAGGAAAAGGGTGTTGGTAATGTGAACATAGTAACCACATTAAGGCATGAAGGAGCATGGTGAGTCTGCTAATGATGACTAAGTTGTTACAAGAAGAAGATGTTATTTAAAAAAAAAAAAGCTAAACTGTAAGTAGATTTCTAGTAATGCATTAAAATTAAATGCATTACAAGTTTAGTCTTTTTAAGAACATTGTATGGCCACACATGAATATATCCAGAGGCAAGAATCTGTCCATGACAAGTGGAAAATTCTACAGAAATGGGAATAGAAATAAAGAAAAAGGCCAAGATTTGGGGGATGTTTATGAAGAAGAAATGTCAGGACTCAAAGTGAAGGATAGTGAGGAAGGGCAAGAGCTCCAAGTTGTGTGGCTTTGTATTGATGAATAGCCATGTCATTTATTGAGTCAGGAAATGCAGGATGGAAAAAAAAAGTTTAGAGGGAATCAATTTAGGATTACTTTACATGTACATTTTGAGAAAACTAAATGATACTCTGAAATTTCTTGGAAATAATTGGAGTGTTTTTGAAAGTCAGACAAAAGACAAGGAGAAATAGATTCAAAAGAACAAGTTAGCATCATGGGTGCTATGACTAAGATCTTTAGGAGAAATATGTCATACTTTGGGATCTACCAGAAACCAGAGCTTGAGACAAAAGTTTGTGGGCAGAGAGTCTATCTGGGAGGTTTATTCCAGGAAGCACTGGAGAGGAGTCAGGGAAACTGAGGTAGAGAAGGAGAAAAAGGCAGTAATATTAATGAAGTCACTATAGACAGTGGGGTTTGGTTCAACAGAGACCCCCGAGAACTGCCTTAAAGAATTGTTTAGCCCCTCATAAGGAGCACTGAGCATTTCTTCAAGGCAGCCATCTCCCATTGGATGAGGGTGCTCTGGATGCGGTAACCTCTACTTCCCTACTTCCTGACTGCACTTCATAAAAGAATGCTGAGGTTGAGGTTCATTTTGGGCTAGGGCTGCTGTGCTTTTTTTTTTTTTTTTTTTTTTAATATTGTGGTGCTTTGGGGCCTAGAAATGTTCTGTCTGGAAAAGTATAAGGAAAGGAAAAGAATATAGTTAAAAGAGAGAGTCCGCATGCCCTATCTCTGGCATAGTCCCCATGCCCTATCTCTGGCATCTGCTCATTTTTAGTTGAAGCTCCCATTCCACCTACCCAGACATTTGACCTAGTCACTATTTACCAGGCTCCTAATGTGTTTCTCATAGGAATTAAGTGGAATTCAGGGATATATCAACTTCTTTCTTGTGTTAGATACTAGGTTCTTATATCTATTTAGAATGTATTATAAGAGAGAACAGTACTATGATTTTTGTCCATTCATCATTGAATTGTAAAAAAAAAAAAGATTCTAATGTCTTTGTTTAATTCATATACATGATCTGTGCTTCTCAATTATTGCTCTTCTCTGGGATCTGTTTATTTTAAATTCCTGAAAAAAATTGTTACTGGTTGAACAGAAATTCTAATATAATCCTGATAGGTTATTATTTTATTCCATTAGCGGATCATGTTCCTCTACCTCAGAAGCACATTTGCTTCCATGACCTATCCACAGAAACTTACACGCTGCTTATAACAAAATTACTATGAAGTAAATAGTTCATTGAATGAAACCTATACTGTAT
This sequence comes from Canis aureus, assembly GCF_053574225.1. NCBI lineage: Eukaryota > Metazoa > Chordata > Mammalia > Carnivora > Canidae > Canis > Canis aureus. Next base: position 22,547,322 of record NC_135612.1, read on the forward strand.
TCTTTGCTGTTCTTGTCAAGAATATGAATGTTGGATTAAGTTATTTCGTATGGAACATGGAACATGTGGCCTTTTTTTAAAATTATTTTTTTTATTGTGAAAGTAGCATATGACAACAGAAAAATAGGAAGTATAGAAAAACACTGATCAAAAACATGAAACATGTTCCTACTTAATAGAAACCTGAGCACTATATTTTTGATTTAGGATTAGATCACAAAGAAAAGATTGCATCATAAACATGTTTGACTTAAGATTGAAACATAAATATGAAACACAAAAATGTATTCTTGAACATTTAAACTTACAGGTTTAGATGTAGATGTATCAAGAATATGTGAATTATTTAAGCATTCATTGTTGGACATTTAAGGTGCCTCCGGTTTTTAAATTTTATTTTATTTTATTTTTTATTTTATTTTTTTTATTTATTTTTTTTTTAATTTTTTTTTTTTTTATTTATGATAGGCACACAGTGAGAGAGAGAGAGGCAGAGACACAGGCAGAGGGAGAAGCAGGCTCCATGCACCGGGAGCCCGATGTGGGATTCGATCCCAGGTCTCCAGGATCGCGCCCTGGGCCAAAGGCAGGCGCCAAACCGCTGCGCCACCCAGGGATCCCCCGGTTTTTAAATTTTAAATTTAATTAATTAACACATAATGTATTATTAATTTCAGAGGTAGAGTTCAGTGGTTCACCAGTCTTATATAATACCTGGTACTCATTACATCACGTGCCCTCCTTAATGTCCCAGTTACCTCATCCTTCACCCCCTCCCTTCCAGCAACCCTCAGTTTTAAATGTACTTATTATACAAATTATTTCCCCCCATAATTTCATCAGCAATAAAAATGAGCAAAGATAGAAGTAGTTTACATTTTTCTTTGAAATATGCCAGGAGCCAAGTTACATAGCTGTAGTTCATCACAAATGCTTACTATCTTTGACAGGATTGGGGTCTTCAGGGTGTAGGCAGAATGAAATTAGAGTGGAAAGTGACTATTTTAATTTTCATTTTTTCTTTTGTTAAATATGTAACAACCCCCCTGGAAACACAGGAACAACAGAAAAAAAAGATAGAAGTAAAAAGTTGAAGTGAGAGAAATATTTTCTTTCATATCTCATCTCTAGCTAATTATTTAGATAAGGTAAGGTATATTAATAAAATTTCCCCTCTAGTGAAAGACAGTTGAATCTTAAGATTTTAATCAAGTTAGGAACCCTCCCTTAAATAACCAAGAGTTCCACCCAAGAAATTATATAGCCTATTTAATTGGTGGAATAACTTACTCCTACTCTTCCCATTCTGTGTAGTTCAGTAAAAAAAACATGTAGTACATTTACTATGTTATAATCACACCAGTGTAATTGGAATATTTCCTTGCCCAATATGAGATTCCCATAATATTTCTGAAAATTGTCTTCTTTTGTGCGGGTGGCTTGCATTTAATACAATAGGTTAAAAACAAACCATAATCAATTAACAATGTGGAAATATCTACTGGGTACTAGGCCAACAAGATGAGACTTTTCTCCATTTTAGCTTTGTGACCTGGATCCCTTCTCTCTTTTTGTTACCTTTAAGATGAATTAGATCTAATTATTTAGACTTATACAGTTCTCTACATATATTAGATTTTTATATTAAATGAAATGCTAGTGATGTATGTGTCTGTACCCTACGGTTTTTGCCTGCTTATCTCTTTACTGCTAAGTCATGATGAGGCAACTGACCTAGCTCTTTGCTAAAATATCTATAGTTGAGAGAAGAGGACCTTCCAAAACTTTTGATTTGTCTCTTGTTGGTAGGACTAACCTCTTCATAACTTTACAGGTCCAAGGCTTATGAACAAAAAAGCTTTAGCCATTAAAGATTACAGGGGGCTGCTCTCAGAAGGGTGGGGTGATCATAAATAGCTAAGTCTATTTGGTTCAAGAGAAAAAAAAAGTTTGAAAAATATATATTTATCTTTTTAAATGTCAAGTGTTATATTAAATGCAATGGGAAAAAATTACTTTTCCTTTCTTCACTTAAAGGACTCAGTGTCAAAACAACTGTATCATTTAATGTTTTTTTGAGATTGTATGTCCTGAAGCTATTTGGATTCCAGAAAGTTAATTTTATTTTTACAGATCCTTTCCCAATTACTGTGACTCAAAGTGATTCCCTCGTTGCATTCCTTCTGCCTTCCTGTGCCTTAATTTTTATGTATAAGTTTGTTCCATGTCAGTGGTGTCATATGGTATACATAATAAATTATATTTTACTTCAGGTTTATTGTACAGAAACACCTTTATCTGAAGTCTAATAAGATAGACAAAGGCATACAGCTATATATTCTTCCTACTTTTACCCTGGTAATTTGTTTTTTGAATATAATAGTACAGTTATTTAATATGTTTACATATGGCTTTTTTATAAAACAAGAGTATCCAATATAATTCCTGTGAAAATCTCTCACAAATGAACACATTTTAAGTAGTGAAATATTTAAACACTCCTAAGTTAATAACAACAGTACTGATATCACATTGCATTATAATGTTGAAACAGCTTTCCTGCTTATAAAACTCAGTTACTCAGTGAAATATAATACACATAAGGTAAATAAATATGTGCTCAAGTGCACCTTGAACATTTGGGAGTTCTCTGGACATTCCAGTGAGTCCATCATGAACTTGGAAGACCTGCTTATGACTGACAGTTACATGACTATTCTCATATGTCAGAGCACCTTTCCCTATGAAATCATTTAAAATTTTAGAAATCATTTTTACTTTTCTTAATTTCAGATGCACTCAATTACATAATTTCACTCAATTGACAATAAAGGTTATTTATTAAACAATGAAATTGGATAGTAAAAGTGGTTATGTTTATTCATCTTTTCTCAAAGTCTTTGGAATAGAGTCCTAATTTCTAGAATGTTCTAAATATTCTTGAAACATGTTAAATTCTTAAATAATTTCTGACTATCAATGAAGAAAGAAAATTAAGCCAAATTATTTTTGTGATTGCTTCTACTTTTATGATGAGATTGACAGTCAATGTCATTAGCTTCAACTACTTAAAAGTTATGTATATTTTTCCAAGATGTCAAAAAATGATACCAAGCGTGACAAGACATTATAAAGAAAATTACTAGTATTTCTCATGGACTCAGATGGAAAATCCTTACAGGCTAGAAACAGATTGAGCATATCAACATATAAAAGGATAATACAAAAAATAAATAAATAAAATAAAAGGATAATACTTGATAAAAGAGGGTTTTAATCTAAGAATACAATGGTTTAACATTTGAAAATCATTGAGTGTTATTTACAGCATAAGTAGAAACAAACAAGCACAAAGAAAAAACATCATTTCAATAGACTTAGATAAAGTTTTTAACTAAATATATCACCCATTTATGATTTAAAAAACCCAAAAACCTCTCAGTGGACTTGGAGAAGAAAGAAATGCCCTCAATTTGATAAAGGGCATTTGTAAAAAAATCCTGTAAGATCATAGTTAATGGTGAACAAATGAATGTATCTCCTTCTCCTAATAACAAGACCAGGGCAAGGATGTGTTCTCTCACAATTCCTATTTAATATTACTTTGAAGAAAAGAAATAAAGGGCATTAAGATTTAAAAGGAAGAAGTAAAATTGTCTTTATTTAGAGATAATGTTATGGTGTACATAGGAAATTCAAATGCATCTAATGTAACTATTAGAACTAGAAGAGGAATTAGTAAGTCTGCAAGATACAATGTCAAAGTACAAAAATTCATTTTACTTAAAAAAACCCCATATGTTTGAGAAAAAATTATACATGTTATAGCTTATTAAAAACTAAGTTACAGGGTGATGCCTGTGTTGAGCGTCTGCCTTCAGCTCAGGGCATGATCCTGGGGTCCGTGATTTGATCTTGTATCAGGCTCCCCACAGGGAGCCTGCTTCTCCCTCCCTCTGCCTATGTCTCTGCCTCTTTCTCTGTGTCTCTCATGAATAAATAAATAGAATCTTAAAAAAACAAAAAAAACTAAGTTATAGGGACACCTCACTGCCTAGTGGTTGAGTATCTGCCTTTGGCTCAGGGCATGGTGCCAAGGTCCTGGGATCAAGTCCTGCACTGAGCTCTCCGCAGGGAGTCTGCTTCTCCCTCTGCCTTTGTCTCTGCCTCTCTCTCTGCCTATTCTCTTATGAATAGGTAAATAAAATCTTTTTTTTTTTAAGTTACATTTAAATATATTCATTTCTTTAGGAAATAAAATCTTTCATAAAACAATCTAGTACATATATGTCAAATTTTAATAGCAATAACTTTCTTAAAATAACTGAAACACTATTGTTCTTTAGGATAGACCTTAGTTTCAAGCTAGTTCATTGTAGTAAACAAATGCCACTAATTTTCCATTAGCTTAGAATTGTCTCATAAACTAAAGTTTCAAAATAAATGGTAATGTACAGCGGTGTTTATGTAAATGAGTTAAAATTCTCATAAGCATCAGAGCTATCACTCTTGGTGAAGTTGTAGAGTTCTCTCTATTGCTATGATAAACAGATTACCCAAATAATTAAATATGTCCTCTCCATTCTGCTTAATGTCTTCTGAAAAGATTGCCACACATATGATCATATATATTTAACTATAAAAGATAGTTTCCTCCTGCATATAAACTCATTAAAATTAACTTTCTACAAGCTAGGTATTTTGATTTTTCTTTTTATAAGTACTTTGAAATTTTTTACATGATCCTTCTGACTTAAGATCCTGAGGATGTGAAGTCAGATAAACGCACTAGGGAATTTTTAACTAAGGTTAAATTCTTATAAAATAAATATTTAAATAATTTTCTTTTTCTCTTCTTTCTCTCCTTTTATTTTGTCTTACTCTTTTGTCCACTTTATCTTCTCATACTCTTTTTTTTTTTTAAGGTTTTATTTATTTATTCATGAGACACAGAGAGAGAGAGAAGCACAGAGACAGGCAGAGGGTGAAGCAGGTGCCCTGTAGGGAGCCTGATGTGGGACTCGATCCTGGGACCCCAGGATCACACCCTGGGCTGAAGGCAGCGCTAAACTACTGAGCCACCCAGGCTGCCCCCCCCCCCACTTTAATTTATCTTCTCATACTCTCTTTTCTTTTCTTTTTCTTCATTTTTACAACTGATCCTTGAACATCACAGGGTTTAGTGGTACTGACCCCCGCACAATGGAAAATCTGCAAAGAATTTTTGACTCCCCAAGAACCTAACTACTAATAGTCTACTGTTGACTGGAAGCCTTACTGGTAGCATAAAGAGTCAATTCATACTTATTTTGTATGTTATGGTTATTACATACTGTTTTCTTAGAGTAAGCTGGAGAGAAGAAAATTTAATAAAGAAAATCATATGAAGGAGAAAATACATTTACAAGTATTGTGCTGTATTTGTAAAAAAAATCACGTATAATTGCATTTGTGCAGTTCAAACCAGTGTTATTTATACTATACCATCTGTATAGTATATTTTATGTATTGTATTCTCTAACTTCCTAAGGAACTTAGAAAACCTAGTCTATATCCTGTACTCTAAAAACAAATTTCTTGTTTGGTTCTCTGATAACTCCTGGAAAGATACTAGGTAGGAAACATCCAACAATGAACTGCTTAAACTGAGATGTGGGAAAATCCAAGTTAAGCCCTAGTTTTCCTTTCAAATTGTTTCAGTATGGAAGTTTGTCAATGATTTCAGTGAATCTGACAATTTTAAAAGATCCTTATGTAACATGAATATTATGGGTCAGATCTCATATTAAAGGAAAAGTATTTCCTTGGAAATTGATACTTTCGTTATTTTCCTATTAATCTCTACCAACAGGATAGTTTATTCAGGTTGAATTTTAAGAAGATAGATATTAAGATTTATTGTAAAGCTCTTTCAAATCAGTTCTCTAAACACTTATAACAAAATATTTCATCTAAATAAGCTTGTTTAAAAGAAAGGGTTAGTTATAATACATAACAGGATTTTTTTCACTTCTGTACCTATTAACCATGCATAATGCTTATAATATGAAGAATGAACTGGCAGTGATTTTTAAATGCTCATGATAATAACTATCTGAAATGTCCTTTCAGATAAACTGGAGGTTTGGACTGTCTTTTGTGAAAATAGACAAGTCATATTTCTATGGTCTGAATGTGGACTCCCAAAATTCGTATGTTAAAACCTAACTTCCCTTGATCCTCTTCTGCCCTGTGAGGTTGCAAGATGTTTGAGACCCGAGAGAGAGCTCTTATCCAACCATGCTGACACCTTGATCTCAGGATTCCAGCCTCCTGAACTGTGAGAAATTACTTCATGTTGTTTATAAGCTACCTAGTCTGTGGCATTTTGTTATAGCAGTCCGAACGGACTAAGACACTTATGATTGTCCCAAAACCTTAGAATGCGGATTTCTAAAAAAAAAAAAAAAAAATTAAGTATTTTTGGTAACTCTCCCTATAGAGGCTTCTAAATATCCAGTTATTAACTCTGCCTAATTTATTCTTTCTTGCCTGATTATTTTGGCTATAAATTCCAGTATAGTGTTGAATTGTGGTAGGAAAAGCAGATCCCTTGTTGTGCTCCTGATTGTAGGAGGAAAGCTATTGGTCTTTAATAATTAAGTTTAATGTTGGTTGTGATCATTTAATAGTTGTTTTTATCAGGGTGAGAATTTAATTTTGAATTTCTTATTTTTGAGTATTTCTCATATGAAAGGGTAGTGGATTATGTCACTTGTTTCTGTTTATATTGTGATGACCATGAGGCTTTGTAAGTAGTTCTTCTTTTTTTTTTTTGTATACTTAGGTTCAGTAACCATGTTTCAGTATTTCTAAAAACCACTAAAATAATGTTCCCAAGATTTAGAAATATGGGCTCTGGCATCTAAGTGCAACCTTTTTCAATTTCCACAGTATCTCAGAGCAAAATGGATATGTTGTTCTTAATTTTACCTTTCTAACTAGTGTGATATTTATTGGTCATCTTGACGGGGCCACAGGGTCCCCAGATATTATTGCCTTCAAATATTATTCTGGATGTTTCTGTAAAGGTGTTTTTGAATAACATTAGCATTTTAATTAATAGAGTAAAGCAGATTACCCTCCGTAATGTAGGTGAGACTTGGCCAGTTATTTGAAGGCTTGAATAGAAGAAAACCCCTAACTCTTCCCTAAGTAAGAAAGAATTCTCTAGCACACTGCCTTTGGACTTCATTGGAAACATCATCTTGTCTTGTCTACATGGCCTTCTAATTGGAACACTGGCCCTTTCTGGGTCTCTGGCTTGCTTGCCCGTCCTACAGGTTGGACTTGCCAGCCTCCATAATCTTGTGAGCTGGTTCCTTATGACAAATCTCTTTCTAGGAATATGTTTTATTGATTCTATTTCTCTAGAGAATCCTAATACAAGTAGCAAGGAATCCTCTGAATTGTATTCTCCTCCATCGTATCTCGACCTCAAAGGTTAATGGGATGCAGGGAGATAAGTTTTAGGAATTTCCAAATGATTATAACCATTTTACAATGCCCCACAAATGAGAGGACCTTAATACAGTGTTACCATTATGTAGTTGAGATGAATGAGGTGTTCAGACATATAAAACCTAAGTGTCCTAAAACTGTTCTGTACCTGACAGAATTTTTTTTCAGCTTTTGGCTTATTAGCATCAAAAGTTCAATCACATTAACATTAGAATACCTGAAATGGGAAAAATTCTGTTTTTAAGGGTATTACTTATATGCAAATTCTTTGCTCACCGATGATCATCACTGCTTTCTAAAGTCTTCCTTGGAAATAGTTAATATACATACATACTCTCTTCAGCCATCTCTAGTAATCATATATAACATACCAAAGGTTTGTGAGCTTATTTTATAATTATATATGTTTTAAAAAACCAGAGGAATAATTTTGTTATGTAGATTTTCTTATAAGTTTCAGAAATGATGAAATAATATAAATATTCTTCAATCTTTTGTTCTGTGAAGTCAGGACCTCATACATTAGTTTTTCATTTGTTAATTAAACAAGTCATTAATGAGCAATATGTCTTTGAGAAATGGTGATGAAGATAGGCTCCATTCTTCCTACAAGGGGCATAAACAAAATAAGTTTTGTCTTGTTAATTGGACAATAATTTGTGATTAAATAATAAATAGAAATAACATATACATATAAGTGCAGACTTTTTAAGTTCTGAATGAAATTATGTAAAAATCCCCATGAATAGAGAAATGTGAAATTTTCATCTTTTTAATTGATATTTTAAAATTAAATTGGAAAGTGATCTTAAATTATACTATTAAAACAGCAAATGAAAAAAAAATAAAACAGCAAATGAGTACAATCATTTTCATTATATGTTATTAAAGTTTCCAGTTGAATGTATATTCATCTTTTTATAAGTCAAACACACAGAGTTCTTTTTTAAAAAAAGAATCTTATTTCTTTTGTATCTCTTTCTGATGTAACTTTGGTATATTTCCTCTATTATGTATATATGTATTTATGTGTATATATGATTATATTTATATATAATATTATATATAAATGTATCCAAACATATATGCATATGCATATATAGGTTAGACTACACGCACACACACACACACACATCAATTCACAATTCTTTGACTGAAGTCAACCTTTGGTATATGCATTGGTATTTAAACAAAATGCACTAGGAAGTTCCTAAAAATTATATCTTTGATTATTTAACCTTTGCTGAAGTGTAAGTGACTAGAAAGTGTTTTAAAAACCTTTACAGGGGCAGCCCTGGTGGCGCAGTGGTTTAGCGCCGCCTGCAGCCCAGGGTGTGATCCTGGAGACCTGGGATCAAGTCCCACATCAGGCTCTCTGCATGGATTCTGCTTCTCCCTCTGCCTGTGTCTCTGCCTCTCTCTCTCTCTCTCTGCGTCTCTATGAATAAATAAATAAATAAATCTTTAAAAAAAAAAAGAACCTTTACAAATAAATGTTCTGGGGAAGTTTACATTGATTCTTTCCATTGAAGAAAAATACAGAATCAACTTCAATATGTGAATGTGTCAGAAAATACATCATTAACCAAAGATAATGTATTTGTAATTAATATAACATTTCATATGAGTAATATTACTTATTAGATTTGTCTCAAAGGCATAGTTTGTTGAGGCAGAAACCCTTAGATGCTACTATTCCCTTGCCTGAGACTTAGAAATCCAAAGACAAGGGGAGAGAGAAGGAGGAAAGGGAAGAACCGAAAGAAGAAAGAAAAGGAAGGAACAGAAAGAAAAGGAAGGAAAGATGGAAAAGAAGGAAGAAAGGGAGAGCAGGGGAGGAGAAAGGAAAGAAGGGAGGGAGGGAAGGAGGAAGGAAGGAGATAAATATTTAACTGATACTCTTTGGATGCTATATCCCTGATAGGACTCAGTGGTAGTTTACTATTGTCTTTTGTAATAAGATAACACCTGTATGAAAACACCTATCTGAAACAGCCACTCAATAAAATTTTTGTACCACATTTCACTATAGATTGCTTTCCCTCCAGCATGCTGTTGCCTTTTTACCCCCCACATGGAATATATCCACTTCCATCAGATGTAATTTAAAATATACTACTAGCTTTGAAACCATCCTGATTTTTTCCTATGTATAGTGAACTTCAGAATGAAGGCAATTTAAATTTTTAAATTCCAGGGGCACCTGGGTGGCTCAGCGGTTGAGTGTCTGCCTCTGACTCAGGTCGTGATCCCGGGGTCCTGGGAACAAGTCCCACGTCAGGCTCCCCATGGGGAGCCTGCTTCTCCCTCTGCCTATGTCTCTGCCTCTCTCTTTCTCTCATGAATAAATAAATAAATCTTATTTTTTTTTAATTCCAGGTAACTTTATTTTTTTTGTAATGATGTAATTCAATATGGTATTTAGTGTCTATTCTGTTTTTTAAATGAAAATTATTTAGTACATAGAATTAACCGTACATCAAGTACATTTATCAACCAGTATTTTAGTGTTATTATTCTATTAGAAAATGAAAAAAAATACTGATGTGATATATGAGCCGGTCAAATATGTTTCCAAAATTTGAGGTGATGTTTAGTTTTTAAATTTTTAAATTGGAAAACAAAATTAATGTACTAAAATGAACATAACCCTCCCTCCCCAGCCCTGGCAACCAATATTCTATTATTTGTTTCTATGAGTTTGGTTATTTTAGATACTTATATCAATTTGATTTACGTAATATTTTTCCTTCTGTGACTGGTTTCATTTATCATTATTGTCCCCAAGTCTTATCTATGTTGTTACAAATTGAAGGATTTCTTCTTTTAAGGCAGCATAATAGTCCATTGTATGTAATTAACAGATTTTTAAAATCCACTTATCTGTCAGTGGATATTTCGGTTGTTCCCGTATCATGGTTGTTGTGAATATTGCTCAAACGCACATCTACATTTCAGTTCTATGGATTTTTATATTTGTAAACACTTGGTAAACACCAAACATAGTTAACACTAACTAATGTGCTATTGCTTCCTCCTAGTAAATTCTCTCCCTAATAACTTCTGTCACTGAGTTTAGTTTTGTCTGCTAATGATCTTTCTATAAATGGACTCATAAATACATACTCTTGTATTTGTTGCTTCTTTTCTTTAAAGTCTTTCAATTCATCCATATTTTTGAATGTTATGGCAGTGGGGGAGGCTTGATCCCAGGACCTTGTGATTGTGACCTGAGCCAAAGGCAGACACTTAATCAAATGAGCCACCCAGGAGCCCCTGTTAACATATTTTTGCCAAAAATCTGCTTTTGAATAGTTTCCTTGGAGGATAATCCACAGGTCAATGATATAAAAGTATTTTATGATATAAAAAATTTCAAAAAAAATTTTCAGAATGACTAATTTATACCCCACTAACAATGTATTTTGTGACAGTATATATATTTTTATTAGAGTCCTTAAGATATTTCATAGTTGTAGGTTATACAGTACTTATAAGATAGAAACTCACTGAAGTTTGTAACTATGTCTTCCTTTCTTTTGTATTCTCCTATTTCATCTTCTAAAATACTCAATACTAAGCACACATTGAATATGTGCTTTTGAATGTCTTAGGAAATAAATAACGGAATACAGTCTGATTTTTAAGTTTGAGTGCCCCTTTAAAAATGAAAGCTAAAATAAGAAAAGTGGGGATAACTAAGCTACACTAAAGACGATGACTGAAGCACAATCATTTCATGGCTTCCTATGTTTTTATCATTTGTGACTCCAGGTTTCTCTCTACAGGCACTATTATCATGTGTGTTCAAATTGTTCATTATTATGAAGAAGTGATTAAAAATTCTGCTGAGCTGTGAAGCAGTTATCTGGGCACAGAAAAAGTAAGAGATTAGAAAATATTACTGAGGAATTATAAATATCTAATAATAGTAAACTAGTCTATAATTACCTCTATGGGAGGTAATTTTACAGAATAAAATTACAGCATTGAATAAACAGAGACCACACTACATCAACATGTTCTTTTTAAATATAATTATTTCCTAAGGACAAATCCAAGTCGTCTTTTTTTCATTATGGCATTTCTGTTTGTAATATATTGTTTTCCTTTATTTCACTAGTTGATTTTCTAATTTATCTATGGTTGAATTAACTGGAATCATCTTGGAACTTAATGAATTATAAGACCATTTAATATATTGATATATTTGATTTAACCTCTATGTTGATGTTACAACATTTGTCAGTTTCATTTGTCCTATATTTATAATATATAATATAATATATATGTCCTATATTTATAATATAATAAACCATATAATATATGGTTTAGGAAGCTGATGTAATATTGTATGATTTTGATAATTTAATTTTCAAGTGACCAAAAATAAATGTCAAGTGTATTATTAGAAGACTGCTCATTTGTAATAAATTTATGAATTAAGGAACTAATTTATGTAATATGAGGATTAAAAATAGATGAGAATGTAGAAGAATAAGTTAAAGCTGATAACGTCAACATGAATTTTCAAGCTATATGTTGATCGTGGCTAACTTTTTGCCTTATATTTCATATAGACTAAATTGTATATTTTGTTGATAGAAATTTTATTGCTAAAATATTTTAATCTTAACATTTTATCAATATCTTATATGACATTAAAATTGGTAATAATTTGGTTTTGTATTATTACCATTTATTTTCTTGTGTGCTGTTATTTTATATTAGCTGTATTAAATTTAAATGTCAGTTTAGAGAGTATTTAATCCAATATTGTTTCTCATATTTATTTACTTTGTTCCTTTTTATATGGTAATTTTCCATCACATTAATATCTCCTTTAGCTATTTATTGATAGTCTTTTTTTTGCAGTGCATGGCATTATAAAACAGTAGTGCAGATAGTTAAAGTATAACATTTAAGTGTTTTGGGCATTTGAAGAGCAAATTCCAGATATAGGCCAAATGTAGGGTGTTCCCAATGTAAAAAATGGACCAAAAATATATTTTCCAAATTACTCCAAATTCAAATTTTAGCCTTAGGATAGTTCTGAATATTCAAACATGGTGCATTAGTTTACAAGAATGAAATGTCTTACCTTTGTACCTAGAGCCAAACAGTTGATAAGGTTGAAAGCATATAGCTACCTAACTTCTTGTGTTTTACAAACATTTTTGCTTTGGGGCTTCATTCATGAGGGGAAAAAAAAGTCTAGATAGATGAGAATGCATTTTTAATGCATTTTTCCATTTGACTACAAGCAGAAGTACATTTTTAAAATTAAATTAAAATAGTACCCAGAAGCATATTCCATCAAGGTTCTCTTCTCAACTTATAAGGTTATAGGAGTTTGTGTTGTTGTAAAGAAATTACTGTTTTGCTTTTTGCTACATACTATGAGAGAGAAAATTTGATCATTAAGTTGACAGAAATTAAATTAAAAAGATAAATATATGCAAAAATATTTTTTCTGTGACCAATGTGACATTTCTTTCAAAACTGGTGAATCAGAGGATCCCTGGGTGGCTCAGTGGTTTAGCGCCTGCATTCCTGCATTGGGCCAGGGCGTGATCCTGGAGTCCCAGGATAAGTCTCACATCAGGCTCCCTGCATGGAGCCTGCTTCTCCCTCTGCCGTGTCTCTGCCTCTCTCTCTCTCTCTGTGTCTCTCATGAATAAATAAATAAAATCTAAAAAAATAAAAAACCAAAACTGGTGAATCAAATTCTGAACTTTACTCAAATGTATTGTATGTATTATACAATGTCATTTAATGTTACATAATTTAATACATTCCCCTCCATTGCCTGATAGTGATGATCAATAATCATTTTTCATTGTAGAATGATTCAAAATAATTTGGTTGGACAAAGCCATTGGATTTTTCTTGTTGATAAGATTGACACAAATGATTAGATGTAAGTATAGATTATTGCTTTTCCACAATCTTGCTGCAGATACACAACAGCAACTCTCTGACCAAATTTTGTAACACAAAACTTTTTTGTGTGTCTGCATGGGCAGGTTTGGTCATTCGGCCTGCTGTTGCTGGTAGGATTTCATTAAATCCCAGCTTGTTGTTTGGGGTTTTCTGATTAAAATTTGCATGAATGTCCAACCAGTAGAATTTAAACAGAAAAAAAATAAATAAATAAACAAGTTAGTTAGCCCACTAGATCCTCATAGTCAGTCATACAAAGATAAAGGGAATTTTTACTTAATGCAATCCATATATTTTGAATGTCATTAGTTCCAGTCATGAAGAATCCTTGATGCTAAGTTACAAGCTACTCATTTCATCAGTGATACTTAATTTTTCTTAAGATTTATTCTTAGGGAGAGAGGGTCCCAAGCCGACTTGGAACTGAACTCAGAGCCATCACACCACCCTGATATTATGACCCAAGCCAAAACCAAGAATCAGATGCTTAACTGACTGAGCCACCCAAGTACCCCTCACCACTGATACTTATGTAGGGTTGTCACATTTCGGAAACAAAAGTATAGGGCATCCTATTGTACTCTTGAAACTAATATTACACTGTATGTTAACTAACTGGAATTTAGATAAAAACTTAAAAAAGGATAATAATCATAAACTAAAGATAATACCAAACTACATCTAAAAAAGAAAACAAAACAAAAAAGTAAAACTATAAATATGCCCTATGCAGTAATTGGGCCATACTTAGACTAAAAAGGCATTCTCTGTTTTAGCAGAAATTTGAATTTAACTGGTGTCCTGTATTTTACTTGATAACTCTGTACCTATTATTTATTAGGACATATAGCAAAGCCTATATAGTAGATCATTTATTCATGCAATAAAAATAAATCATCTACTATGAGTAAGGCTCTATTACAGGCACTGAATATGTAGTTATTAATAAAACAAAAAAATTCTTTGCTCATAGAACGTATATTCTGTTGAGGAAAACTAACATCAAATACTAAATGTATACCTTAAATAGTAGGCTAAATAGTTATGAAGAACAAAAAGCAATAAAAGGGAATTTGGAAGGTATGGTAAAATTATTAAAGTGAGGCAAATTGTTATGGGAGAATCTGCATCTATTTCTTTTGGGCATATACCAAGTAATAAAGTTGTTAGATCAAAGTGTATGTGGAAATTTAAAATTCTCAGAGCACATCACATGGTTCTCTAATGTGTAAACATTCCATTTGTAATGCATCCTTGTCAACATCTGATTTTATAATTCTTTTTAATTTTGGCCATTTTAATACATAAGAATTTCATCATTTCTAATGATTTTGTTAAAATATTTCCTCTGTGAAATACTTATTTAGGTCTTATGCACACTTTTTATTTATTTTCTGTCCTATTGTATGCCTTTTTAAAAAATATCTATTTTACTGTTTGTCTCATATTTTCTGCTTTTCTTGTTTTTTTTTTTGTTTATTTCTACTTTCATTCTCCTTTTTATGTTAATCAATTAACTTCTCTTTTGGCATTTTAGAATTGCTTTTGCTTCTAAATTTTGAAATCTACAATATATTGCTCTTTGGTGTTTTCAGCAGTCAGTATTCTCTACAGTGTATTTTCAAATACTCTAATTTGGTCCACACCTTTACTCTCTTTGGTTCCCTTTTTTCTTTACATAAGTATAAATTCATACTTCGACCTGGTATTATTCTCCTTTAACCTGAAGAACTGCTTTTAGCATTTCTTGTGGTACAAGTCTAGAGTTTTTAGATAACAACAAAGAAAATGCCTGTGTCATTATTTAGGTTATTTTTTAAGAGTTTTCCTTTACTAGGTTATTTTTATCTAGGTTATAATTTTTCTTGACCTTTTTATCCTTTCCTGAGTTTTAAGGTGATCTTCCATTTTCTTTTTTTTTCACTGTTTATTTTTTTTTTATATTTTATTTATTTGTTCATGAGAGACACAGAGAGAGAGAGAGAGAGAGGCAGAGACACAGGCAGAGGGAGAAGCAGGCCCCACGCAGGGAGCCCGATGTGGGACTGGATACCGGGTTCCCAGGATCACCCCTGGGCTGATCACCTCAGCGCTAAACCCCTGAGCCAATCAGGGATCCCCCTTTTTCACTGTTTCTAATAAAAGTTGGTTGTTGTTGTTGTTGTTATTATTATAACTCCGATTGTAATGTGTGATTTTTGTTTTTAGCCAATTTTAAGACATTTTGATTATATTTGATTTTCAGCAGCTTTTAGTATATTTTTGCTTTTTCTTTTTTTTTCTAATCTTGAATCTATGGGTAATATCATTCTTTAATTTGGGATAATCCTTAACATTATGGTTTTTTTTGTTTTGTTTTGTTTTGTTTTTTTAAGATTTCATTTACACACGAGAGGCACAGCAAGGCAGAGGCTTCAGGCTGAGGGAGCCTGCTGGGGACCCCATCCCAGGATCACCACCTGCGCCAAAGGCGGACACTCAACCGACTGAGCCACCCAGGTACCCGACATTATGGCTTTAAAACTTTTTTACCCCCATTCTTTTCCTTCTCTATAGAGCCAACGACAGGTATATTAGAAATCTTACATCTTTTCATACTTACTCGTCTCCATTTTGCTTTAAGAAAAAAAAAAAAAAGAAAAGAAAAAATCTGTGGTGTTTGCAGCCGCAGCGGCTCCCAGCGCCAGGCCCCGACCGCCTGTGGCTCCGAGCGCCCGCGGAAGAAGGGGTCAGGCAGGAGGGCTCGGGCCACGGCTGCGCAAGGCCCGGCCGCAGAGCCCTGAGGTCAGACCCTGAAGAGGTCGGTCACCCGCCGGCGCCGACGCAGGACGCCCTGTGGTGAGACCTGAGGAGGCCGCCCGCCGGCCCGAGCGCGCCCCGAGGTCAGACCCCGAGGAGGCCGCCCGCCGGCCCGAGCGCGCCGGCTCCTGCAGGGGTGAAGACACCTCAGCCCTACAGGCCTGGGACTGCGGCGCCCCGCGGCCTGACGCGTCAGCCAAAGTCCACGAACTTCTGGTCCGCAGATTTCCTTTCCAGCGTCCGGTGCGAGGAACTGCTCAGGACTTCAAAACCGCTCGAAGGTTTGAAGCCTCCAGGCTGCAACTGTTGGGGCTTCGCAGGACGCAGGTGAGGCCTAAGACACCAACCTTTGCGCTCTCCGGGCCAAATGTGTCACAATTATGCCAAGATATCTAGCTAGAAGGAGATTACGTGCTTAAGCATTCACTTTGATGCCAAGTATTTCAGTCTTAAAAAAATTTTTTTTGAAAATTCTGTTATTGGAAGTTTTGAACGTTAGATTCCCCCCTCCCCCATGGGATCAACAGGTCTAAGTATATGATTGCAAGTGGAAAAATAGGGGACAGAAATCAGGTTTTGGCAGTTCCATTTTCATTTGTGTGTAAATTTTTAGTATAAATGCGGAGGCATAAAGCATTAATGCAGGTCAAAATGTTTCACTGAACATTTTCGGTAGTTCAACTTCATAACACTTATAAATAAACCTGTTAAATTCTTTTGGACAATGCCAGATTTTGGATTCTTTTAAAAACAAATTTCTTATTGATGGCAACTAAATGGTATTTGTAGCATTTTTATCCTACAGTAGATTCCATCCATTCACCGTACTTTTCTGTGTTGTCCTGCATGCAAGTAGATGTTTTTAATGTTGTCTATCTTCTTTGCTGTTCTGTAAGTTTGGTATTAAGGACATTAAGCTATAAAAAGAAACCTCTGTTCATTAATTTAGCTAAATTCTATCAATTTGTAGGTGTGTCACTTACCTTTTCTTTGCCTTATCTACTAATACGTCCAAATGATTTTTAATATGAAATATTACAGATTTTTAATTCTAAAATTTTTATTCGGTTCTTTATTTAGAACTTTTTTTTCTATGCTGAAATTCCCTTCATATTTTTGATTCACTATGTTAATTGTTTTATTTTAATTTCCACCATTCCTTGGGTAAGCCTATGTGTCATCTTTTACTGTCAGGTTTTATATTCCTTTGAATATGGTTCACATTTTCTTGCCAGTTCACATCCACCAGATATTGGACATGAAATAATAGCAGAGAAGAAAATATTTTCTCTTGAAATTGTTTCACTCTTTTCTTCCAGATGGCTGGAGACAGAATTTCTTCTATTTAGTAATATAAAAAATTGAATTGGGTCAGAGCTGGGATGTGACTTTAGTTTCAGTTCTGTACTGAGTTCCTATGTCTGAGGGGTGGAATGAAGACTTCTTCCAGCAGGACTTGGGATCACAGCACCTTAAGACTACAAGATTTCCTCCAATATCCCTGCTCTGCACACACAATTAGCAAAATTTCATAGGGAAGACTTGATGGAATTCGAGAGCTTAGCCTTTTGTCAAGGACACTTTTCCTTTCTTCTATGAAGTCCTTTCTTTCTTACCCTTCTTTCACCCTGCTTCCTATGGTAAGTTTGTTTCTGTTCATTAGTGGCCTCAAGAATAAAAGGAGGTTCTGCTCTCCTCATCTAAAAGCTCAATCCATTGTGTGTAATAGGCTTTGTATTTAGCTCTTCGATTTAAAAAATCCGATTTCATAAATGACATGATATTTTCTTATCATAATGGTGGAATTTCTGGTTTTTCATAACCATCTGCATTTTAACTAGAAACAGTTGAGTTTTGTTTTTTTATTTTTTGAATGTATGTATGTGCCTGTATGTGTATGGGCAGTATGACATAGGGATGGGAAAAAAGTTGGAAACTACATGATGGATGACTTTAAAATCTTGATAAGGTTTCTAGTTCTCTAGTTCTCTGTTATTTAATAGGCAATAGAAATAATCCAGATATTTTTAGTTAAGTCTAGTGGAAATATACAATAAGATAATATGATAAGATCAGATATAGAAATAACTTAATGAAAAGTAATAAAGATGAGAAGGCTTATAAAGATAATGAATAAAAAAAATATTCACCTCATTTACTTCTTGTAGGTAAATTCTACCTTGATTTAATCTATGTCCCATGTTAATACATTTGTGCTCACTAGTTTATTTGCCCTATAGACATTTTACTTATAACTTACCATATAACTTGTTATACAGATAACTACATAGTAGTAGAAAGGAGGCTCGTAGTAGTAGAAAGGAGGCTCGTAGTAGTAGAAAGGAGGCTCATAGTAGTAGAAAGGAGGCTCAGTAGAAAGGAGACTAGGAAAGGGCAAAAAATTACTTTTGATAACTTATTTTTAATTTCAGAAATCATCTGTTAGGCATAAAAGGAATATTTTCTGAATTAGTTCCCAATTGTTAACAATTGAAGATAAATTATTTCGTGGGTAATTTGCATTTCTTGCTACTCCTGGTTCAACATTTTTAGTGATGTACCAATATATAGTGAAAGTTTAGAAGTAATTGAAAATCAGTAACTTTTTTTCAACTTCCCCAAACTCATGTCTTGTCTTTTCTTCCATTTCAGAAACCTTAATTTTCTTGTTTTACGTGACTGATGAATTTACACATGAAAAAAATGTACTCTTCAGAATAAGGTTAATATTCACCATTGACACCATTCTGAATATTTAAGTCCATGCATGAGTTTTGGAATATTTACATTTTGTACTTATCTGAAACAAGAGTTCAAAGTTATTGCTTTCTTTAAAAGCAAATCACTAGACAATATAATGGTTCAGCTCTCTGAACCTTCCATGGGATACATAGACTAGTGTGTACAATAACCATTGCCCTCACATATTTTCTATGTGATATGAGGTTAAAATGAATCCCAAGGAAAATCTATATGAATAGTTGTGAAAGTACTGTGTCTTGCTCATGGCAAAAATTAGTAATCGTATTCTTTTTCTTAAAAATAATATATACTGTGGAACTATATATTTTGAAGCAGCCAGGACTGACATTAAAGAAATACATTATTTTGTTTTCACAAAGCTAGTGGGAAATGTAAATTCAGCTATTGGCATTTTATTCATTTTGCCTACAATCTGAGGTGAAATGAAGGTTGCATGCAGAGTTCTGAGAAAAGCAAAGTTTTGGGGCAAGAGCTATGATATACAAACCACACTCATAGACTACAGCTCAATTTGTAAGTGTGTTTCTTTCAAATCAAACTTGAGTACAGACATTTTTGAACTATATAAATCCCAATATTCAGGGTTTCATTTGTCTGGTTATGATAGGCAGCCATGTTGCTCTAAAGCTCTTACACTACTTCATAGACCTTAAAAGCTTACCTTTTCATTTTTTTAAGTGAGTGTTTTTACCAGTAAAGTTTTAAATTTATGATAGACTACAGTTTACTTTTCCTTCTGTGCCTAGTATTTTTTGTGTTCTGTCTAAAAAATCTTGGCCTAACAACAAGTCTCAAAATAGTCTCTTATATTTCTTCTGGAAGCTTCATAATTACAGCTTATTGCATGTAGGTTTTTTTTCTCCACAAATTAAGTTTTACATATTGAGGTCACTAGTCATTCATTCCATACAGAAAGTCAGATTTCCTATTTCCTATTGAATTTAATTCAATCTTTCTAAAAAAATTATGTTGGTCCATATGCGTAGTTCTATTTCTGGATCCTATTCTATTTCATTTATCTATTTGCTTGTTTTATAGTCACATTATGCCTCTAATAATTTTTATTTTGAGAATTAGTTTTAAAACTAGGGAGTTGAAGTCCTCTAAATTTTACTTAAAATTTTTTTTAGTTATTCTAGGTTCTTTGCATTTTCTTGTAAATTTTAAAATAAGTTTTATAATTTCAAGGAAATACTTGATTGGATTTTAACTGGTATTGTTTTGAATAAATTTGATGATAGTTGACATTTTAATAATGTTACATCTTCCAATTTAGGTCATTCCATTCTTCAAAATCCTCTCAGTAAGTTTTTATAATTTCGATTATAGAGGTATGAATCTTTTGATTATTTTATTTTTAGGTATATTATGTTATTATTTTATTATTAGGTATATTACAGATTCTGACACTACTGCAAAAGGTATTTTTAAATTCTAAACTTCATTTTCACTTATTACCTGTACATAAAAATACGTCTGGGTTTCATATGGCTCTTGTGCCATGCGATCTTGCTGAATTTGCTTACTTTTCCCTTAGGATCTTTCTTTCTTTCTTTTCTTTCTTTCTTTCTTTCTTTCTTTCTTTCTTTCTTTCTTTCTTTCCTTTCTTTCCTTTCTTTCCTTTCTTTCCTTTTTCTTTCCTTTCTTTCCTTTCTTTCTCTCTCTCTTTCTCTCTTTCTTTCTTTCTTTTTCATGAGAGACACAGAGAGAGAGAGAGAGAGAGAGAGAGAGAGGCAGAGACACAGGCAGGGGGAGGAGCAGGCTCCATGCAGGGAGCCCGACGTGAGACTCGTCCCGGGTCTCCAGGATCACATCCTGGGCTGAAGGCGGCCTGAACGGCTGAGCCACCTGGACTGCCTGGATTTTTATCTATATAATCATATTGTCTCCATATTATACAAGTTTAAATTCTTTTCTATGCTTTTATTTTTGTTATCTTACTATATCATATCAAGATATATATTATTGGGTAGCCCAGGTAGCTCAGCGGTTTAGCACCGCCTTCAGCCCAGCGCCTGATTCTGGAGACCTGGATGCCAACCAGGCATCCCCACAGCAAGTTTAAAATAGAGACAAGCCCTGAGAATGGAACTCTTTAGGGCACTGCCAAGGAGTTCAAATGGTGAGAACTTTCTGGAGAATGGGCTTTAGGGAGATCTAAAAATGTTTTACCATCTCTACTGGATGCTGGCTTCTGTTTTTTACAGCTGCAGTAAATGGCCACTTAGTTTTCAAGACTACCTACCATGGAGCTAGGAGAAGGTGAAGGAAATAATAATCAAACCCACAAAACTTGCTATACATACTGAGATTCTGGCATTTCTCCTTGTATTGTTCCTTGGGTTTTGTAGTTGTGGTTAACTGCTGCAGTACTGCAAAAATTGATTTAGACAAATTTTTGTCAGTGTTCCCAATGGCTCTATGGAATAACAGATTTTCATAAGTCCTTACTTTGCCATTCCAGAAGTCTTACTAGGTGTTGTATTGAATTGAATACATTTTGTTTCTCTTTTGAAATAATAACATTATAGAATATATATATTACATGATGCTTGCCTCATGGAATGAGTTTGAGAAATATCCCCCCTCTCGTTAAAATTGGCATAATTTCTTTATTGGGGAGATTACCACAATTAAATCATCTGGCACTGACTTTCTTTGAAAAGGCTGTTACTGTAAATCCAGTTTCTTAATAGATATAATGCCATCCATATTTTCTAGAATAAAATTTCACAACTTGTATCTTTTAAGGAATTTGTTCATTGCATATATGTTGTCAAGTGTATTGTCATATAGTTGTTCATAATATTTTCTTCATTACTCTTTTATTTTTCTAGTGTCTATAATAATGTTATTTATGCCATTTCTCATATAGGTGATTTACGTTTCTTGGTGATTAGTATGACTAGAGGTTTTTTTTAAATCAATCTTCTAAAAGAATCAGCTTTTTGTTTCCATTTTTTCCATTTTTAAAATATGAATTATTCTCATTAGAGAGAATTATTCTTATTTATATTTTTCCTAAAGTCTGCTTCTTCTGGCTTTAATTTTTACTTCCTTCTTTGGTTTCTTAATGTATAAACTATGGTAATTGAAGTGAGAACTTTTTCAAATATATATTTTCAGCAAAAAAGGGTTTTTTTTTTTTTAAGGATTTTGTTTATTTGAGAGAGAGCACATGTGTGCACAAGCATGGGGAGGGTAGAGGCAGAGGGGGAAGCAGACTCCCCACTGAGTAGGAAACCAAACACAGGGCTTAATCCCAGGACCCAGAGATCATGACTTGAGCTGAAGTCAGATACTTAACTGATTGAGCCACTCAGACACTCCAAAAAAGTGATTTTGTTACATGAATTGCTTAATAGAATCCTATTTGACATGCTATGTTTTTATTTTCCCTCGGTACAAAATACTTCTTAATTTTCCACTGATATATTTTTTAGTCCATTGGTTAACAGAAATCTGTTATTTAGATAGTTGTAGTATTTGGGATTCCAGAAACTATTTTATTTATTTCTAATTTCCATATGGTTAAACACAAAAATGTATATAACTTGGATCACTTAAAATTCATTGTGTTTTATTATACATAATATGAGCTACCTTGGTTCTGTGTACACTTGAAAATAATTTGCATTCTCAGATAAAAAGCAATACCCATCTGTATGCTGCCTATAAGAGACTCATTTTAGACATAAAGATACCTGCAGACTGAAAGTGAAAGGAAAAACTATTTACCATGCTAATATATATTTAGAGAAATCTGGAGTGTCAATACTTACACCTGACAAATGAGGCTTTAAAACAAAGACTGTAACAAGACATGAAGACAGACACTATATCATAATAAAGGGGACAATCCAACAAGAAGATCTAACAATTGTAAATATTTATGCCAATATGATAGCACCCAAATATATAAAATAATTAATAACAAGCATAAAGGAACTCATTGGTAATACAATAATTATAGATGACTCTAGTACCTCACTTATGTCAATGGACAGATAATCTAAGCAGAAGATCAATAAGGAATCAGTGGCTTCGAATGACACACAGGACCAGATGGGTTTAACAGATATATTCATAACATTCCATCCTAAGGCAGAAGCCTACACATTCTACCCATATATGGGGTCATTCTCCAGAATAGATAGCATACTAGTCACAAATCAGGGCTCAACATGTACAAAAATATTGAGACCATATCATGCATCTTTTCTTCAAGTCAACTACAAGGAAACATTTAGAAAGACCACAAATACATAGAGGTTAAACAACATGCTCCTAAAAAATGAATGCTCAATCAGTAAATAAAAGGAGAAATTAAAAAAAAAATTACATGGAAACAAATGAAAATGAAAACACAACATTCTGAAACCTTTGTGATGCAACTAAAACAGTCCTAAGAGGGAAGTACATAGCAGTATGGGCCAACCCTAAGCAAGAAGAATATCAAATAAATGACCTAATCTTACACCTAGCAGAGCTAGAAAAAGAACAGCAAACAGCCTAAAACCAGCCAAAGGAGAGAAATAATACAGATTAAAGTAGAAATATATAATATAAAAACAAAAACAGACTAGACCAATGAAACCAGGAGCTATTTCTTTGAAAAAATTAATAAATTGGTAAACCTCCAGCCAGACGTAGAAAAAAGAAAAGAGAAAGGGCCCAAATAAATAAAATGATAAAGTCATAAATGAAAGGAGAAATAGCAAACAACACCACAGAAATAAAATTTTGTGAATACTATGAAAAAGTATATGCCAACAAATTAGACAACCTGGAAGAAATAATATTCCCAGAAACATGTAAACTATCAAAACTGAAACAGGAAGAAATAGAAAGCTTGACCGACAACCAGCAAGAAACTTGAATCAGTAATCAAAAATCACCCAAGAACTAGAAGTCCAGGGCCAAATGTCTTCACAGGTGAATTCTACTAAACATTTAAAGACTTAATACCTATTCTCAAAGTATTCTAAAAAATGGAAGTGAAGGAAAACTTCCGAATTCATTCTCTTAGGCCAATATTACCCTGATACTAAAACCAAAAACTCCATTAAATAAGAGAAGTACAGGCAAGTATCCATGATGAACATGGATGTAAAAATTCTCAATAAAATACTAGCAACCTGAATTCAACAGTATAGTAAAAGAATCATTTACCACAATCAAATGAGATTTATTCTTGGGCTGCAAGGAATATTCTCAAATATTAGCAAATCAATCAATGTGATTCACTACATTAATAAAAGAAAGGGTAAGAAGCATATAATTCAATAGTAGGAGAAAAAACGTTTGACAAAGTACAACATCCATTTATGATAAAAATCCTCAACGGAGTAGGATTAGGGGAAGCATACTTCAACATAATAAAGGCCTTATATGAAAAACCCACAACTAATATCATCCTCAGTGAGGAAAAACTGAGAGCTTTTCTTCTACAGTCATGAACAAGACAGAGATATACACCTTCACTATTGCTACTTAACATAGTACAGGAAGTGCTATCCATATGAAGAAAAAGAAATAAAAAGCATCCAAATTGACAAGGGAGAACTGTTAGTTTCACTACTTGCAGAAGGCAATGATACCTTTTGTAGAAAACCCAGGATTCCCCCAAAAATTCCTAGAACTGATAAATTCAGTAAGGTCACAGGACACAAAATTAATATACAGAAATCTGTTGCATTTCTATACACTAATAAGCAGTAGAAAGAGAAATCAAGAAATTGATCCCATTTATAACAGCAACAAAACCCATAAGATACCCAAAAATAAACCTAACCAAAGGGGTAAAAGATTTATACTTTGAAACCATAAAACACAGATGTAAAAAATTAAAGAGACACAAAGAAATGGCAAAACGTTCCATGGTCATAGATTGGAAGAACAAATATTGCTAAAATGTTTCTACTACTGAAAGCAGTGTAACACATTTAATGCAATCCCTATCAAAATACCTCCAGCATTTTTCACAGAGCTAGAACAAACAATTCTGGAACATGTATTGAACCAAAGGAGATCCCAAATAGCTGAAGCAACCTTAAAAAAGAAGAGCAAAACTGGAGGCATCAGAATTCCAGACTTCAAGTTATATTAAAAAGCTGTAGTTATCAAGACAGTATGGTACTGGCACAAAAACAGACAAATAGATCAATAAAACAGAATAAAAAACCCAGAAATGGACACACAATTAAATGGTCAGTTAATTTTCAACAAAGCAAGAAAGAATATTCAGTGGAAAAAAAACCAATGGAAAATCATCAACAAATGATGTTGGAAAAATTGGCAAATAATGCAAAATAATGAAACTGGACTACTTTTTTACACCAAAGACAAAACTACATTCAAAATGGATGAAAGACCTAAATGTGAAACAGGAAACAGGATTTTGATATGTGAGATATTCTTAAAAAACACAGGTAGTAATCTCTTTGACCTTGGCCATAGCAACTTCTTGCTAGAAGATGAGGGAAACAAAAACAAAGATGAACTATTGAGACTTCATCAAGATGAAAAGCTTCTGCAAGCAAAGGAAACAATAAAAAAATACTAAAAGGCTACCTTTGGAATGGGAGAAGGTATTTGTAAATGACAATCTGATAAAGGGTTAGTATCCGAAATACTCAGATTTTTTAAACTCAATACTCCAAAAAACAAATGATCCAATTAAGAAATGGGCAGACATACAGATAGCCAACAGACACATGAAAAGGTGGTCAACATTTACTCATCCTCAGGTAAATACAAATCTACAATGAGATGCTACCTCACGTCAGAATGGCTAAAATTAACAATACAGGAAACAACAGGTGTGGCGAAGATGCAGGAACTGTCTTGCACTGTTGGTGGCAATGCAAACTGGGCAGCCATTCTGGAAAACAGTGTGGGGCTCCTGAAAAGTTAAGAATAGAACTACTTTGTGATTCAGCAATTGCACTACTAGATATTTACCCAAAGGATACAAGAAAAGACTGATTCAGAGCGATACATGCATCTTGATGTTTATAGCAGCATTACCAACAATAGTCAAGGTACGGAAAGAGCTGAAATGTCCATCAACTGATGAGTGGATAAAGAAGATGTAGTGTATGTGTGTGTAAATATGTAATATTAACTATCTTGCCACCATGTAGATGGAGTTAGAGAATATTATGCTAAGCCAAATAAATCAGAAAAAGGCAGATACCATATGATTTCACTCATATTTTGAATTTATGAAACAAAACAAATGACTGTGGGGTAAAAAAATAGAGGGAAACCAAGAAAGAGACTCTTAACTATAGAGAACTATAGAGAACAAACTGATGGCTACCAGAGGGGAAGCAGCTGGGGCAATAGGTTAAATAGGTGATGAGGATGAAGGTGTACACTTATTGGATGAGCACCAAGTGTTGTATGGAAGTGTTGAATCTGAATTGTATGCTTGGAACTAACATTATATTGTATGTTACCTAACTTGAATTTAAATAAAAACTAAAAATAAAATTTGTTTTCTGTTGTTTTTCAATGGATTATTCTCTAAACATAAATTAGATTAAATTGGTTCAAAATCTTGGTCAGATTTTCTATATACTGATTGTTTTCTATTTACTTATACTATCAAATATTGAGAGAAAGGTAGTGAATATCTAATTATAAATGCAGGTTTATCTTTTCTTTGAAGTTGTTTCTAATTGATAGAATAGTTCATTGAGTATTATTAGTTATGGAATAATTGACCAGAAAGTACAGAGTTCCCATATACAGCCTTGCTGGCTCAACCCCTAACCCCAGTAAGCCCCATTATTATCTTGCATTGATATATTATTTATCACAATTGATGGAGCAATATTGATATATTATAATTAATTAAAGTGCTTAGTTTATGTTGTGGTTCACTCTGTCTTTGTACAGGTCTATAAATTTTGCCAAATGTATAATCTCAAATCCATCATTACACAATCTTACAAACTAATTTCACTGACTTGAAAACTTCTGTAATCTTCCCATCCATCCCTCCTTTTCCCCTCCTCACTACCCCTCCCCCCTGCCCTACTCTTGGAAAACATGGATTTTTTACTATTTCTCTAATATGGCCTTTTCCAAAATGTCATAAATTTGGAGTCATGTAATACGTAGCTTTCTCAGATTGTCTTTTTTGACTTAGTAGTATGCATTTAAGTTTCCTTCATATCTTTCTGTGACTAATAGGTCACTGCTTTTTATTGCTGAATTAATACTTGTTTGCAAGTACTGCAGTTTATTTATTCACATGTTGAAGGATATCTTGATCACTTTCAAATTAGGCAATTTGGATAAGTCTTCTAAAAATTTATGTGTGCTTCTGAGGACATGTTTTCAGCTTCTTTGAGTAAGTACCAAAGAGCTCAATTGCTGCATTGTACGGTAAGATTATTTAGCTTTGTAAGAAATTGCCACATTCTTCCAAAGTGGTTATACCGTTTTGCATTCCCACCAGCAATGAATGAAATTTCCAGTGTGTTGTCAGTGTTTTGGATTTTACCCATTTTCCTAGATTTGTAGTGGTATCTTACTAAGTTTTAATTTTAAATTCCCTAGTTTTATTTGATGTTGAACATGTTTTCCTTTGCTTGTTTTCCACTGTGTATCTTCATTATTAAGGTATCTGACAAAACTTTTGCCCCCTTTTAATTGTTTGTTTTTCTATTAAGTTTTACAAGTTTTGCATATTTCTTCTACATGTATTTTATCAGATGTGTTTTGCAAATATTTTCTCTCAGACTTTTATAGTTTTATGGTCTATTGGTTTTTGCTTTTATTTTGAAACTGTTAGTAGGTACATTAACATTTATGATTATTATATTCTTTTGATGAATTAACCCTTTATTATTATGAAATTATTTTCCATCTGATAATATTATTTCCTTTAAAATCCCTTTTAACTCCTCTAAGAAATTTGCTGATGTTGATATGTATAGTCTTATATCATCCATTTTTATTGTCATAAATATTCTATTACATGAGTACACCATTACTACTTTAGTAATTATAGGTAATTATGTAATATATGTTTTTACGTTATAAACTATGGTGGTATAAATAAATTCTTGTCTCGAGACAAGAATCTATGTGGTGTTTCTCTATAAGTGAATTTGTTGAATGTAGGATAGGCATCTCTTCAAATTATTTGCTCTTCAAAGTATTTGCACTAATTTGATTTCTGTCATTATGCATTAAAGTTAGTTTCACATTCTTATCAATACAATGTAATGCCAGATTTTAAATTTATTCGAATTAGCTGAGATAACATTAATGTTTCATTTTTAATTTTAAAATATTAGACCAGTTAACATTTTAAAAATAAATATATTTTATTTATTTATTTATTTATTTATTTATTTATTTATTTATTTATTTATTGAGGGGCACCTGAGTGCTACAGTGCAGAGTCTGCTTGAGATTCTCGCTCCTTCTTCTGCTGCCCCTCCTTCTGATGCTCTCTCTCTTTCTCAAATAAATAAATCTTAAAATAAATATATGTATTGATCACTAATAAATATATTTATTAATCATTTTTTAGTCTATAATTTTTCTGTTTATATCCTTTGCCTATTTTTTTCTTTGCCATTTTTGTAATGATATTTAAGATTTCCTGATTTTTTTGATAGTATTCTTTTTTGTATATATGTACTTCAAGTATCATTCTATGTTTTTGGCTTGTATTTCCTGTTTTCTTAATTAAATCTACAGATGACAATTTTTTTAATGCAACTGATTTAATCAGTCTTTTCTCTTATTTCTTGTTTAAGAACTCCTTTCCCGTCTTGAAGTCTAATATATTTTTAAGCAGTAAACAGAGCACAATAAGACACACATTCACACCTTTTCCTTATCCCTTGATAGACAATAATTAATGCGTGTTGGGCTTGGATGTAATCACTAGGCTCAACACACTGCTTTCATTGATTTTCCAATAAAGCTTAAATCTATGAAGAAGAAACTTCTTTCTTTTTCTTCCAGTGGTTAATTTAATTTTCTCCCCTACTGAACCAAATTATTTATTTGCTAGCATAGTCTTTATTTATCATATTTTCATGTATCCTATCTATTGCCAATGCAATCATAGCTCATAACAATTAAAGCTATTTCTTAGTATTTCTAGTTATTTCTGCTTTTGCTTAGTAACAACTTTTTTAAAATTTCAAAAATAATGTGTTCTTCTTTTCTAGTAAACCTCTCCTTATAATATAATGTCATTCCTAAGAGAGAAGCCTGAAAATTGTGACAAATTCATCTCTTTTTTTTAATTTATTTTTTATTGGTGTTCAATTTGCCAACATATAGAATAACACCCAGTGCTTCCCATCAAGTGCCCCCCTCAGTGCCCTTCACCCAGTCGCCCCCACCCCCTGCCCACCTCCCTTTCTACCACCTCTTGTTCATTTCCCAGAGTTAGGAGTCTCTCATGTTCTGTCTCCCTTTCTCATATTGTGACAAATTCATCTTAACTTTTAATACACACCTATATGTACACTTTTAAGTCAATATTAAATATTTCAGAATGTTTTATAACTTAAAATGTAAATGTGCATTTGTTATTTGTCTCTATGACTAGAATATAAACCTAGATTTCTGAAATTCCACTACAAAAATAGTTTTTTATTGTTTGTTATATTATTTTCAACTATTGGCTACTTTATTAACATTTACTCTTTTATTTTGTTGTCTGCATGAGTTCTTTGTTGATTAATCTTCATTACACTGCCTTTCTGAGATGGTGTTCAGGTCTTGACCTAGGGAAAAAAAGAAAAAAAAAAACTACCTTAATGCATTTAGGTATACTTCTACAGAAAATATAAGTAAATAAAAATTCCCTTCCACATTAAGTAAAAACTTAGCCTGTAAGAGAGGGGATTCTTGAAAAATTACACAAAAGTACAAATCCACATCCTCTTAATTTCTTTTATATTTAATTTTTAAGGTCATGCAGTTTATCATTGATCAAAATAGGAATTTCTTTCCTAATACAAATGCAGCTCAGTAAGACTCCTAATGGGATATCAGTGTAATTCTAGAAGATGTTAATGTTCATTCTTCCAATGTAAATGATTAGTACCTATTGGACATAATTCTGTTCATTTGGGGCCCATCTCTTTGTGATTTGTATTATATATGACTGCATGTACAGGATTCAATTATTGTAAGGCTAAAAGATATTATGTTCTTTGAAGGTACTACGTAAGATTTAAAACATCTTCCAGATGGTTTTATTATTCATCATAGCATAGAAATACTTGAATCTTATGACCTCTACCACTACTGTTGTATACCCTACTGTAGACTCAGGATTATATAGACAAAAACAAAAGTATCATGTAAGATTATTTTGTAGCCTTAAAAGACACTGATGATAAATCTGGGCATTGTTTTTAAGAGGAGAGAACAAAGAAATATGATTATTTTTCTGCCCTCTGCTCCTTTATTTATCATTCACTCAACATTTATCGAACAGCATAGGTTAAAGTTCAAAATAAATGTTGATATTAATGAGAGAAATTAGTATCCATTTGGAATAAGTCATATTGGATCAACCAAATAAATGTCATTGCTGACAATGTTAATTGGTGATTAAAAGGGTAGAACAAAATGCGTTAACACAATTTACTTTGCATCATCACCTATGCTATTGTTAACTATAAAGATTAAGAAAAGAGGGGATTTTATTATTCTTGGATTATTGGCTAAATCAGCCAATGGTGAATGACATGCCATTAATGAGACAGAAAATTCTGTAAATGTAACAAAATCGGGTCATTGAATCCAATTCTAAAAAATGTGCATGTGTATAAATAAGACACTAAAAATATGAGCCTTATGTTTAAGGGAAGAGATTTTGAGGTGGATTTTGATATTATACGGGCCATTTACATATGCATAATAATTAAAGACACATTAAATTACTTAAAAGGGACTAGAACTAGAGAGAAAGAGACTTGAAAGTACTCCAGCATTTTAATGTCAGAAGATGAAGACCCAGCAAAAGAGGCTGAGCAAGTACTTACAGTGCAATCATAAGAGCCAGCACAGAAGAATATTACCAAAAGGAGAAATTATTCTGAGGTTAATTAAACTGAGAACTGAGCAGTGATAATGGATTTTCAAAATAGTACATTTTAGAAGACATTGACAGGTGCAGTTTAATGGAATAGTACAGATATAAGCCAGACTTCTATAGACTGAAGACTTAATAGGGGTGGAGATAACAAATGAAGACAATTCTTTTTTTTAAAAAAGGGGAAGAAAAAAAAAGGGGGGGTAAGAGAGAACTAGAAATGGGTATTTTTTTAAGATGGAAAAAACTAGCACATTTGTTTGCACATTTGTTTGTTGATATGAAAACATGAAGAGGGGTTGATACAAGCCAATGAAAAACCTAGTATATAAAAATTATTTAAGCATAAATAATTAAGCATATAGAAAGGTAGACATAACATGACCACGTAGATAGATCAATGCTCTTAAGAGCAATTAAATTCATAGGTGCATAACTATTTCCTCATCTCTACAAGTACTTAACTATTCTATTAAAGATGCACCTAGAACTATGTTTGCTAGAATTCACTGTGAATTTTGTTCATCATTACTTTCTTTTAGGAGATGAGAAATTAGAGCACTATTGATTAGTTTGTGAGTTACAAATATTATAATAAAGGAGAAGAAATACTTTTATGTTTGTCAGGAAGACTAGACTACAAGGGTATTTCATTACCTCATTTTGGTTAAGATTTGATCTTCTTTCAAGTTTGGGGATTTCTATGTTTTAAATGGTAGTTTTCCCCCATAGTTAAGTCTTAAACATTACTATGTCAGTGATGATTATATTCCACTTCTGATGCACTAATCTAGGCAAAAATACAGCATTGTACATGACTCAATTCAAAAGCATTAAGAAGACATAGCCTCTGTTATATGTTGTGACTGTTGTAATTAGTGAAATCCTTCCCTTATGTAAAACACGCTGACATTCAAAATGATCCCTTTGACTTTTCCCTGGTATAACAAGCACAAAGATGGTTAAAAACCACTAGACAGGGGATCCTTGGGTGGCTCAGTGGTTTAGCGCCTGCCTTTGGCCCAGGGCATGATCCTGGAGTCCTGGGATCTAATCCCACATTGGGCTCCCTGTGTGGAGCCTGCTTCTCCCTCTGCCCGTGTCTCTGCCCCTCTCTCTCTGTCTTTTATGAATAAATAAATAAAATCTTTAAAAAAAACACTAGACACTTATGATCAATGAGTGTCCTAACAAAGCTTTTGTTAACAGATATATTCCAAAAGAGAATGCTTTCTGCATATCCCATGAATACACATATCCTGCCAAGAGTGGGATGATTGGGTGATGTTACCCTTAGTGCTACTTCTTTCTTGTCCAATACTTTCACTTAATTCTCTAGTTGTTTATGTTGTACTGAGTTCAGTTGGACTATCTAAGTAATTTAGGGGAAACTGGGACATGCCATACTTTTCATGCCAATAATTCCTCTGATTTAAGAAAGCCATATAAAACATTCAGTACTCAATGAAGTTTAGGTAATACACATTGCAAAGAGAATTGAAGAGATCTGAGTATAATATAGATAACTGAGGCTAACATAATATAAAGATAAGTTTAAAAACTTAGATGAAATTAGTAAACTAAGCATTCTATTATTGGCTTCACTTTACCAGAATGACTTGATCTTAGAAATATTTGAAGTTACCAAATTTGTAATATGTAGTGGATCAGTAAGAACACATTTGGCATTCTATATATGAGAAGTTTGTATTTCATTAAAATTAGGCTTTATTATAAATCATTAGCTTTAATAAATTATTGCTTCAATAATAATTTTGACATGGTTCCTGACAAAAAAAGTGCTTAGTAAAGTTTGAAATTAAACTCTTTGAAGTTATGAAAAATAGTTCTTTGTAAATAAACACAGAGGAATAATAAGGAAAAATACATTTCCCTTTTGGAATATTAACAAAGACATTGGAGGTAACAGGGGGTATTTTATCATTGTCATCAAGTAAGAAAAGGATTAATTGCTGTCATGTTCTCTCTATCCTACCTTGTGGGGTACAAATTACATTTTTCTAACCTCAGAACCTTAATCAAAAACAACAAGATTTGAGCTGGTATTAATCTGCAGCTGCCAGTGGCAGCCTTTCCATAGCAAAAGAGTGCAAGGTCAGCAATGTGAATTTCTGCAAAGAAGAGAACATACTTATCAGGAGAGTACACCTGGTAAAGCAAAAATGCAAGGACAGTGTGCAAATCAAGACTGCACTCAAAGAAAAGGCACAGTGAAAGCCATTGCTTTTTGCCTCTTGATTAAGAGTGAATCATAAAAGCCATATATTAAACACACATACACAGAGACCTCTGGGTCTATATTTATCCAGAAAAGTTATTTGAAACTTACTTGAAGTTCTATTAAACCTAAAAATAGAATAAAAATAGTACTATGAGCACTGGAATGTTCAAATAGTTTTAAGTTACTGAGAAGTGAATGACAATATAATGATTTATTAGATGAAACTGTGTTTAATGTTTAGCTAATGTGCATTACCTCTTTTAATCCTCATGAATCCCTTCTCCTCAGAAGCTTTTTTTTTTTTTTATTCAACCTATTCTTTCTCTTGATTTTTCAGTTTTAACAAACCTTCACCATTTTCCTGAATATGGAGTCTATAAAGCTCCATCCTCCTGCATTCATTAACTGGAATCCACATATATATTTTTTCTCTGCTTATTGCATGTCTGGGTTCTAAAGTCATGCTGAGACTGTTGGACAGAACAATAAGTCTCAGGATCACAGTAATCACATGGAGCCATGCCCTCTGGTGTTGCCATCTATTTTAGGTTCAATTTTAAGTACCATTTAGTTTCTTCCTTTTTTTCTCAAACATGTAGAAATCTGAACGTAATCATAATCATTTTTTAAAAATTTCTACACATGTAAAAATTATATTTCTTCTTTGATAAACCATAGGATTTTTTCCCTCTCATGAACTCATGTAGTTCTTCAACAACATACTTTGTAATAACAAATAGTCTGTACATACTTTTTTCGTATACTATTTGAGACCAAATTTTGCTCTATTTCTTAATAAAATAGTATCAGATAATCACTCTCTAGTAAAATTTTTCTATGCAAAATTAGCCCTTCATGGTTCAATTATACTAGTCTTGAGATTTCCAAATGTATTTAAGAAATATTCTCAGAAGATAATTTTCTCTAACAATTACAATGAACATACTTCCTACAAAGTAATACTGAATTTTAACTCTTCTTTGTGCATTATCATTGATATTCTTCGTGATAGAGATTTCAATCACTCTATATAAACCTCATTTTAAATAACTTAATTATCAATTTTGGGAATTTTTTTTAAAGATTTTATTTATTTATTCATGAGAGACACACACAGAGAGAGAGAGAGAGGCAGAGACACAGGCAGAGGGAGAAGCAGGCTCCATGCAGGGAGCCTGAGGTGGGATTTGATCCCTGATGTGGGACTCCAGGATCACGCCCCGGGCTGAAGGCAGGCGCCAAACCGCTGAGCCACCCAGGGATCCCAATTTAGGGAATTCTTAAAAAAAATAATGGCTTTCTAGTTAATCATAATATATTTATGTCATTTGTAAATTTTTAGAGGAACTGCAAACTTGATTTATTAGATTGAGAAGGCCAAACAGTTAAATTTAATATTTTCCTAAATCAGTTAGTTATGAAATGTGAAAACTGTATTTACTTCACTTATACTATAAATATACTAGTTTTTATTTTCCAAATACTATCACTTTTTAAACCCTGCTTCAATTTCCTAAATAATTAACATTTTCTGTAAGATTTCCCCAGTTGTATGTGGTAACTACCAGCATTTAGTTAGATTTTATTATAAATAATTATATGCCACTTTTAAAATTTTACTTGCTATAGGATAGAAACATAATCATTTATTCCTCTTTAACATAATTGAGTTATCATAGATGCTTTAAAAAAATAAAAGTTTTGCTTCTTAATCACTTATCTTGGTATACATATATTAACTCATATCCATAATATTTGGTTGATTATTTAAAAATGTCCATGGGTAATAACTTTGGAAATAAATCTGTAAGTGTGATACAATAAATAAACTATTTTTAGAACTTCTTAAATATGGGTGTAATATATTCAGAATTTTGTTATTTTCATCTTTTTAATCATCCACTGCCCATTCAACAATCGTCATTTTGTTTAGAAATGGATATTATTATCTTTTTAAAGATTTATTGCAAAGAGAGAAAGTAAACACAAGTAGGTGCAGCAGAAGGAGAGGGAGGGAGAATCTTAAGCAGACTCCACGCTGAGCGTGGAGCCTGCCTGGGGCTTGGTCTCATGACCCTGAGATCACAACCCAAGCTGAAACCAAGAGTGGATCACTCAATTGACTATACCACATAGATGCCTTAGAAGCAAGTATTATAATTTCATTAATGAAAAATAAGAGTAAGAAAAGATAAGCAGATAACTTCAAACATAATTTCCTGAATAGTATCTAATTTGTTTGCCTGCCTCTGTAAGCAGGGAATATGAAATCATATTCCTGCTATAGTTAGGAAAATCTTATATAATTTAATACCCATGTAAATTATGCCAAATGCTATACTAAATCATGTAGTTATATATTAATAATATATATTTCTGTAAAATAAAATAATAGAGATAAGAAGAATATAATATACATTAAAATCTCTAAAGTGCAAACCATAGGTTTGTAATTAAATATACCAGTTCAAAAATTAGATATTTATTAAAATAGTAGTCATTTGTTTAATATCTATAAAAACACAATTTAAAAATGGGCAAACGACTTGAATAGACATTTGTCCAAAGAAGATAAACATGTTTCCATCAACCACATGAAAAGATGCTTGACATCATTAATCATTAAATAAATGCAAATCAAAGCCATGAGATACCACTTCACTTATACTAGAAGGGCAGTAATGAAAAAAAAAATGGAATAAAGTGTTAGCAAGAATGTGGTGAAATTAAAATCCATGGACATTGCTAATGAGAATGTAGAAAGATTCATCTTCTGTGGAGAAGAGTTTACCAAATCCTCAAAAATTAACCATAGAATTATCATATTAGCTAGCAATTCTAATCCCAGGTATATATCCCAAAGTTATTAAAAATAGAGATTCAGATACTTGTACACCAGTGGTCATAGTACATTACTCACAATAGCCAAATGGTAGAAATAACTTAAATGTTCATTAGCAAATTCGACCCACACATGTTACTGTTCAGATGTACCTTTAAAACAAAATGCAAACAGAAATAAGCTAGATATAAAAGGTCTTATTTTGTGTGATTTCATTTATATGAAATTTACCCAATAGGAAAATCTGTAGATATAGGAAGCAAATAGGTGGTTGTCTGGGCCTGGCCGGAAGGAAATGGGTAATAACTGCTTACTGGATAATTTGAATGGACTTTTGAAGTGATGAAATATTTTGGAACTCCATGGGATCATGGTTGTATAACATAATAAATATGCTAAGCACCACTGAATTGTTTATTTAAAATTGTTAATTTTAGTTATGAAAATTCTATCTCAATCAAAATATAATGATAGTTAAGTGATATGATGTATACATAACAAAAATTAAGTAAGGTAGTTAGTTATTTGACAAAATAAAGTCATGCTAAGGTCCATTCAGTATCTGTGTTTGTTTTTTTGTTTTATTTTATTATTTTTTTTAAATTAAGTTTTTTTTTTTAAGATTTTACTTATTTATTCATGAGAGACACAGATAGAGAGAGTCAGAGACACAGACAGAGGAGAAGCAGGCTCCATGCGGGGAGCCCGATGTGGGACTCGATCCCGGGTCTCCAGAATCGCGCCCTGGGCCAAAGGCAGGCGCCAAACCGCTGCGCCACCCAGGGATCCCTCATAGTTATTTTCATATCATCAATATAAAACCAAAAATTTGATGTTCCCATAAATTCAAAGATAAAGATGAGCGCACAGAGATAGCTTTAAAATAAAGAAAGCAAGCTACAACATAGACTTTCTCAAAGGTCTACAAACTCCTCCTGAGCCCTTAAGACATAAATGCCAATAGCCTTTCCAACCAGTAAGCCTCCAAATTAATTCTTGGTAGAAATTCCCTTTAACAAATGTTCCTGGAGTAGAAGATAACAACTTTCCAGTGCGATAGGATCAGATTTCCTGCTAATCATTTCTTAGCCTTGGTTGAGCCCAGCCTGCCTGGTAGCACAATCCCCTAAGCAAGCCACCCTCACAGCACCCTTCACAGACAGCTAATGCATAGTATTGAAGTTGGACTTGTACAGCAGAGCAGAACCTGCTCTTACCTTTTCCCCTTCCTTCAAGAAAACAATAGAGCATTATAGCACTCATTGTTGAAGTAGAATAATCTTGAGGTTGACTCTAGGCTGTAGATTGAGCTCCAATCCTAGCCCTAGCCTTCACACTGACTATTTTTGCATGGTAACTAAAATAATATTACAGATAATATCTGAAGTCTTCTGTGCTTTGTACCATAGTATCATGAGAAAGTCAAGACAGTTTGTGATTCCAGTAATATCAAGTGAAAGATTATTGTGGAGATTCATTCATCTAATGGTTCGTTTGTGGAGTACCAGTCAGGATTCCTTGATCCTTCTAAGAAATATTACCTCTATGAAGATAAACTGAATTTTCATTTTTAGAGTACCATCCTCTTCAGTTAATATTTTTCTCTTTGATTTATCAGATGTATCAAAAATTTATCAGATTTTTGTAAGGCTTCAAAAATGAAATTCTCATATTGCTATATGGAGGAAACTTGTGCTTAAACTAATTAATGTAAATAAGTTTAATATATCATTGTTGTTTAAGACAGCTGAAGAGTAGCAGTGCAGAAATACACTCTATACTTGGAAGTGTTAGGCACTTAGGCATGAGCAAGGAGGGATAAATCAAGCAAGTGCTGACCACACCTTCAGAGTCATTCCTAAGGGCTAACCGAAAGGAAAGGCTGAGCCACAGAGCTGGTTCAAAAGCCACAGGGAGATTTCTAAGAGCTGAGCATGTGCAGAAAAGGTGCACCTTGCCCTCAGGTTACCTTAAAGTCACAATAAAACACATTAGAAGTCCATTAAAAAAAAAAAAAAAGAAGTCCATAAATAGGGCAGCCCTGATGGCCCAGCAGTTTGGCACCGCCTTCAGCGCGGGGTATGATCCTGGAGACCCGGGATGGAGTCCCACATCGGGCTCCCTGCATGGAGCCTGCTTCTCCCTCTGTCTGGGTCTCTGCTGCTCTCTCTGTGTGTCTGTCATGAATAAACAAATAAAATCTTTAAAAAAAAAAAGTCCATAAATATGCAATACATAAATAAATACAATTCTTTTTTTTTTTTTTTTTTTTTTTTTTTTTTTTTTTTTTTTTTTTTATTGGTGTTCAATTTACTAACATACAGAATAACACCCAGTGCCCGTCACCCATTCACTCCCACCCCCCGCCCTCCTCCCCTTCTACCACCCCTAGTTCGTTTCCCAGAGTTAGCAGTCTTTATGTTCTGTCTCCCTTTCTGATATTTCCCACACATTTCTTCTCCCTTCCCTTATTTTCCCTTTCACTATTATTTATATTCCCCAAATGAATGAGAACATATAATGTTTGTCCTTCTCCGACTGACTTACTTCACTCAGCATAATACCCTCCAGTTCCATCCACGTTGAAGCAAATGGTGGGTATTTGTCATTTCTAATAGCTGAGTAATATTCCATTGTATACATAAACCACATCTTCTTTATCCATTCATCTTTCGTTGGACACCGAGGCTCCTTCCACAGTTTGGCTATCGTGGCCATTGCTGCTAGAAACATCGGGGTGCAGGTGTCCCAGCGTTTCATTGCATTTGTATCTTTGGGGTAAATCCCCAACAGTGCAATTGCTGGGTCGTAGGGCAGGTATATTTTTAACTGTTTGAGGAACCTCCACACAGTTTTCCACAGTGGCTGCACCAGTTCACATTCCCACCAACAGTGTAAGAGGGTTCCCTTTTCTCCACATCCTCTCCAACATTTGTTGTTTCCTGCCTTGTTAATTTTTCCCATTCTCACTGGTGTGAGGTGGTATCTCATTGTGGTTTGGATTTGTATTTCCCTGATGGCAAGTGATGCAGAGCATTTTCTCATGTGCATGTTGGCCATGTCTATGTCTTCTTCTGTGAGATTTCTGTTCATGTCTTTTGCCCATTTCATGATTGGATTGTTTGTTTCTTTGGTGTTGAGTTTAATAAGTTCTTTATAGATCTTGGAAACTAGCCCTTTATCTGATATGTCATTTGCAAATATCTTCTAGTGTCATCATGATATCTATTCAGTCTTTGTTTTTGTGGACTGTTCCACTGAACTTCTTCTTAAAGGGGAATTTTAAGAGGCCCCCTTAAAATTTCTTGCAGAGCTGGTTTGGAGGTCACATATTCTTTTAGTTGCTGCCTGTCTTGGAAGCTCTTTATC
Organism: Canis aureus; assembly: GCF_053574225.1. Classification (NCBI taxonomy): domain Eukaryota; kingdom Metazoa; phylum Chordata; class Mammalia; order Carnivora; family Canidae; genus Canis; species Canis aureus. The sequence goes on from NC_135612.1 coordinate 22,586,865, forward strand.
TCTCCTTCCATTTTGAATGAGAGCCTTGCTGGATAAAGTATTCTTGGTTGCATGTTCTTTTCATTTAGGACCCTGAATATATCCTGCCAGCCCTTTCTGGCCTGCCAGGTCTCTGTGGAGAGGTCTGCTGTTACCCTAATACTCCTCCCCATAAAAGTCAGGGATTTCTTGTCTCTTGCTGCTTTAAGGATCTTCTCCTTATCTTTGGAATTTGCAAGCTTCACAATTAAATGTCGAGGTGTTGAACGGTTTTTATTGATTTTAGGGGGGGATCTCTCTATTTCCTGGATCTGAATGCCTGTTTCCCTTCCCAGATTAGGAAAGTTTTCAGCTAGAATTTGTTCAAATACATATTCTGGCCCTCTGTCCCTTTCGGCGCCCTCAGGAACCCCAATTAAACGTAGGTTTTTCTTCCTCAGGCTGTCGTTTATTTCCCTTAATCTATCTTCATGGTCTTTTAATTGTTTGTCTCTTTTTTCCTCAGTTTCCCTCTTTGCTGTCAACTTGTCTTCTAGGTCACTCACTCGTTCTTCCACCTCGTTAACCCTCGTCGTTAGGACTTCCAGTTTGGATTGCATCTCATTCAATTGGTTTTTAATTTCTGCCTGATTAGCTCTAAATTCTGCAGTCATGAAGTCTCTTGAGTCCTTTATACTTTTTTCTAGAGCCACCAGTAGCTGTATAATAGTGCTTCTGAATTGGCTTTCTGACATTGAATTGTAATCCAGATTTTGTAACTCTGTGGGAGAGAGGACTGTTTCTGATTCTTTCTTTTGAGGTGAGGTTTTCCTTCTAGTCATTTTGCTCAGTGCAGAGTGGCCAAAAGCAAGTTGTATTGGGAAAAAGAGAAAAAGAGAGGAGAGAAAGAAGGAAAGAAAAGAGAAAGAGAAAAAAAAAGGGAAGAAAAAGAAAAAAAAACGAAAAAAAAAAAAAAAAAGAAAAAGAGAAAGAAAAAGAAAGGAGAAAAAAAAGGGGGTGGGGGAAGGAAACAAATCAAAAAGCAAAACAAAACAAAAACAAAAACAAACAAACAAAAAAAGAACCACCGGGGAGTATCTTCTGATTCTGTGTTCTTTAAGTCCCTTGGCTTCTCCTGGAAGTTGTCCGTCTAGCTGGTGTTCTGGGGGAGGGGCCTGTTGTGCTGATTTTCAGGTGTTAGCAGTTGGGGGAGCTGCTGTGCCCCTGCCTGGTGCCGGGCTCGGTGGGGGTTGTTTACCCCGTGAGGCCGCAGGAGGAACAGCCCCAGTGGCGGGGCAGCTCTGGAAACCTGGATTCAGCTCCGGCAGGAACTCCGTCTGCAGGGCCTGGAGGCTCCGGGGCGGGGCCGCTGATGTGCTCAGCTGGGGCAGGAGCGTCCTCGCTGTCCTGGGCCCTCCCGGCCTCTGCCTGTCCCGGGGGAGGCGGGATCCTGGGCTGTGTCCCGGCGCCCTGTGCTCCGGAGCCTGCGCTGGTGGATTCGCGCTCCCGGGCCGCAGCCACCTCCGCGGAGCCGCCCCCGAGCCCCTCCGAGCTGCTCCTGGAACCGCGCAGCCCCCTCCGCACGGAGCCTCTTCCTCTGCCCGAGCCCCTCCGAGCTGCTCCCGGGGCCCCGCAGCCCCCTCCGCGGAGCCGCCCCCGAGCCCCTTCAGCTGCTCCGGGTCCCGCCGGGTCCCGCCGTGCGCGCTGCAGCCCTTAGGGAGCTCGGCGCACTCTCCTGGGCGCGCAGTTGCTGTTACTGTCCCCGGGAGCCCGAGGGCCTCCTCGCCCTCCTGGTCCTGCTCCAACTCCCCACGAGCCCCTTTCCCCCGGGAAGGTCGGTGCAGCTCCTGCGTCTCCGGGATGGGGCTCTCCTGTCCTGGGGACACTCGCCCCGGCCTCAGCCCGGCTCCTCGCGGGGCCCCTCCCCCTTGGAGGCCTTTGTTCCTTTATTTCTTTTTCCCCGTCTTCCTACCTTGATAGATGCGCGAACTCTTCTCACTGTAGCATTCCAGCTGGTCTCTGAATCTCAGGCCGAATTCATAGATTTTCAGGATAATTTGAAGGTTTTCTAGGTAGTTTGGTGGAGACAGGTGATTTGGAGACCCTACTCCTCCGCCATCTTGCTCCTCCCCCCAATAAATACAATTCTAACAGAATGCATCATGGGTAGGTGAATGGGTATAAGCCAAAATGTTAGATAACTGCCAGCTGTCAATAAAAAATGCCAATTAAAATCAAATGTACATATTCAGAAAGCAGGCTTAAAAGGATGCAGCTGGAGCTTCTCAATGCCATTGCCACTCTTGCCCTGGCAGTGGCCCAGTTTTCACTCTTGAAAGAGTACTATACTTATCTACTCAAAAAACTATCTCCACATTCTGGTCTCGGGTCTCCAATTCTTGGTGCATCTGGGACAAGAACCAAGTGACCTGGTAGCAGAAGTGGCGAAGAAGCAAATGAGAAAAACATAAGCAGCAAACAAGCAAAACAGAAGACTTAGGTATGGAAATTTTTCAAAGATAAAAGTCACTTTTTCCTCTTTACATTGACACAGTTGTGTAAGTTTTATTAGTATTTTAAATGCAATATATGATATGCTGGACTGCCATCGAACTAGAAATAAATCATTTTTCACAAATTCTGAGTTCTTCGAATACCCCACTCTTTTCACACTCTTAAAAATTCTCCAATCTGTAACTCTCTCTAGATTTTCTGAATACTATTTAGTACAGTGAATGTTTCCATTGTTGTCTTAATTTTCTTTGTAACCTTTAAGGTACTTTTAGATGTGATGGTGTTTCCTTTCTTTATTGCTATATTTGGTCTTCATTTCTAGAAAAGTTTTCTAGGTTTCTATTTATTTAAGGTTATCTTTTGCAAACTCAAAATCTTAACTTTTTTGTTAATATAAGCTTTACATTTTTCATGGTAAATGCATTTCTAAGGATTTTATAGTTTTTCATTGTTATTACAAATGAATGTTTTATTTTACAATATCTATATATATAATGTATATATTCCAATTATATATATATATATTCCATATATATATATGGAAAGGTGGGGTCAGAGACAGAGAAAGAAAAGGCAAGCTTTCTAATTATTAATTATTATTATTACTGAGGTAAAATTAACATACCATGTTATATTAGTTTCAGGTATACTTTTTTATTGAAATAAGCTAATTCTTGTATCCAGTTAGTTTTCTAATTGATTTTTCCTAGTTCTTTTAAATAACAATAACAATAAAAAAGTTGTTTCCTGACACCTCAACCCTCAGTTGTTTGGTGAACAATTTTCATCATTTGTTTTGTATCTATCTTTTCCTTTATTACTTTCTGGAAATATATTTTAAAAATTTATGATCTTTTTTTGAGATTTATGATCTCTTAATGCTATCTTCCAGACCTCCACATTTTTGCTTTTCATATTTTTCATAAAAAGATGTATGTGGCCAAGCATTTGAGACAACAGTTTGAATCTGGATTGCTCTCAGTTTTACCATTTATTAGCTGATATTAGATGAAGCACTAAAATTCAGTGAGTGTATTTCTTCTTTAAACAAAATAAAATAGGGGTGCCTGGGTGGCTCAGTGGTTAAGCATCTGACTGTTGGTTTAGGCTCAGGTCAAGGTCCTGAGACCCAGCCTCATGATGGCTCCCCTCTTAGCATGGAGTCAGCTTCCCCTCTTGCTCTGCACCTCCCCCTGCTCATGTACTCTCTCTCTTTCACAAATAAGTAAATAAATATTTAAAAAAATTAAAATATTAACATATACAGACATACACATGGATGCTTGTGAGAGTTAAAAGAAATATAGAGAAGAGACGTTTGTAAGTTACCAGTGAATTTAAGTATCGTTAACTAAAACTGAATATCAACACATTTAGCTTTAAGATTTACCTAGTATCAAAGGCCTAATAATGAAACCTATGAAGTATTACCTCAGTATAATTTATATGCTATATTGGGATTGAAAGTCATGATAGCAATCAATGTAGAAAAAATTATTATACCCATTTCTTATTCCAAATTTATAATTTACCCTTTGCAACTGTGTCAGTGGAGAGCTTTATCTTTTGCTTCTTTTAAATTATAAAAGGCCCATACACAAATTAATTCTATGAAGAATCAGTAGCCTGAAAATTGCATGGTTGAAAAGATTTTTTCTTAATAACAACATTTGCATTTCGAGTATATTTTTCAAATATATATATGTGTGTGTGTGTGTATATATATATATATTTATTTATATAAATAATTTCCTCAGGGTAATGATGGAGAAAGTGCTGAGGATATTTCCTGTTGAAGGGTGGTGAGAAACTGGGTATTGGTTGGCATTTTTAAACAGCAGAAACCACTGTTATTTGGTCTCAGGAATGTTAGATGCAACATGCTCTGCAGTCAATCTCTCTCTCACCACAGGAATGCTACACTTTATAGAGTGTTCAGATTTGAAGTCCAAAAGAAAGTACAAAATATTTATAGAAAAATGTAGAATCATGTGCAAACAAAAGAAATGATAGTGATAGGAGGTTTTAAACAGTCCTGCCATGACATATATTTTCTATATAGCCTGATGTATTGAGTAAATGTTACAAATGATAAAAAGGAAAGTGACTGAATCTGCATTGAGAAATCCTGGCTAGAGGGCAGATAATGTAAAAATAAAATTTGAGTAAAATGTGGAATGTACTTTTTGATGTTATAAAGATGAGATAAAGAATCAAACTACTGCTTCATATTCCTGGTCAGGGAGCTTCATATCTTTTTTCACTCCTCACCTTTTTGTCTCCCTCTAGACCTATGTTTCTGGAAGGTTAGTGGATGAAGGTAACTATGGGACATTGTAGAGGAACTAAAACATTTGAAAATGATGGTAACAAAAATGGACCTTACACTGGGGTTCACATTTAAAGAAGATATAATCCTGTTCATATGGAAATGAGACACAGAAACATCAGAAGCGTAACTGTTCTGAAGTTTTTCCTCAGAATAGTGGTATACTTTTAGAACAAAATTTGGTAAGCATAATGGCAGTTCCTGCTGGGCTGGGTTTCTGGCTTGGTACACAGTCATTCTCATTCAAATTCTTGATTTGAAGGTCAAATTCAACCACTTTTCCAGAACTAGTTTAGCTGCCTAAGATCTTTTCTTAAATATTTTAGGATATATTGATCTTTTTGGTCAAAGAACTAAAAGTTATTATCGTATCACTAGAACTAATTTATTTCTGACTTACTTATATGACTTATATACCATTGACTTAATTCTCGTCATTCATAAATGACATGAATTTATCATGAGTTTACCAGCCCACTTAAACATCAAGAATGCTATATTCCATTAAGGAGGGCACTTATGATGAGCACTGGGTATTGTATTTAAGTGATCAAGCACTAAATTCTGCTCCATAAACTAATATTACACTGTATGTTAACAAATTGGAATTTAAATAAACACTTGGAAAAAAATGATAAAAAAGAATGCTATGCCTAGATTTTCTTACTAGCAGAACAAAGTTCTAGAAATCAGTCTCTGTTGCTCTGGTAGTACTAAGCTAGAACTTTTATATGTAAAATCTCCACAAAATAGTCTTTGTTGAATGGATAAATTTAATAATTACTATTAAATACAAACACATGTAAATACAAATAACTTGCACTTATCACTTTGTGGAATAAGATAATTTGTCTCTTTGAATTATCAAGTAATACCATAAGCCTCTATATTTCTGATAATAATTTATATACTTTGCTATGTTTTTGTTTATTTCAGAAATGTGTTTTTTTAATGTTTTCAAATAATTGATGTAGTTTGTTAAATATATTTAATTAGTCTTTCTAATTATTCCTAAGTAACATTTTTAAAGGAAATATTCTATATAATAGAGAGTAATCAAACTTCTAAGAAAGTACGCAATTAAGTCATGTTGTATATTCTCAGTAACGGAAAAGTTGTAAGAAAAGAGAGAAATCATCCATATAGTAGTTCAGATCAACATTGTGGATAATCATTTATACTTTTCATAATAAATTTAGTGATTTTCTATTGTACAATATATCCCGTTATAGAAACAGGAACTAATGTGTCATGCTAAAAATCATACAAATTAAATTTTCGAAATTAAAAATTGGTAATCCTTGCATTCAGAAATGCAAATCAAAATTATACTATTTTCTGAATTTCGATTATTATTAACTGGTAATGATATGTTTGTAAAAATATGATTTAGAATGTACTCTTAAGGAAAAGATAGTTATGATGGACAGGTCTATGCTTACTATGTAAAGCAAACCACTGATATTAACTGGATTTTAGGGAAAAGTTTATGGTGGATTGTATTGATTATAGAGGCTGAAACAGGATTATGAAACCCTTAGAAACATGTTCTGTTTTGTTTACAAAAGCAAGAGTAGGTTGACAGCAGCTGGAAAACGGAATTCATTAGAGCGAGTTTAACACTGAATAGCTGTCTTTCAGCGTGTAAGGCTGACACTGATTGGCTGCCCTTAGAAGTATGCACACTGAGTTGTTGATTGGTCAGAGAGATTTAAAACCATTTCATATGTTTAAATCTTATTCTGACTATAGAAATGAAATAGATTGATTAGGTAGGTTTAAAATCAGTTTTGAAGGTTATTTGATAAGATGGCTATAAAACAGTCAGTCTTTGTTTAAGTATGTGAGGACTTTTAAAATATTCCCAATCCCTATTTTGTTCCCCCTTTAAGGTATTTCAGGAGAAAACGATAAATTTCATTCAGATTTTCACCACTACTGCCTTCTTTTTGAAGCTGAAGTGTTCTGTCAATAAGTTTTCACTTCCTGTGTTGGGCAACATGACTTTACCCTACTTCCTCTGATTCATTTGTTGAATCGTCTGTAAGGATAATGTCTGCTCTTAAATTTGAATAACAAAATTTGAATAGGAAGTAGATCCTGACAACTCCTAAAGCCTATCAATGATAAACTGATTGTTTTTATTTTGAGCTTAAAATGTTCTACCTCATCTAGTGTTAAAGCAGATTCAGCACAAAGTGCTAACTACAGTGCCAACATTCATCTGACCAAAACAGAATTGAAGGCTATTTAATTATTAAAAAAAAAAACAAGGAATTTAAGCTATTTCTTTATAACCCCAGGGCAAGGTCTCCTATGTATTATGTCAGCCAAAGTGAACAATATATTTTTGGGGGACACTCTAAGGTTATTCATTTTCTACTGATGGGACCACTGTCATCAGATTTTTCTTTCTACTTGCTATTAATTACACTCCAAAGAAGGCTTGTATCCCTTTGGACTTCCTATCAGGGAACAGCTCACTGAAAATGTTGCAGAAGTCATATACCCACAGTGGTCAAAATAATATGTCTGCATAACAATTATTTTTAGCTATGATTTGGAAATGAAGAAGCTGATTTCCATACATGACAAACAGACAAAACACAAAAACCCAGGAGGTGCATAAAAATGTAGTAAATTTTAGTGGACTTGTAGGATATTTTATCTGCTGTATTCCCACAATACAGTATCAATGATGTTATATCCTCCAAAAGATCTGTGTTCTCCCTTTCCATAGCAAGGATGTTTCCCCATGTTTTCATTGTTTATGAGGAGTATCTTTATTTGGAACACTAATATAATACTATAGTATTCTTTAATTTGTGTGTAGTGGCAATAAGTGTGAGAGTTGAATAATAGAGCTAGCATTTTAATAGTCCCTCATAAAATGTAGATTTAGGCAAGTTATTAGTGGTAATAAGGAGAACCTGATAGGATAAGTCATAAATGTATAACTTTAAATAAAAGGATAAATATGACTAAAAACATGAACAAAGTGCTTAAAAAAGAATGTGGTAATCAGTGATTCCAAGCATTTAGAATTACCTGCATTCTGACAATTTGAGGAAGAAACCGTCTAATGCATGTACATGCAGTCATATTGCCTGTTCTGAAAAAATCTGAGAATCCAGGACAATAAACATCTAAGAGAATCCGGACATCTGTCACACATTCCCGTAACCTCGTCTTAGATTTTTAAAAAATCTTTTTTTTTTTTAAGATTTTATTTATTCATGAGAGAGAGAGAGAGAGAGAGAGAGAGAGGCAGAAACATGGAGAAGCAGGCGATGCGCCACTCAATCCCTGGATCCCGGGATCACACCCTGAGCTAGAAGCAGATGCTCAATCACTAAGCCACCCAGTGCCCCTAAAAAAAATTCTTTTTTTTTTTTTTTTTTTAATTCTTAATCATAGGCCTAATTTAATTCTACATTTGGGTTTAAATTTAAGATATATAGTTTTAAAAAAAGATACATAGTTCTACATTCTGATAAAACACTAAAATAATATGTCTAAAAATTAGTAAAATATATTAAAAATCCACTTCTTAATAAAGGTAAAGTAAAAAAAAATAATGGAGGGATGAGGCACCTGGGTGGCTCAGTTGGTTGAGTGCCAACTCTTGGTTTCTGCTGGAGTTGTGAAATCGAGCAGTCCCCCATCCCTCCACCCAAATCAGGCTGCACACTCAACACAGAGACTGTTTGGGATTTTCTCTTTCTCTCTTTGCCCCTCTGCCCATGTGCATGCATTCTTGCTCTCTCATAAATAAGTCTTTTTTAAAAAAGAAATAATGGAGGGATAACTACCACAATTTTTACTCTGAACACAAAACTAGTGATGAAACTCAAGTACATTTATGAAAACTGTGACTTATTTGTGAATTTATAAATTCATCTGAAATACAAGGTCAAATTTTTTGAAACTGGGTATAATTTGTACATGGAATATCTTTTAATTCTTAAGTAATTTGGATTAGAGTTAGATTTTCCTAACACCAATGGGGCCCTGAAAATGTGTCCTATGAGGAAAAGAAATGCTGTTTCCTTAGCAACAAAAATTATGTTAGAAAACAGTTTAACATATAATAGCTTTCTTTTATTTGCTGTCATGCTCATCAGAACTAAAAGCTTGAAAAATTAAATTAGAGACCTTAATTAGAAGTCAGTTAAAATAAACTGAATTTTGTTATTCATACAAAATAACTATAGAAAAACAGCATACTTGTTTGATGGAATTGCTGATGAGCTCTTTGATCCAGGGTACATTATTCCTTTTGAAAAAACATGATTAACACATATAATAATTTATAGCTAACCCGTATAATATAAAGTTAAATTTTAAGGGAGTATCTTAAAATTAAAACAGACTTAGAAGATGTCATTTTTTCTAAGAGTAAAATTTTGGTTTTGTTTGGTTATTTTCTCCTAATTCATGGGTTAATTGTGTCAAGAAATTTCCAGCCATGTGGTCTTTGGCCAGATTTGCACACTGATATTTGGATCAAATACACTAAATATTCAATTCTAAGTAATTTCAAATAATATCTGGATTTCTTATGACAATAAAACTTAGTATCTCTTGAAAGTTTTTTTAATACTGAAAATGTTTATAAATGTTACAAATGTAAAATTCTATCAATGCTTGTCTAATTGTTCTTAATCTCAGGTTATATTTTATTCATAATTCATTAACACTAATTCATTAGTATTAATTAGTTGCTTACCATTGGAAGGCATTGTCTTACTATAGAACTTTGGATTATGACATACATTTTAAGGAAGGGTAATAGATAACATTACTTTTTATCTTTCATAATTCAGAATTTAGTGAGAAATAAGATATAAGCCAGATAATTGGAGATCACATGTAACTCTATTTCTGCTAAAGCTAATGAAAAGATGTGTCTTTATATGAGTGGCCAGCTGGTCTAAACATTGTGGTGGTAATTGGACACATTTATCCACCAATCACTTGTACATATGGACAAATACAAGGTTTTCTTCAAGAGATGGAGCCCATCCCCTCCAGCTTACTATATGCCTAAAAGTAGATAATCTGTCTAAATACAGAATGTACCTTCAGTAAGCAGGCACATCTGAAAATCATAATGTAAAGATGCTTAATGTGATATAGATAGTTTCTTCTAAATTTTTCTATCAAATATATCACTGCTGAGAGAAAATGAAATTGTTCTTATTAAATTCTTTCTTCTGGTGAATGGAATGGAATTCTTTCCCTCTATGGAAACTAAATGTGGGAAATCTCTCTCCTGACATTTAAAATAAATAATTTAAATGTCACCCTGTGGAGTCTTTATAGATTTATATCTATTTGAATAAGAATTTCTCATTGACCAAATGAATACATTTAATATATATATATATATATATTTACCAAATGCATCTATATGTCATTGTGATTAATGAATATAAAACATCTTTAAATATATTACTAAAGTTGTATAATTTTCAACCTTGTACACCTTCTCAATCAATAGATACTAAAGAAGTACAACCACCTCCTTCAAGGGTTCATGCTACTTTTGGGCATTAAAAAGGGTTTGTCATACTAAAAAAATATTGGAACATAAAATAATTTGTTTCCACCTGGAACTGTTTTCAAAGCATTGACCGGAATTGTGAGATTCTAGTTAATCTATGTTTGATTATTAATATGTAGTCTGATAATCATTTCATATAAATTTAAAAATTGAACAGCATATAATGGTTCTATAAAATATAGTATTCATAATTGATATTTTACATTTTATAAATATACTGGCCCCCAACGTACTTTTCTTCTGGCAACTCCTTTTGAAATTGGCTTCTATTTGAATGAAGTATATCCTTTGTTGATTCTTAAATATGGAAAAAATCTAGAAGTAATAGTTCAAACTCCTATAAGTATAGATGTAACACAGAGTTGTGATTAAGAACACAGTATTTTGGAAAGCTAGACAGCCAAGATTTCAGTTCCGGCTCATCAATTATTTAATTGTCTGGTCTTCCCCCATCTTCATATGGAGACTAGGATTGATACATGTAAAGAGTTAATGACAATGTATGGCATTTAATAAATTTACTGCTATCAGTAAAACTACTATACAGAAGTTAAATAGCATCTCCAAATTTCACAAAACAGTTTCAAATCCTAGTTTTATAATGGTAGTGCATTGTATTTGGAACCATTTTAGAAGTAAGGAACCACCTTAGAAGTCTTACATCACTACTCAATGTTGTTTGACTCAGGGCCTTAAAAATAAATTTAGTGAAATAATCATTAACAAAGGATACATTTTTTTATGAGATGGCTCTTCTCTTGACAAGGATTCTAATCATACTAACAAAAGTATTTTGCAATATGTCCTAACATTTAACAGTGCAATTATATTTGTTGTATACTCATGAAAAGTCTTAAATGACATTAATTTCCTATCATTGAAAACCTGTTTCCTATTTCATTTCTGTTATGTTATAATAACACCTTTGACTTTCTTTTTGCCTACTGAAGCTTTAGTTCCAGATATTTGAGAAGCCAGACAGGATTAGCAAGTGAAATTTTTGGAATATTACTGTTCTCTTCACTTAGATTATAAGTTCCCAGAGTGAATATCTGGTACATTCCCTGGCAGATTTTACAGTGCTGTATCTTAGCTGATGTTAAAAAATAATGTTGATAAATGAATGCATTAAAAAATGACTATAATATCAATAGTGGGATTTGATTTTCTGGGTCATAATTTGAATATTCCCTCCCCCCGCAAATGGTTTCTAATACAGGAAGAAAGGATTTCACAAAAATAAGTTTGTTTAGCAGGATTAAGCTGCTCAAGAGAGGTTTTAATTTCTCTCTGTGAGAGGCAAAAAAGAAAATTGCATACTTCATTTCATGGGATAGCATTGAGTGTTCCATCATAGTGGAGGAAGTATCACCACATCTAATGGAATGAATAATAGATATATGTTGGAAATCGCTAGATGCTTAAAGTAAACAGAAAAAAAGATTTAGTAAGTTGTAATGAGATCTAATATTAAATCATGAAAATACTAGTTGGTATGAAAATTCATAAAATGGAAATAGAAATATTTTTATATGCACAAGGGAAAACTGAATCAATGTAAATATATGGATTATTATTGGCTGCTCAAGCCAGGAAGACAAGTAATGATTTCTGTACATAAACCCTAACAGAGAAAAGACAGAAATGTGGAGAATGTTAAACTAGGTCATCTCTTGCAAGCCGTATTCTCCTAAAGAGAGACTATTTGATAATAAACTTAACTGTTTTTGCTAATAGTTTTATCTCTCTGAAGATAGTGAAAGCAATTATCACTTCTCAGATAGAATTTTGGCTCTATTTGTTCCCCTATTCAATTATTGGGCTCCCTTTCCAGTCTCAGGACTGAATCATGACAGATCCAAGGCAATCTTTTTGTTTCTTTCCCCTTGTCAGTGACTTTATGAAGTATGGACACAGGGGCACATTTCTGGGTAGTGGGATATGGAGTGAAGTTGGTAATTAAGCTTCTCTAAAAGTTTTTCTTTGACCTTAAGAAAGAAAATACATGATAAATAGAACCTAGTCCTGGCTATGACAAATTCTACTGATCCTTGATTAAATGAAAACAAACATGCTAAAAGAAATGAAAATGAGAATGTGATACCTAGAGCTCCCACAACTGTCTTTTGAAAATAAGGCCAACTTAGATGAGGATGAGTCCAATGACCTGATAGAACACAAACATATAAAGGATTTGGGTCTTTGGTGATGTCATATTTTTGAATAACAATCAATAATCATCTTTCCTTTGATTGCTTGTTATATGATATAAAATATACACACACCCCTCCTTTTAAGGTAACCAGATCAATGACAGTTTTCTCTTATTTGGGAAACATAGCATTTGAAAATATTAAGCAATGAAAAACATCTTTGAAGATGCAAAGTAATATAGAAGTATAGTTGGACAAAAAATTTATTTCAACAAAAATTCCATGCTATTTGATTATTGCAAGCACTATGCTGAATGCTGGGCATATAAATATTGCATGTATGTATTTCACATATAAATATGTTATATATATGCATGTATATATCATATGTGTAAAACTGTGTATATGTCATCTGTGTGCGTCTAGGTAGATAAACACTATTAAATAAACACTGACAATCAAGTGGAAACACATGTATGCAGAATATAAGACAAATAGAAGATATCTATGCCCTCTTATTAAAATGAAAAAATAATATGTAAACTAGACTTTAGGAGTTTGAACATAAGCATTAGCAAAAGAAATATGTTATTTTTTTATCTATATATTTCAACTGTGAGAAAATTTCTTTGAATTTTTACAAAGCCACTCACCACAGTATATACTCTGCAACAGAGTAACAAAATAAATTGTTTATTTTATTTTTTATAGTATTTTTGTCAGACCAGGAAGTTTCTCAGATAGGTGTCTGATATAAGGATCAAATAAGACCTCAAATAGTTTTTCAAGAAGTATATCCCAGGAGTATCCTGAATGAATTCCTAGGGATATATAGAGTATCATTGGGATATGTACTGTTTGTTTTTCATTTGTTCAATCACATGATTCTATAAAGCAAGTAAAAGAAAAAAAAAACAGGGTACATACACAATGATGTTCCACTTAAACCATAAATATTTTAACATGTTAATATAATATTTAATCAATAAAGAACATAATAAACACTGGGTCGGATTTTACAAATCACTTACTATAAAATGATTTTAAAGTGATGAACATATATGTGTGTGTACATGTATATTTTCATTTTAGAAGTGAAAAAAATTGAAAATAGATTTTGGGTTTATGTACAATAAATCCCCTGGTCTTAACCAATGATTCATGTACTAGATCACGTCCCTATAATTGTAGCAATAATTTCCATATATTACAATATGATTTTATTTTGGAAACTTAATTGTATTGAGTTGATATTTTTAAAATTTTTTAAAACATTTTATTTATTCACGAGAGAGAGAGGCAGAGACACAGGCAGAGGGAGAAGCAGGCTCCACGCAGTAAGCCCTACATGGGACTCGACCCCGGGTCTCCAGGATCATATCTTGGGCCAAAGGTGGCGCTAAACCACCGAGCCACCCGGGCTGCCCAAGTTGATTTTTTAAGATAAGTTATAGGGGAAAAACAATTGGGAGTCAAATATTTGAAAGCCTAGTGAAAAATCTCTGTACTGATCATTTTCACAGCAATATAAATTAAATCAATAAAAGAACAGCAAATTTAAAATACCTAAGTGATAGATTATTCTCTTGTATTTAATGATTGTCTTGGAGAAATTAGTTAAAATAAGATTCTAAAAAGTTCTCTTAACTCAGAAATATTTATGGCATAATTTGAACTTTTTTTGTAGACTAGCAAAAATAAGTCAAATTTGATGAATAGTGTATTTATTGTATGATTGTGTATCTGCTATTGTGTGTAATATATGTAAGAATCACTGTAAACTTTACATAAAATATTACTTCTCAGTCTTGATTTATAGAAAAATAATGGTATTATTGATATGTGGATTAATCTTGATACTGTAATCGTGTATATATGTACGTGTGTGCACTCATCAATTCTCTCTCTCTATAGACATAAACATATGAAATCATGCATATAAACATACACAGTTATACAAGTAAAAGCTATGTTATATATACACCGAAAAACCTAGAGATGTATATAACATTGTACAGAAAAATATTTGTGCATTTTTCCCCTCACAACCACTCAATAAAAAGATACTCAGCAATTATGTGTAGATTTTGAACAAATGAAAATGCTCATATACACCAAACTATTCCTAATTTGTACCTAATATTCCTAACGTATTTTTTCTTAGTTTGAAAAAGAAAGATTGAGAGGTTGCAACACTTAGCGGCTACTTGGGTATTCTTTTCGTTTTACTTTGCTTTACCCAAAAGTAGGCATTAGGCACATGTGGCCATTAAACACTTAAAATGTGACTAGTACAAATTGAGAGTTGCTAAAAATAAAAATACACACTAGATTTCAAATATGTACTTTGAACAAAAAAAAAAAAGGAATATGAACTATTTCAGTACTTAGTATACATATATTTATGTTATATGTATATTTTATATACATTTGAAATGTTATTTTAACATTGTGTTATATAAACAATTAAAATTAATATCATTTTAAAGTCTTTTTTTAGTGTGGCTTCATATGTAAATATGATTTTTACATATTACAAATATGTAAAATTACATATATGGCTTAGATTGGTTCATCACATTATATTTCTACTGAACTGCACTGTTTTAGATACTCTACTATCTAGATTGATATAAGAGGACAGAGATATGATAGGCAGAGTAATGCCTTCCTCAAAGTTGTCCACATCCTAAACCTGAAAACCTGTGAATACAGTAAAGGGACTTTGCAGATATTATTAAGGTTATGGACCTTCATAATTCTTGATTATCTGTGGAATCCCAGTCCATATAACATGAATCAGTTTACGTCCTAGCTTACTAGCACAAGAAATGAATTTGCCAACAACGAATCAAGCAGGAAACAGTTTCCCACTATATACCTCATGAAGGAGTACAGAGTACCAACACCTGGATTTAAGCCTTCTGAGAACTGTACCAGACCTTTGACTTATGGAACTATAAGATAAACATTTGTGCTGCTTTTAGCTACTGGGTGTGTGGTGATTCGTTACAGCAGCTATAGAAATCTAATATAAGAGAAAGGATGGGCCAAGATTATTCTACTGATACTCAGATGATATTCAGAAAACTACATGTTGGTCTCTTATATCCTGAGTACTAGATTTTTAGTTACTTCTTAACCAAGTTCTCTGAAATAAAAATATCAAATTTATAGTATTGGTTATTTAACAAAAATAAGGAGGAAGAATAGAAGAGAAAAAGTAAAAGGGGTAGGAGGAAAGAAGAAGGAAGGAGAGGAAGAACACGAAGAAGGAGAAAATAAAGTAAGGAAAGGAGGAAGATCAGAGAAAAAAAAGGGAGGAAAGAAGGAGGAGCCAAAAATTTTCAGCTTTCTTACTTTGAAATAAGAATAGAGTGCCATCTGGAAATAAACCTCAGAATTATATGAGGTTTAAACTAGGCTCAGTTTTCTTCTTTAAATCTCAGACTTCAGTCAAATAAATTACTTTTGATTATACAATTACATTATCACTACAGTGTTTGACACCCTCCTATCTGAGCTTTCAGAATGTTTTATGTATACCTGACTAGAGACTTTAAGATTTTCCATGCCTAATCTATGATTTTTATTCATTTTTTAAAGTTGTTACCTTATTTCTCCTATTAGATTGTTTACATCGTATAGGCAAGACCTATATTTGTTTGCTCTTTGGATCCTTCACAGCACTCACGCAGCTCATTGGGAAAAAATGAAGAAAATTCTTAACCAACTCTAAATGCAAATATCAGTATATTTAATTAGCCTGTGAAGAGTATGTTATTACCAATATAATATGTCCAGCTACGTCCTTAAAAGACAAAATACTTCATCAATCAATAATAAATTCCTCTTTGAGTATATGAATACAAAGTAGCTAAACATCAATTAACAGGCGAATTTAAGAATCATTTAAAATAATTATAAAAAATAATTATGATATTTATCCTTTTATCTTTGATAATACAACCATGTTTTCCAAAGAGCTAGAAAACATACACAGTCTTTAAGGCTGGTAAACCTTAAATAAAAATAGAAAATTGGATGTAATGGAAGTGGAGCTGATTCAGGTTAGTAATAAAATTTTCTGAGATTCCTGTTGCCAAATTTAAAAAGAGACAGGGTATGTAGCGAGGTAGAAAGAAGGAAGCAGTCAGGACAAGGGTTGGGGGAACAGATTATTACTAAGAAAGTATTTTTTAAATAGAAGATTAAAATAGATTACAAAAGGAGTTGAAACTTTATTTTGAAAGTTTAATTAATCTTGAAATTTCACATATCTTGCTTTGCCCAGGATTTTCCTGGTTTTAGCACTAAAATTTACCAGGAATCCCCTCAGTCTCAGAGTAACTGGAGAGATTCTTTCCACATACAAACACACACACACACACACACACGCAAATACAAACATGCACATTCCTGTACAGATCATGCATTGCTACCATGACAATTCATATTGTAATTCTGATATTGGTTGATGGTTTCAGTGGGACATTTCCATGAATCTGTGTAGTAGGGACTAAGAGGTCCCCATCTCCTATCTCAAACCTCCCTGTATACAGACTTCTTTGCTTATCTTGTATCTTCTTGATATACTGATATACTGTGTGATTGATGCCTGGCAAAGACTGAGACTTCTTGGATCCCAGCATGAGTGTTCTTTATCCAATCCTGGGATACTTGGATTTTGGTGATATAGATAATCTTATACTTGTTTCAAAACAGCATACACAGAATACACAGTGTACATCTATTGTTTTTACCTGCCTAGCATTCTTTTGCCCTTCTTTTGATTACTGTCCAAGGGGTAAGCCTGTGACTCACTCAAACCCAATGTGATTTGTTCTTCCTGAAATTTAGTTACTGTTTTTGAGAGGAATGAAAAACAGCTGATTCATTCTAGAGCAGTTACCTGGGGACTTTTCTATTCATTGCTATTACCTGGACACCCAGAAGTGCCCCAGTTTTTGTTCTTACCAATACCTTGTAATCATTTATTTCAATTAGATGAGTTTTCCCTTTCAATTATTGCTTTTTTTAGAAAGAAAATTACCCTGAATTAGTGTCACTTGATGAATGATCACTAAATGACCCAGGAATTGGGATAATAACAAACTGCTTCTAGTCCCATTCAGTAAATCACAACTTTTAATATAGCTTGGGAAGTGGTTAATCTATTCTTCAGTTAAATTTTCTTCAGGTAAACATTAAAAAGTAAATAAGCAATCTTTTTTTTAATATTTTATTTATTGGGGATCCCTGGGTAGCTCAGCGGTTTAGCGCCTGCCTTTGGCCCAAGGCGCGATCCTGGGGTCCCAGGATGGAGTCCCGCATTGGGCTCCTGGCATGGAGCCTGCTTCTCCCTCCTCCTGTGTCTCTGCCTCTCTCTCTCTCTCTCTGTCTCTCTCTCTCTATGTCTATCATAAAATAAATAAATAAATCTTTAAAAAAATATTCTAAGATTTTATTTATTGATTTAAGCAGTGGAGAAGCGGAGGAGGAGAAGAGGGAGAAACAGACTATTTGCTGAGGAGGAGCCAAATTTGGGATTTCCAGGACCCTGGGATTATGACCTAAGCCTAAAACAGAAACTTAACTGACTGAGCCATCCAGGTGTCCCTCAAAGCAAGCTTTGTAAATCTTTAATTTTTTCCTATTGCTTACTTAATGCTATTAGTTTGATCATAATTTCTTTCTTCAATTGATATTCAGTCATGAATATCTGATATTGTGTTTTATCAATAACATTGAAGACCGTGACTTTTTCTAGGCCAGATCTTTTTTTTTTTTTAAAGCTTTTTTTTTTTTTTTTAAAGATTTTATTTATTTATTCATGATAGTCACACAGAGAGAGAGAGAGAGAGGCAGAGACATAGGCAGAGGGAGAAGCAGGCTCCACGCAGGGAGCCCGACGTGGGATTCGATCCCGGGTCTCCAGGATCGCGCCCTGGGCCAAAGGCAGGCGCTAAACCGCTGCGCCACCCAGGGATCCCTAGGCCAGATCTTTCAATTGATTTTTATAGGAGTGACCATTACATTTGATTCACTGTGACTTTATTGAAGTTCTGATCATTCTATTCCTATCTATTACTATTTTCAGCTTGATATGAATTAGATTTATGTCTCTAGTCTGAACCTCTTCCCTGAACACCAGGCATTTATATTCAACTATCTATGCTATACCTCTGCTTTAATTCTTTTTTTAAAGATTATTTATTTATTTGAAAGAGAGAGCATGAGAGGGGCAGGGCAAAGGGAGAGGGAGAAGCAAACTCCTCACTGAGTAGGAAGCCCAATACGGGACTCAGTCTCAGGACCCTGGGTTCATGACCTGAACCAAAGTCAGATGCTTAAACCCCCTGAGTCACCCAGGTACCCCTCTCTCTTCTAATTCCTAGCAAATATTCCCAAATTCCAAACTCTTTTTTCAAGTTTTTATTTAAATTCTAGTTAGTTAACATACACTGTAACATTAGTTTCCAGTGTACAATATAGTGATTCAGCACTTCCATATATCACCTGGTGCTCATCGCAGCAAATGTACTCTAATCACCATCACTAATTTAACCTACCCCCTCACCCACCTTGTCGCTGGTTAATCATAGTTTATTCTCTACAGTTAAGAGTCTGTTTCTCAGTTTGCCATCTTTGAATTTTCTAAACATAAATCATTAGACACTCCTGTATTCCAACCCTTAGAGAATAAAAGTTAAATTCTTTACAACTTCCATATCTCTAAATGTCCTGCCATTATCACATATCTCATGCCACTGCCTCCTGCCTAGTTCTCAAAGCTGCCAGGGCTTCCTTGCTGGATATCTAACATCCCAATCTCACTTCTGTTGGAAACGTTCATACTGTCCATTCTTTCCTGATTGCTCTTCTCCACAGGCTACCCATGATTTACTTCCTTACTTTCTTAAAGAGTGTACTCCACTATTTCCTTCTCTACAGGTTGCTTTCTCTACAAATTTAACACTTCCTATCTATGTTAACATATTTTTTTCCCATTCCACTGCTCACCATTATTTCAGTATCTCATGAAATCAAAACATAGTCAATTAAAATCTAATATTACTTTGTTCACTAAAAGTGAAAAAAAAATCCATCAATTACAATTATAAAGCCATTAATCAAAATAAATGTTTAAATTCAAAAATATTGTTTGCTTTTTATTGCCTGTCCTTTCCATAAGCAGGGATGCTTCATGAAGGTAAGATCTTCATTTTGTTTTGTTTTGCTGTAGTATCTCTAGTGCTTTCAAGCAATGCTTATCATATAGTAAGCACCCAGGGAGTGGTTTTGAATGGAATAAAATCTCTGCCAAGATTATTTGCTCCTGCCTGTATACCATTTGAGTAAAAGACTTGCAGAGGGTAAAAGAACATACTTTGCAGTAAACATGAATTCATCGGCAGATGAGATTATTTCCTAATAGTTTTTTGAAGCCCTTGGCTTAAGAACCAGAAAGAAAAAAAAAAAAAAGATATTTGCATTAGTTTTGAGTTTAATCAAGTAGTGAAAACTAGAACCTGAGTAGGCCAGTGTTTGTACACAAATATTGTGGGCCTTCTCAGATATTCTCGGCTCTATTTTACTTTCAGTCTCTTGGTGGCATCATACCTCATCCAGATTGCCCCTGTAATTCTGAGTTTGAATAAAGTGACCTAAATTCTTGGGGGCCTGTTTTCTACAGCATTTAGATGAAAGAAGTTGTTTTAAAAATGTATTGTAAAAATTATCAAAAAGTTTAAAAGACTAACTAAAGACATTGGATATGAAGCATAAAGGTGGTGGCCACTTCACCCATTATTAACACACAGAAATATTAACTTATGGAATTAGTTTCAAATGTTTCATGCAATGAGGATATAAAGTAACAGTTGCAGTGATATTTGCAAAAGCTATTGTAGTGTCTTTATAAAAAACAAAGGATGTATTATTGATTCTAATTTTACAAGATAACAGATGTAGGTACCTATATATGTAATTTAAAATATTTTAATAACAAAAGTATAATGCTTTGCTATTTTCATTTAGTTGTAAGAATACTGGTACCATGGAAGAATTGAGGTTGTAGTAAATAGAATAATAATCCCCCAAATATTTTCATGTCCTAATTCTCAGAACTTGTAAATATGTTTTGTTACATGGCAAGGAAAAATTAAGGTTGCAGACAGACTTTAGATTGGTCCTTAAAATAAGGAAATTATGGCTAATTATCTGAGTGGGCCCTACATAATTAAAAGGATCATTTACAGTCAAAAAGAAATGTAGAAGAGGAGATCCAAATTAGAAAGGTATTTGAAAATGTTGCCATTAAAGATGGAGGAAGGAGCCGTAAGTCAAGAAATGCAGGTGGTCATTAGAACCTGGAAAATGGCCGGGGATGAATTTTCCTCTAGTATCCCTAGAGGAACTCAGCCCTACTGATATTTTGATTTTAGTCCAGTGAGACACATTATG
This sequence comes from Canis aureus, assembly GCF_053574225.1. NCBI lineage: Eukaryota > Metazoa > Chordata > Mammalia > Carnivora > Canidae > Canis > Canis aureus. The sequence continues at coordinate 22,607,851 of NC_135612.1, forward strand.
GATTTGAGATCTTCAGAAGTGTGAGATAATACTTTTGCGTTGTTTTAAGACACTAATTTTGTGGCAGTTTGTTAGAACAGCCATAGGAAATTACTGTATAATTTCTACATTACTATGTAATCCAATAGGATTACAGAGGTCATATGATCGTGTTGATTCTTTGGTTTCAAAGAGTAAGGTCATGTATTAACCTTCATTACATGAGCCTATTAACCTGGATTATCTAGTTCCTACAAATTTTTACCAATGATCCTACCAGTGCTAGAACTACTCACAAACCCATTATATACCTGTTCATTACACTAGATGTAGGGACTGATACTGATGCAATCACAAGGAACAGATCCTTGGCTAAAGTTCCAAGAACAACTGGATGATTTGGTAAAATTCAGCAAGAATTTTTTGTTCACTGGAGCACCTGGGTGGCTTAGTCAGTTAAGCATCCGGCTCTTGATTTTGGCCTAGGTTATGATCTCAGGCTTGGGAGATTGAGCCCCATATCAGGCTCTGTGCTGGGTATGGAGCCTGCTTGGGATTCTCCTTCTCCCTTTGCCCCTCCCCTCCCACCTCACTCAGACACTGTACTCTCTTTAAAAAAAAAAAAAGAAGAATTTTTTGATTGCTGACTGTATAGATAGCATTATAAAAGGGTGCAATCCTGAAGAAAGAAGAAAGAAGAACTTTACATTAAAATGCATAACTCAAAGTATTTGTTGATATGAGGTCAAACTATGTGCCACAGTTGTGTCACAAGTATTCAAAGGATAGAAATATTATTGTCAACTGGGGACATTAAGGCAAAATACATAGTGTGGAAGAAAATGGTTCCAAGAGGAACCTTGAAATATAATTGGATTTACATTGATATTAGTTAAGAAGTGGGCATGAATCCTGCCTTAAGTTATGTTCCTTAAGAAAGACACAATGGGGAGCACATGGGTGGCTCAGTGGTTGAGTATCTGCCTTTGGCTCAGGTTGTGATCCTGGGGGCCTGATATCGAGTCCTGAGTCAGGCTCCCTGTGGGGAGCCTGCTTCTCCCTCTGCCTATGTCTCTGCCTCTCTCTGTGTCTGTCATGAATAAATAAATAAAACCTTAAAAAATAAAAACAGATAATGAGATAGGATTTAAGTGTAAGGGTTTTTTTGGGGGGAGGTTACAGAATAAGGAAGAGGGGGAAATGAAGTGGGAGAGAATAACTCCAGTGAAGGATGTTTTATTGACCAAATTATTTTATGGATGACTGTTGTTTCAATCCTGCTAGGGTGCTCTAGAAAATAATTTGTGTATGCCTCAGATTTTTCCCAGTCAAGGATTAAGGGAGCTGGTGTATTTATTAAACTCCTCAATTCATAACTTCTTCAGAGCTGTTTTTGAATGAATGAACTCACCAGAGAGTCAGGCTTGCCTTGCTTGCAGTCTGAACAAGTTCTCAACCATAAAAAGCCATGAAAGAGTTTCTTATACTTAGAAGACTTTAGTCAGAATATACATATGAGTGCCACGTAGATATTGGCAGGGAGAGTACCAGTAGCATTTACTGTTGCATAGTTCAGCATCCATTCATGTCCATCCTTAACTGTTATTGGCAACGTGGTATTGTGGTACACATTCTTAAAAGAAAAAAAAATAACAGGAAGATTAGTGAGATAAACTATAGTCTCTGTTGCTGCAGTACGCAAAACCCTAACATTAAATTACCTCCTCTAGCATCCATTCTAGACTTCCCTCTCTGGGTTATCACTTCTGCTGGAATAGGTATTTGCCCACTAGAGCAACCAAGGCCTTCATTCCTAAGAAATTTAAACTCTTGATTTCTGTGAAAACTGAATTTCTTCAAGAGCTTTGGTCAAGTTCTTGTTTCTTATTAGGCTATAGTCATTGCAATTGCACATTTATATTTAACAAAAGTCAGCGAAGTACCAAGAGGTGCCCAGTGAATCCTCTGTGTTCTGGACTCAATGTTCGCATTATATTACAACAATCAGGGATAATCAGGATCAATTACCTTTACAAGAATAGCGGCTAATTTCTTTGCCTAATATGGAAATCCTAAAACTTCAAGTGATACCTATAGATGTAGTAAAATATAGCTATGTCCTCTCAAGACAGCTTTCCATCACTCTGGAAACATTTGACTTCTAATCCTTCATTCTGAAGTCAGTTGTAGAGATGGGAGGTACACAAACTCCTGAGTTGTAGAGATGGGAGGTACATAAACTCCTGAGTTGTAGAGATGGGAGGTACACAAACTCCTGAGAGAGAGTAATTAGGGGTCATGGAGAGAGAGCGACCACTCCTACTTTCATCCTTTGATCCCTGGACATGTCTGCCTACTGGGAGCACGGTATTATTTGATACCTGTTAATGCAAAGTACTATATATAGAACCATAGACTGGCAGGGGTTTATCCCTAAGCTGAAACATTAGCTGCATCAAGGAAGCAATTCTGACACTAATCAGGCTAGCAGTTTCCAGGTTATTTGCTATGTGATTTGGCCAGAAGATATTTGAATTATGTATCTATTGTTACACATCCTTTGTCAAAAAATGAATCCCTTGGTCTAAAGTAATGTCATGTGAGATAACAGTAAATCATATACTCTGAGCACGTAGTAATGGTGCTAGTCAAAGATCTGTGGGTGGTTAACAGTAGCATCTGGAATATGTGTTGATCTTCATAAGAACATGATGCTTCCTCTCTAGGGTAGAAAGGATCCAATTTAATTAACTTGCCAAAGTGGCAAGCTTGGTATCTTCAAACTTTAGCAACACACTAAGGTCTAGCTTCAGTACCTATTGCTGACTATTCCATCAGCAGTAGCGGAAGATGGATCAGTCCTGGTGTTAAGCAGTCAAGCCTGTTGGGCCTGTGCAAACCCTATATTCCTATATTTGTTGTGCAAATGAGCTTGTGGATGCATGACCAGAAATTCTTGCTTATACCAAGCACAAATCTAACTGTAGTACAAATGGCCGCTGAGGCCATTATGTGCACAAACTTTTCATTATTTAGAGCATAGTTTCTTTGCCCTGTAATTTTTTTGACATACAGTGTTGGGTTGGAGGTACTATTTTCATCCATCTTCATACATGCAGCTCACCGAAGCAATAAAGATAGGGTACTGACTATTCTTCTTCATGGTGATAAAATAAACTTACTTTGCTTATGATGAATCACTTTTCTCCCAATTATATGATTATTATAGCTCTATTTTTCTGACTATAGATACATATTATCATGCCAGTAAAATGTAAATTTATACCTTTGCAAATACTACTTTGTGCATGCCAGTTAGAGATAAGATGATAGGAAATAAAACAAGGAGGGCAGATTATTTTCTATTGGTATAATAGGAGAGATCTGAACAAATCACTGTTGATATGATTTGCTTTGATAACATAATAAAGAAATATTAAAATCTCAGATAGCTCACAAATACTAAAAACTCACAATTAGAGTCCTAACTTCATATAGGCTCAGGTTTAGTGCTTACATGGAATATAAACTTAGAGATGTTACTTAGGTTCTAAGCACTGGGGTTGTGTTGCCTATTGAATGGGGGTAATGAGAATGCTTTATCTCAAAGGATGGTAGAAAAAAAAAAGAGTATAGTCTCTAATGTGGTATATTATGCAAGAGAAAATTTTATAAAACTAAAATCTAATAAAATAATTTACTTGAGTTCTATCTATATAGTTCTAATATATTACTTCATTTCTTGCAATATATTACTAACAGTATTTTAAACATATCAATTTTAAAAAGATGTGATTTTGGGAGAGGAAGGCAAGATGGAAGAAGAGTGGGGTCCTCATTTCATCTGATCCCCTAAATTTAGCTAGATGACTTTCAAGCCATCATGAACACCTATAAGTTCAACCTGAGATGCAAAGGAACAGCTGGAAAGCTACAAAGAGAAAAGTGACCACTTCTTGCAAAGTAGGTGTGGAGAAGGGAAATGAAGGTGATATATTGGACAATGAACCACAAGAGGAGGGGGGAACATTTGTAAGCTGCCTGTAGGAAAGTGATTCGGCCCTGAGATGCAAAATTGGGACCTTTAGAAATTTGCTCCTGAGAGAGTCTTCTCTGCCTGCAAAATGCTCAGTGGTGAAATGGGGCATAATCAGAGGAGGGACAGTGAGGTCTCCATATTCTAAGAAGCACAGAAAGAACAGGGGTGCCTAAGCCAGCAAAGTTCCCAAGGGGGGCAGGTGTAGGTCAGTGAGCCAGGGAAAAGGCTCAACTTGTGCCATAAACCACAAACCATGGACAGATCAGGGAACTGCTGTCCATACTGGGTCCCTGCAAAGGACTGGAACACAGCAATCTTCTGCTTGTATCTGGGTGGAGCAGGTGCCCACTTGACCTGGTGAACTCTTTCAGTGCTGAGGTCCTGCAGTGGACAGAAGCAGATGACTCCCCGCTTCCTCCGGGAGGGTCAGAGCCGGTGAGCTCACAAGCCAGGAAGCTCTCCTGCTGCCTACTACCCTTCCAATTGTACACGTCAGCTCTCCCCCCCGCCCACCTGCCCCCAGGAGGATCTGAGACAATGGACATTAAACAAGTCTATAGTGTGGGACACGGTGGGAGCTCTTCCATCAGGGTCTGGAGATCGAGCTGGCCATTTTCTCCCCCTTTTATCCTTAAGAGAGGCATGGCCTTCAGGGAACAAAGAGCTCACAGGGTGAATAGCTTACACTGAGCCTGGCAAGGGGAGGGGCATTTCTGCCCAGGCACAGACACCTAAGAATCAGTGCAGCAGGTCCCTCCCCCAGATCAGCGGGAAGCACAGGGGAATAGCAACTTCGCTGACCAAACAGGACTGGAAAACTCCAGGACTGAGAGAAGATAGTTTGTAGAATTCAAGACTTTTTCCTTGTGATTCATTTATCTTTCAAGTTAAAAATTTCCAATATTTTTTTTCCCATCTTAACTATAATATTTTATCAACTTTTTATTTTTACTTTTCTTTTTGACTTTCATATTTTTACAATTATATGTTATAGTTATATTCTTCAGTTTTGGGTTCCATTCACTGTATTCAGTTTAATTTTTGTATATATATATATATAGATTTAGGGTTTTTTGTTTTGTTTTATAATTTTGGAATTAAGTACTTTCCAACATACAGATCAAAATATACTTGGGACCAAGTATATCACCATGTTGGTCCATTCTGTGAGATTAATATTAATATAATATTCTCTCTCCTCCACCATTTCCTCACCCTCTCTCCTTTTTTTTCCTTGTTTTTCACTTTTGTTGTCTTTTTTCTTTTATTTTCTGGTCTCTGACCCTTTTGGAATTATCTAATGTGCATTTTGCTGGGGTTTTGTTGCTATTTTTGACTCTGCTCACACATACAGCTATTCTGCACTGGACAAAATGACTAGAAGGAAGAATTCACCACAAAAGAAAGAACTGGGGCAGCCTGGGTGGCTCAGCGGTTCAGCACCGCCTCCAGCCCAGGGCATGATCCTGAAGACCCAGGATCGGGTCCCACGTTGGCCTCCCTGCTTCTCCCTTTGCCTGTGTCTCTGCCTCTCTCTCTCTCTCTCTCTCTCTCTTTCTCTCTCTGTGTCTCTCGTGAATAAACAAAATCTTTAAAAGAAAAAAAGAAGGAAAGAACTGGAAGCAATAGTCTGACACAGATCTACTAGATATGGATTCTGTCAGAGACAAAATTCAAGATTATAATTATAAAATTACTAGTAGGTCTTGGAAAAAAAAGTAAAAGACTCTAGAGAATCTGTTACTGCAGAAATGAGATCTAATCAGGCCAAATTAAAAATACTCTAACTGAGATGCAGTTTAAACTGGATGTTATAACAGCTAGGGTAAATGAGGCAGAAGAGAGAATATGTGACATAGAAGACAAGTTGATGGAAAGGAAGGAAGCTGAGGAAAAGAGAGAAAAACAACTAAGAGCCTACGAGAATTGATAGTTTGAAAAAGAATAAATCTGTGTCATTAGGATTCAAGAGGCTGTGGAGAGAGAGGGAAGACTAGAAAGTATGCATGAACAAATCATAGCTGAGAACTTCCCTAATCTGGAGGAAGAAATAGGCATTCATATCCAAGAGATAAAGAGGACCCCCTCCAAAATCAAAAACTTATCGACACCCTGGCATATAATAGTAAAGCTTGCAGATTTCAGAGATAAAGAGAAAATCCTAAAAGCAAATTGATATAATAAATTCCTAACTTATATGGGGAGGAATATTAGATTAACAGCAGACCTATCCACAGAGACCTGGCAAGCCTAAAAGGGCTGGCATGATATATTCAGGGTACTAAATGAGAAAAACATGCAGCTAAGAATATTTTATTCAGCAAGGCTGTCATTCAGAATGGAAGGAGAGATAAAGAGCTTCCAGGATAGAAAGATACTGAAAGAATATGTGACAGCCATACGAGCTCTGCAAGAAATATTAAGGGGGATCTTGTAAACAAAGATGGAGCCCGAAGAAACATTCTGCAAAGACAGGGACTGAATAGGTAATTTCATTACACTAAATTCATATCTTTCAATAGTTACTCTGAACATGAATGGGCTAAATGGTTCAGTCAAAAGACACAGGGTATAAGACTAGATTAAAAAAAAAAAAAAGCAAGACTCCTCTATTTGCTATCTACAAGAGACTCATTTTAGACCTAAGGACACCTTTAGACTAAAAAGGAGTGAGTGGAGAACAATTTACCATGCAAAGGGACCTCAAAAGAAAGCTGAGGTAGTAATCCCCATATTGGATAAATTAGATTTTAAACCAAAGACTGTAGTAAGAGATGAAGAGAGATACTATATTCATACTTAAAGGGTCTATGCAACAAGTAGACCTAACAATTATGAATATTTATGCCATTAATATCATTAATATGGGAGCAGCCAATTATATGAAACATTTAATAACCAAAGTAAAGTGACACATAGATAATAATAAATTAACAGTAGGAGACTTCACACTCCACTCTCAGCCAAGGACAGATCTTGTAGGAAAAGATCAGCAAAGAAACAAGGGCTTTGAATAAAACACTGAACCAAATGAACTTTCCAGATATATAGAGAATATTTGATTCTAATGCAACAGAATACATATTATTCTCAAGGGCATATGGAACTTTCTCCAGAATAAACCACATACTAGGTCACAGATCAGGTCTCAACCAATACCAAAATATTGGGATTATTCCCTGCATATTTTCAGACCACAATGCTTTGAAATGAACTCAATAACAAGAGGAAATTTCGAAGAAACTCAAACGTGGAGGTTAAAGGGCATCCTACTAAAACATGAATGAGTCAACCAGAAAATTAGAAAAGAATTAAAAAGATTCATGCAAACTAACAAAAATGAAAGCACAACTATTCAAAATCTTTGGGATACAGCAAAGGCACTCTTAGGAGTACACTTCAATAGAAGCCTCCCTCAAAAAATTGGAAAAATCTTAAATACACATGCTAATGTTTCATCTAAAGGAACTGTAGAAAGAACAGCAAATAAAGCCTAAACCAAGCAGAAGAGAAATAATAAAGATTAGAGCAGATATCGATGAAAGGGAAACCAAAAGAACAGTAGACCAGATCAATGAAATCAGAAGCTGATTCTTTGAAAGAATTAATAAGATGTATAAACCACTAGCCAGACTTATTAAAAAGAAAAAAAAGATTCAAATTAATAAAATCATGAATGAAAGAGAAGAGATCACAACTAATACCAAGAAAATACAAACAATTTTAATAACATATTATGGACAACTATATGCCAACAAATTAGGCAATCTGGAAGAAATGGATGCATTCCTGGAGATGTATAAATGACCAAAACTGGAACAGTAAGAAATAGAAAACCTGAACAGACCTAAAACCAGAAAGGAAATTAGTCATCAAAAACCTCCCAAGAAACAAAAGTCGAGGACCAGATGGCTTCCCAAGAGAATTTTCTAAACATATAAAGAAGAGATGATACCTATGCTACTAAAGCTGTTTCAAAAAATAGAAATGGAAAGAATACTTCCAAACTCCTTTTATGAGGCCAGCATTACTTTGACCTCAAAACCAGACAAAGACCCCACCAAAAAGGAGAATTACAGAGTCAATATCTCTGGTGAACATGGATGCCCAAATTCTCACCAAGATATTAACTAGTAAGATCCAAGAGTACATTAAGATTATTCACTATGACCAAGTGGAATTTATCCCAGGGATGCAAGAATGGTTCAACATTAGAAAAATAATCAATGTGATACATCACATGAATAGAAGAAAAGACAAGAACCATATGATCCTCTCAATAGATGCAGATAAAGCATTTGACAAAATACAACATCCTTTTCTTGATTAAAACTCTTCAAAGTGTAGGCATAGAGGGAACATATCTAATATCATAAAAGTCATCTATGAAAAGCTCACAGTATACCTTTCTCAGTGGAGAAAAGCTGAGATGTTTTCCCCTAAGGTCAGAAACAGGGATGTCCACTCTTACCAGTTATTTTTTTTTTAATTTTTATTTATTTATGATAGTCACAGAGAGAGAGAGAGAGGCAGAGACACAGGCAGAGGGAGAAGCAGGCTCCATGCACCAGGAGCCCGACGTGGGATTTGATCCTGGTCTCCAGGATCACGCCCTGGGCCAAAGGCAGGCGCTAAACCGCTGCGCCACCCAGGGATCCCCCACTCTTACCAGTTATTAAACGTAGTACTAGAAGTCCTAGCCTTAGTAAATCAGTAACAAAAAGAAATAAAAGGCATTCAGATTGGCAAAGAAAAAGTCAAACTCTCCCTTGTCACAGATGACATGATACTGTACATAGAAAACCCAAAAGCCTCCACCTCAAAGTTGCTAGAGATCATATAGCCATTTAGCAATGTGGCAAAATCAATGCAAAAAGAATCAGTTGCATTTCTCTACACTAATAATGAGACTGGAGAAAGAGAAATTAAGGAATAAATATCATTTACTTTCTTCACAGAGTTGGAACAAAAAATCCTAAGATTTGTATGGAACCAGAAAAGCTCTTGGATAGCCAGAGGAATGCTGAAAAAGCAAACCAAAGCTGGTGCCATCACAATGCCTGCCTGGAAGCTGTATTACAAAGCTGTGGTCATCAAGACAGTATGGTACTTGCACAAAAACAGACACATAGATTAATGGAATAGAATAGAGAATCTAGAAATGGACCCTCAACTTACGGTCACCTAATCTTAAGCAAAGCGGGAAAGAATATACAATGGAAAAAAGTCTCTTCAATAAATTGTGTTGGGAAACCGGACAGCCATATGCAGAAGATGAAATTGGACCATTCTCTTACTCTAGACACAAAGATAAACTCAAAATAGTTAAAAGATCTAAATGTGAGACAAGAATCCATCTAAATCCTAGAGGAGAACACAGGCAACAATCTTTTTGAACGTGGCCACAGCAACTTCTTGCAAGACACATCTATAAAGGCAAAGGAAACAAAACAATAGTCAACTATTGGGACTTAATCAAGATAAAAAGCTTCTGCACAGCAAAGGAAACAGTAAACAAAACTCAAAGGCAACCTACAGAATGGGAGAAGATAATTGCAAATGACATAACAGATAAAGCACTAGCATCCAAGATCTAAGAAAAGAACTTATCAAACTCAAACCCAAGAAACAAAAAATCCAGTCATGAAATGGGCAGAAGACATGAACAGAAATTTCTCCAAAGAAGACATACACATGGCCAACAAGCACATGAGAATATATTCCACCTTATTTGCCATCAGAGAAATACAAATCAAAACACAATGAGGGACACATGAGTGGCTCAGTGGTTGAACGTCTGCCTTTGGCTTAGGGAGTGATCCTGGAGTCTTGGGATCGAGTCCCACATTAGGCTCCCTGCATGGAGCCTGCTTCTTCCTCTGCCTATGTCTCTGCCTCTCTCTCTGCGTGTCTCATAAATAAATAAATAAATAAAATATTAAAAAAAACACAATGAGATACCACTTTACACTGGTGAGAATGGCTAAAATTAACAAGACAGGAAACAACAGATGTTGGTGAGGATGCAGAAAAAGGAGAACCCTCTTACACTGTGGTTGGGAATGCAAGCTGGTGTAGCCACTCTGGAAAATGGTGTGGAGGTTCCTCAAGAAGTAAAAATAGAACTACCTGATGACCCAACAGTTGCACTACTGGGTATTTACCCCAAACATACAGATGTAATGGAATGACACATCTGCACCCCAATGTTCATAGCAGCAATGTCCACAATAGTCAAACTGTGGAAGGAGCTACAATGTCCTTCAACAGATGAATGAATAGAGAAGTTGTGGTATATACATACAATGGAATATTACTCAGCCATGAGAATAGATGAATAGTACCATTTACACTGGTATGGATAGATCTGGATGATCTTATGCTGAGTGAAATAAGTCAGTTGGAGGAAGACAATTATAATATGGTTTCACTCATATGTGGAGTATTAGAAATAGTGAAAGGGATAAGAGAAGGGGGAAGTTTGAGTGACAAAAAATTAGAGAGGAAGAGAAACTATGAGAGACTCCTAGCTCTGGGAAACAAAGGGTTGCAGAAGGGAAGGTGGGTGGGGGGATAGGATAACTGTGTGACAGACATTAAAGAGGGTTTGTGACTAGATGAGCACTGGATGTTATACTTTTTGTTGGCAAATTGAATTTAAAGTTAAAAAAAAGCAGTTTGAGTAAGCTTAAAAAACAACAACAAAAACACTCTGTGCTTATAATGATAACATAAATACAAATTTGGAGACACCTTTAGGAAAAAGGAACTATAAAAAATGACCTAGGAGATTTGAAAAAAGAATAATATTGAACTTTTTAAATTAAAATTCAATAAACAAAATTACAATGTTGATGGTTCATTTTAAACATAGATAAGACACAGCTGAAAATGGAATCTGCAAACTGATGATGGCACACTTAACTGGCTTTAAAACAAATAGCTTCCACTTTAATATCTTTGAAATTGCACGCATTTTACATCAATGTGATAAGAAAACATTTAATCAAATTTATTTCTCTTAAAATCAAAAGCATCAGTCTAAAATTAATGTTATATGTGTCAGTCATATCAATAAAAAATCAATGGTGTCTAAAAAATAAAAAAATAAGTAAAATGGTATGATTTCTTTGATTATCTTTATCTTTGACTTGACACATTTTTATTAATAATATATTTCCTCCACAGTTCATTTTTAATCTAATTTATCTAATTGTTGATGATTACTCAAATATTTTTGTCATATTGTTATGAATAATTAATATGAAGTAACTTCTCTAAGTTTTAAGGTAACACATAAAATAGTCAGTGACTATCCACGGTGAATTATTTCAAATACCTAGCATTATATATATATATATATATAACAGTAACATATAATATATATTAATATTATATATAATATTAAGACAGATAAATGACAGCATTATATATTATAGCATCATTTATTTGTGTATATATATGTTCCTCCTTATAATAAAGTAATAAAATTCTTTTTTTTTAATTTTATTTATTTATTCATAGAGACACAGAGGGAGAGAGGGGCAGAGGAACAGGCAGAGGGAGAAGCAGGCTCCATGCAGGGAGCCCGATGTGGGACTCCATTCAGGGTCCCCAGGATCACACCCCAGGCTGCAGACAGCGCTAAACTGCTGTGCCACCGGGGCTGCCCAGTAATAAAATTCTTATTGACCACTTTTCAAGACAATAAAAATTTGATAACTACAAGAGACTTGCAAATAATTAAGCATCCCTTAAATGTATCACTTTATTCCATCTACTATCAATTTAAGAATAGAATGAAGAACACAAAGAAAAGTAAAATGTTTTAAATCATGTATACATTATTATGTGCTTGTTTCTATTACATCTGTGTAAAACTTGCAAAACTTCATATTATGACTCAGATAACAGTTTTATTATTTGCATGTGTTTCTGAACTGGTTTTTATTTTATAGATGTAAAAAACATTTCTTTTTCTGACAATGAATTTCATAATTATATTTGAAGAATGCATTTCTGTAGAGTCAAGGAGTTTCAGCTACTGTCCTAGTATGAAGGTATTTCCTTTGAGACAGAAGTTAAACTTGAAATTCTTCATCCCTAATTCTTTTATGACTTCATGACATTATATAATCCTGAAAGAATAAAATGCAGAGTTGATAAAATATGATAAGATACAGCTGAGAGAAATATATTTTTTCATGTTACACATTTACAAATTTATCACACATATTTAACATAAATACAGGGAAATAAATAATTTTATGTGAAATTTTCTATTTTTAACATGTCTATAAGTTGAAAACATAAGCACTATGGTTAAGCAAAACTTGTCAGAGTGATACTCAACTCTTCCTTATCTGTAAAGGAACTAGGGTTTTAATAAATCAGATAGTATTCTGTGTGCACACTGGTTCTATCTGCTCCACCAAAATGGTAAACAAGAATTTAATACTTCCTATCAAATAAATATCTATGAAGACACAAATATCTACTGTCAGGAAATAACCCAAAACAATTCATTTTGGATGGATCACTGAACATAAGTCAAATATCAAGACTACGAGAGGAAAAGGAAGAAAGAAAAGCAACTATATACTTGATCCCAAAGTGAGAGATTTCATAGTTCACTACCACTATTCTCAAAGTATAAACTCTATTACATTTTATGTAGAGTCTTTCTGATTTTCTCCTCAAGACTGTTTGTTAATATCATCTATAGTAACTGTCAGAATAAATTGAAAATTCCAGAACATGACATCTAAATAAAATAGGAGCTATGTTTATGCTTGCTATTTCAGCACATCATATTATAAATATCTTTACCCAAAAATGGAATGTTTTTACTGGTAAGAGACAGATAAATGACAGTACTCAGTTGGAAAATAAGTTTCGTCATTAATCTTTATTTATCGTATTACAACATATTATAAAAGGTAAATGTATGTGCCCTATAAAGAATGTTTTTGGATGTTGCATAACTTTTAAATGATAAAAATGTAATTTGAGTTGAAGTGTTTCTTTATTTACCTAGATATGTGAATTTAAAAATATGTAAACTCAGTTAAAAGTACCAGCATTTCTGGGCAGCCCGGGTGGCCCAGCAGTTTGGCGCAGCCTTTGGCCCAGGGCGTGATCCCGGAGACCCAGGATCGAGTCCCACATCCGGCTCCCTGCATGGAGCCTGCTTCTTCCTCTGCCATTCTCTCTCTCTCTCTTCTTTCTCTCTCTGTGTCTATCATGAATAAATAAATAAAATATTTTTTAAAAAGTATCAGCATTTCTTTTATTATTATTATTTAAAGATTTTTCTCTCTTTATTCATGAGAGACACAGAGAGACAGACGGAGACATAAGCAAAGGGAGAAGCAGGCTCCCCGTTGGGAGCCTAATGATGGACTCCATCCCAGGACCCTGGGATCATGCCCTGAGCCAAAGGCAACCGCTCAACTACTGAGCCACCCAGGTGCCCCCAAAGTATCAGTATTTCTATGCAGAATACTGTGAAAATGGTCAAAGATGACCATTTAAAAGTCTATGATGTGTAATATTCTAGTCAAAAATATTTTACTTAATTGAACTTGGTGCAGAATAAATCCATAGAAATTTGGTTGAGATGCTTCTGCTATTAATGATTATAAAATTAGATTATTAACAATGCTATGTGTTATTTAATCCTTAAAGAGAAGAGAAATGATGTGTCCCATCAAGTCACTATGTCTAGAATAGCTTATATTTAAAAGTTGGGGTTATACAATAGGGGAATTTCAGGGCCTATCTTGGTTTAACATCAATATTTAAAAATTAGTTTCTATGTGTAGAAAATAACATGGTATTCTTAAAATTCTTTTTCAAAACCAGTTTAGGTCAGATACTATATATTAGAGTTCTGTACTGATTTTTTTTACTAGTTTCTCTCTATATTAATTCATTCTCCAGATTGTTATTTAAGAAATTAATATATATATATATATATATATATTTTATACACTAAGCTGTGACTTCACTGATGGCAGAGATGAGGTTTTTGCAGTACTTAGCAAACTAGTCAGTACATCATACATACTCAGGGGATTTTATCGTATGCATCAGGGATGTTGTGTGCCGTATTAGAAGGAAAGGCAAGGAATAAGCAATGGTTATAATAGGACAAATAGATTTAAAGTAAAGGACGAAAAATGATATTCCATGAAAATAGTAACAAAAAGAGTTGGTGTGACTATAGTAATATCATCCAAAATAGATTTTAGTAAAAATGTTACAAGAGACAAAGATGACATCATAAATTAGTAAGCTGATTTTTTAAAAAGTATCAATTCATCAATTGTAAACATGTATGCACCAAACAACAGTGCTCCAAAATATGTGAAGTAAAAATTGATAGAATTTAAGGAAAAAGAAATAGAATGCTATATAAAACTAGGGGGATAGTTAAATGATCTACAGCAGTAGAATGGTTAGAATATCAATAAGGAAATCAAGAACTTGAAAAACACTACAAACCAATGAGAGCTAGCAAACATCTGCATAATACTCGCTCCAGAATAGCAGAAATGCACAGAATATATACAAAAGCATATGGAATATTTCCAGATAGATATATATTAGATTATGAAATAAGTTTTAATAAATTTTTAAAGATTCAAAGCATAAAAATGTATCTTTTCTGACAAGGAATTAAGCTAGAAATCAGTAAAAGAATAAATACAGAAAATGCACACTGCTTAGAATCAAAGATCACACTCTGAAAAAAAATAAATCAAAGAAAAAAAATCTGATTTCAAAAGGGAAATTTGAAAATGACTTATCATGAAAAAGAAAAACACCAAATACCAAAACTTGTTGACTGTGGAAAAGGCAGTGCTCAGAAGTAAAATTATAATTGCAAATGCCTAAGTTCATAATGAAGAAAATTTTGAGGTCGATCACTTAATGTTATATCTCTAAGAATTAGTAAAAGAAAAATAAAGTAAACTGAAAGCTAGCAGGAGGAAAGAAAGAATAAAAAATGAGGGCACAGATAAACAGAAAATAGAAAAATAATAGTACTAATCAACAAAACCACATGTTCATTCTTGAAATGATCAACAGAATTGACAAAGCTTGATCTAGAGTAACTAAGGAGAAACATAGACAAGATGCAAATAATTGCATCAAAGGAAATGTGGGGACATTACATAATAAAAGTATACATTTTTCAAATGAATTTTCTGGTACTTTGGATAAATTTTGCAGCATTCTTGGTTTTCTTAATGTACTAGAGAAAGAGTAAGGTTCTCCTCTGTCACAAGTTTTTTCAATGGACTACTGTGGGAATTAAGTTCATTAAAAAAATGTTTGTGTGATATTTTATAGTAAAAAGACTATACAAATTAATCCCTTGTTGACAACATTGTATTGGCATCCATGTAGTACCATATTGCAATGTATGTCTCGTGAGGCATATAAGATATCCATTGCCAGAAAGCTGACATCTGGTTCATAACTTTTAGTATTGGTTAGTCTGTCTCTTGGTAAAGCATAAATACACTAAATCAAGTACTAAAGAAATATTGATTTGAAATTCTAAGGGAGAAGCACACAAAAATCAAATCTATTTTCTGTGTCATTAATCTCTAATTATGTATTTTTGAAATTAACTGTTTTTATAACAATATCTAAGTTCAAATGGAAAACCAACAGTCTTCAAGGAAATGGAAATAATAGAAATTTTGAAAGAGCAAAAATACTATTCCCAGATGCTTTTCTCCCTTGCAAGCTGCAATGAGTTCTAGGATGGGTTAGATATTAAGGAATTAGGGGAAAATTTCAGAAAATTGTAGAATCACATGTTTAATCACAAATGATGGGAAAATATTTGTGAAATTGTAATTTATGACTCAATTGTCAACGTTATGATGCTTGCAAAACACAGTTTGCATTTATTTCTTTTTAAGTGTTTCTCTGACATCCAATCCTGTTTATTACAATATATCCAGGTTCTTGTAATACAACAATTAGAAGCAACTAGATCTTATAGGTGGAAATTTTCAGGTACTGCTTTGAATCTAAGCATGTATAACTAAGTTACGTCACAGTTGGTGTTTTCTGAAAGTCTTGACAGAAGTATATTGATACAAAATGAGAATGAAAGAACTATAATTAAATGTAAATAACAACCAAAATATCAATGGAAACTTGGAAGCAAGTTTATCTAAGTTATTTTGAAAATTTAAAATGCTACTTTCTATCTAAATTCTGAATTTTACCATTCTGTTGACTTTAGCATCAATATATGAAAAAATGTGTTTTTAGAGATATAACTAAATCAAGCACTTAAAAACAAACAGACAAAAACCCCCAAAACAAACCCATGGGGTTTGTTAATGCTACTGCTCCTGGATTTTTTCATTCCTCTATTACTTATGCAAGTGGTTACTTATTTGTGTAATTAAATAATCATGCACCTTTCTAGTGATACCCTGTATAACAGTGACAATTCATTATACTAATAGTAGTTAGCTTGGAAGAATGGCATTGTTTCTTCCTTTTTTTTTTTTTTTAGTTTTTTTTCAAGTTTTTTTTTTTTTTTTAAAGAATGTATTTATTTATCATGAGACACACTCATGCAGAGAGGCAGAGAGAGACACAGGCAGAGGGAGAAGCGGGCTCTCTGCACGAATCCTGATGTGGGGCTCAACCCCAGGACCCCAAGATCATGCCCTGAGCCAAAAGCAGTTGTTCAACCACTGAGCCACCCAAGGGTCCTTTTTTAAAGTTTTCATTTAAATTCCAGTTCCGGTGTAATAGTTTCAGGTGTACAATTTAGTGATTTGACACTTCTATACAATGCCCGTGCTCATCACAAGTGCCCTCCTTAATCTCCATCACTTATTTCACCCATACTTCCAGCTTCCTTCTATTAACCATCAGTTTGTTCTTTATAGTTTAGAGTCTGTTCCTTGGTTTGCCTCTTTCTCTCTTTTTTCCCATATGCTCCTTTGTTTTGTTTCTTGAATATTCCAATATATCTAGAATGTAAGTTACCTTGAATGTTTATGATAAATTATGATAAATTAAAAGAAATTGAACAAACTTGGAATTTTCTGACTTTCTCAAATCCATATTTTTAATAGAATAAAATTTTCCATGAGAAAGAAATATGAAGTACACCAGTTATCAGTTATTAGCATCTTCAAATTTCAAGTTTGTTCAAAATTGGAATGTTCATGGACCAGAAAAAAAAAAGATGTTTCTCTAAAGTGTTTTTCTTAAATTGTTTTTGTGGACCCACTCATTTAGCTTAAGTCTAGTTCAGTGAAAAGATGTTACTAGATAAGAATTACATTTAGAACTTGAAGGAATTAACTTGAGGGAATACACTAGAGTAATCTGAATTCAGATCTCAGTTTCCCAAGTAGCAGCAACTGAAATTTGTTCCCCAATTAACACCTTTAAATTGAGTAACGTTATCTTTGTCTATGGCACATGGTCACCTGTATCAGAATCTTTCATGGCGGTATAAAATGCAGACACTTGGACTGAACAATACTAGCCTATTGTTATCTCTGGAAGGGGGTCTGGTAATACATTTTAATTAGCACCCCAGTTGAATCTCATGCACACTAAAATTTGACAAGTGTTTACTTAGTGATTTAGTATCTGCACTATACATATTGAGCAGTTAACTTCATTCATACTGATGTCAAATTCTATGTCACTAGGATCCAGAACATTTACTTCCTCTGGAATCACTCACTGATTTGTGAAATGTCATATATTTAAAGAAATACAGTTTAAACATGTTATGACTTTGTGGAAATCGAGAATTTAGGAACAGTGGAACCACAAGGAGTTTGGCCTGTTAAATGTCAATTATTCAAAGATGTGTGGTAAAGATCAGTATGGGTGAGCACCAATATATATATATATCAGAGAGAGTGGCGATGCTCAGAGTTGGATGGTGTGGTTCTCTGTCTGGTATGAAACTATAAGCAGTCAGAACTAGGGGTATTTAAACCCCATCAAATAAAAGAGAGTCCCGGGAATAGTTTAATTCTCAGGCTATTGCAGGGAGAATGATATATTGTATATTGTTAGGGCATTTTGAAACTGATAATTTATAATAATATGAACTAAGCCTACTGTAAAAAAATAATGGAAAAATCTGTCCCTTAAAGATAGCACATATTCTCAGGGGATCCTTTAGGTAAACTAAACAGGGAAATTACATGAAAGATGTGCATAGGTTCTACTTATGAATCTAAGGTTCTTAGCACACTGTCAGGTTTAGCCTAATTTGATTCAAGAGGTATGTAGCATTGACAAGCTTTAGTGTCTGTAGCTGAGTAAGACCAAGAAGGCAGAGACTGGCAGGTGGCTTTGTCCTTATGTAATTAATTAGAACTTGGGATATATTTACCAGTAGTGACAAATTGTGAACCATGGCTATGTATAGTTCAATTCATTTCTGTTTAACAAACACAGTTCAATGATTCACTGTGACAGGTATTCACAGACACTGCTGATACAACATAGAATAAAGCACAGGCTCTGCCCTTATCAAGCTTGCAGGTGGTTGCAAAGTATTCTAGATTAGCTATATGAGCTCTCTTAGTGTTGCATCTAAAATATATTCATGAATTAACAAAAACAAAACAAAAGCAAAAAAAAAGAAGGAGCCCCCCCGAAAAAAAACAACTTTGACGTGCTGACCTGAGTTGTATAGTAGGAAAAAAAGAAATCTGCGTCTTCCACATTTTTAATGGTTATCTCACACAATAATTAGAAAATGGTCTCTTTATAAGATGATGCCTACTTGTAAAAAAAAAATATTACTTTTTCCATTGATTACTCAATTTGGTATACATCAAAATAAATGAATAGGAAATATTTTAAGGCACTTAAATTCAAGAACATTTCTTGAAATATTTTTACAACTGTCTCTTTGCTATGATTGATTTTGTTTTCATTTTCCTAAATCAAGAAGTTTCCACTTTTGGAAAAAGTAATGTAATATACTAAAGAAAGGTAAAGAAAATGCACATTTGTTGTAGAAAATCTTCACAGCCAAAAATGTTTTATCTTTCATAACTTTATTACTTGTAAGCCACTAAACACAACACACAACAGCACCCATCATAAATTAAGATAAGCCCCTTGATTTAAAGTATTTATATTTTTGTCATATGTATGTATTCAGGATAATACTGTTGTGATATCATTGGTATAAGATTAACAATAATTCATTAGGAATAATACAAGACATGCCTTATTGGTTTTCCTCCAATTTTATCACTGATTACTTCTCAGTAATGCCACTAATGTCACTTTAGCTCAAAGCACCTTCAACTGTCAACTCATTTATCATCCTCTAGTTGTCTGGCTTCTATTTTTATACCCTACAATGCACTTTTCATAGAATAGCACAAGTGATTTTTGGAAATCCAAAGCAGATTGTTTCACTAATTATAATTCATCATTGTCTTCTAATTCCAACTTTTTATAGACCCTCTTTATATCATTTAACCTCAGACTACTGTACTTTTATTTACTAAACTCGAGTTTTCTCACCTTCTTTTCTTTTATTGACTATCAAGCCCCTATATTGTCTCATGGCTTTAGTGTCTATTATCTATCTTGAACCCTCCTCTGGCAGCTCTTTGAATGACTGATCGTCTCTTACCACTTAGATTTTGATTATACTGTCATCACCTCAGAGAGAACTTAATAATATCCTATTTAACAAAGACCCCAACTCCCAGTATCTCTTAATAGCTTTTAAAACTGTGTTATAATCTTCAGAAAATTTATGTACTTTTCACTGTGCACTTCTTTATTTTCTATCTCCTCCATTTGAATGTATGTATCACAAGAACAGAACTCATAGCTGTCTTTTTTTCATTTCCACTGCTTAGAACAGTGCCAGGCATGCTTAGAAGAGTGGGTACTCAGTAGTTTTTAAATAAGTGGAGACTAGTTAGGACTCACAAAAGAACTCCTCTGGAATTGAGGAAATTATTTTAAGTATCCATAAATGTCTAATTTGTGTTTTTGTGTCAATGGATGTGTATGTCATTTTAACTTGTTAAAAAGAAGTAATTTGTCTCACTAGAAACCACATTCCCCAAAAAAGATTTTGAATAAATACTTTGAGAAAGAATTAGACCTCTGTTTTATGGAAGAAATGACCAAAAAAATTTAGGGGAGAAATAAAAAGATTTCTAGAAGACAGAGGCACATTGAACTAAGAACTTCATTGATTAAGCTTTGAAAATATGTCAAGTTTGTGGATTATAAACACTCTGTTTGCTACTTCTCTCATCCACCAAAAAAGTCAAAAATTTAGTTCAAAGGGAGAGGGAGAGAGAATCTTAATCATGCTGAGCCTGAAGCTTGATGTGGGGCTTGATCTCATGACCATGAAATTATGACTTGAGCTGAAATCAAGTCATCTGAGCCACCCAGGTGCCCCAATGACATTTTAAATAATTGGGTGTAGAATTGCAGTCAGGTAAGTTGAAAATTATTCTTATTTTCCACATAGCTACATCAATGCTTATATAGCATTAATGGCTTGTTTAAAATAAAATAATTTAGGGACACCTGGGTGGCTCAGCGGTTTAGCATCTGCCTTTGGCCCAGGGCGTGATCCTGGAGACCCGGGATCGAGTCTCACATCAGGCTCCCTGCGTGGAGCATGCTTCTCCCTCTGCCTGTGTCTCTGCCTCTCTCTCTCTCTCTGTCTCTCATGAATAAATAAATAAAATCTTTAAAAATAAAATAATTTATTCTCTGTCAGTTAATTTGTTTAAGTTTTTGCTGTGGCCTGGCAAGGTTGGGAAAAGTTAATTGATGAAGTAGACTTCTAATATATTAAATGGTGGGTAATGGTTGGACAGGTGGATAAATGAAAAAGGTGTCCTATGTAAGAAGAATAATGTGATCAATATTTTATACAATGGATTACAAGAGGCCTGGTTAGGAAAAATATCCATGAGAATATTTTTTTGAAAAGGGAAAATTATATTAGAAAAAATGTGATTAAAGGACAGATGGAATTCTAGGTTAACCAATTTAGATTTGTATCTTATAGGATTGAAGTGTCACCAATATATATTTTCTGCTTGGGTTATCTGATAAATTAGGAGAAGATTTATCTTGAATTGTGTGTGGCATACTGCAATGGATGTAAACATTTTTATGAGAGTTCTGTCAAAGACAAACTTCCCACTTAATGAACAAAAAAAAGTGACTCTGATGTGTGCTATCACTTCATAGTAAATGTCTTCATAAATGTTAATTTGATAGTGTATAGAAATTCTCTATTAAGTGGTTAAAAATGCCTATATCTCATACCTCATCTACTTGATATCATTTTAATCATCAAAATGATTTATATTTACTTTTTCCAAAATTTCTTAGTTTCATATATTTGAGAATGCAGCTCCATATGAGATTCTTATTTTAATTTCTTTTCAATGATCATTTAGAATGTCAGATGCCTAGAAGAACAAGCCAGGATTTATACTCTTCTGCATTGCTTTGTTGCTTTATGCAATAAATAAGGAAAACTGGACTTGATTTAGCAATTCACTAACCAAAATGGCTGCCCATATTTTATTCAAGTATCAGCAAAATACTGAGTAGACTATTCATTATTATAATGTTCATTTTTTCCCCTTGTACTGTAATGGCCCTGGCCTTGGCATATTTCTTGAGAGCAGTCGCAGGAAAATTATCTGTGTTTGGCAGAAGTCAAGAATTTATGATATGCCTCTTAGCAGCACTAAGGCAAATAGGAAAAACTGTTATCCTTAGTGTACTTCTATAAGGCTAACTCTTAAAACTTACATCTGACCTGAGATTCTGCTTTACAGTCCAATAATACTTTTCCATTGAAAAAGCATTGCTCAGCGCAGATCCAAAAAGATCCAGAATTTCTTCTCTGTGAGGCACTTTAAAAGAAGTCATAAATACCAAGCTGAATTAGCATAAACTTGCTAAGGCAAATTGAGTTATGAGGTATGAGCACCAGCTTCCATTATTATACTGACCTTAGATAAAATCAATTCCCAGGGTTTATCAGCAAAAAAGGTTAATGGATTATGGCTAAAAATGTATGATTTAAGACAATGAACAATGAGTACTTCTTTATTTCTTAAGATGGAAACTTACTATTTTCCTGATTCCTCACAAGAACAGTAAAAAAAATGCTAGTAAATACAATGATTCACTCAATTTTGATTTATACTATATCTTTGGGGCTTTATGAAGGCATGACCTTTGCCACCTTACTTCTCAAAGTTTATCAGATGTGTAGAATTTCAGAACTAAAAAGACCATCAAAGGTAATAAAATCCTGCCTACATTTTAGAGATCAGGAAAAGTCCATGAGGAATTAAGATCTATACCAAAGTTTAGAGAGCTAATTTATGGTGGAGCAAGAAATGTTCAGTTAATCAGTTAAATAGCTTTTTTATTACAGGACTTTTCAGAGCCTTAAATAAATGAATGATCATTGTGAATCTTCTAGAGGAGAATATAGTATATACAGTTTATCATACTTACTATAAAAGTGAAAATTGTTAATTTGGAGAATACCTATAAATATTTCTGTTCAGATACAAATATTCCATAGCACATAATTTAGGAAAATGCTCAAAAACATTGATAGAAAGGGTTGCATATTAATAATTTATTGTGATCAAAATTAGCTTATACTTGGCTTAGAAATGGACGTAATTCAGATATACTTATTTTATTTTTAAACACATTTTTATTAGATTTATATATATGCATTTATATAAATATATACTTTTATATAACTACTGAATATGATGATTTCATCTCCATCCTCCCCTCACCTGTTGTCATTACCCCTTTTCTAATCAAGCGACCAATTTTAAATTAATTATATGTCCTAGAAAATATATTCTGAAGTTCATTTAATCATATGTGGCAATGTGTGCACATAATCACTCGTGCATTTACAGGAATTACATTTGCTTTATACAAATGACAGAATATTATACACAATATTCTTAATCTTCTCTTCACTCAAAATAATACATGGTAATCACTCCAAATCCCCTACTTTAGTTCCTTTTTTTTTCAAATGGTTTAATTTTTTTTTTTCCCCAATGTGCAGATACATAGCCGGAGCCTTTTTGAAAGACCATCAGTACTAAGTCCAGACTTTGTGGAAATCCAGAAAATATCTTTGTGTGCTAGGTCAAGGGATATGTCAACTTTTAAAAATTATGATCGCTATTGAAAATCTTTTGAAAAGCAACAATAAATGTCATACCCAACAGCAATGAGCATATCCTTGTATTCATATCCCAGTTTTCAATACTAAAAAATTTTCTATTTCTGCTATCTGTATTGGTATATAGTATTAATAATAGTTTTCAAACAATCCCCAAAGAGGTTAGTAGATCAATACTTTATTCACAGTCTCCTAAACCAGTGGGGTAGTCACTTTCCGCTCAATAATTGATTATGTCATTCTAAGATTAGGCAAATGTCCTAAAGAAAACAAATGAAGTGACTGTGGAGCTTATCTTGATGTACTTGCCTTTTCTTGGTTTTTAAAGCAAGGTTACTCCTGCTCAGGTTTATTGCTCTTCATTGTTGTTCTTCCTGCAGTTCTTTTTGTATAATTTGTCTGACTTTTCTTGCTGTTGTAAGGAGTAGGATTGTATAGGACCATAGTCATGACATGATGCAGGAGTCTGTTGTTACTGTTTTTAATAGTTTTTTTTTTTTTTTTTTTTTGCTGCTTTTATTTTGTTAGACGTGTTGTATTTATTTAAACATTTCATATTTAATTATTTGATATTCTGCATCTGATGCTTTCTATACTTTAACACTAATGCTTCTGTTAATATGTCTTCATTACACTTTGTATCCTCTCATGATTTTATGATCTCATATTGTGAGTTCATATTTGGCATGATGTTAATTGATGGGAATAATAAGAGTCTTTATTGAGGGATGCTCCCCCACAAAGAGAACTTTATTTGGTTCTTCTGGATTTCAGTGAGCAACATGGGAGATGAGAGAACTTTAGTCTTCCAGGAATCCTGACTTAACTGAAAAAAAGTGTCACCTCATATGTTGTGCCACACATCTCATGATTCATGATTATTCTCTTTATGACTGTGTTTATAGTTGCAAGTTTACTCAAGGATTTCCATCTTTTCTCATTTATTTTCCACCTACTGCTCATTTCAATTTTAGTTTTTATTATGTTTTTATTTTTATTTACCAAGTTTAACAAATTTAATTTGAATACAATTAACAGTGTTGTATTAGTTTCAGGTATACAATATAGTGATTCAACAATTCTATACATTACTCAGTGCTCATCATAATAATAATGTAATAATTAATGTAATGTAAATAATAATAACTCTTAATCCCCTTCACCTATTTCATCCATTATATTTTGGGATTTTTGAAGATTTAGAGGCTTCTTATAGGGATGATAATGCAATCAATTGTATCCAATTTAAAATTTCTTTATGAATTTCTTTTTTTTCTTTATGAATTTCTTAAATGAAATTGGATATATTTTATATGTGAATCTTACATGAATCAACATATTTTGTTTTAAAATGTTCCTAATCAGGTACTTGGATTTTTCTCTTTCAGTTCTTGTTATGATTATGATTATATTTCATGCCTTTCAGAAAAAAATACATATTTTTTTCCTGGTGAAAAAGCTACTAGATCTCCCTTGTTCGAATTATTCACAAATATTTTGTATGGTTTTATATTTACTGCTATAATTGATATTTTTAAAATTTTTCTCTAAGGTATTTTACTAGACTAAAAAAGCTATTCAAATTTCATACATTTTGCTATTTTTTTATTAACTCATTAGAATATTTTTCCTTTATATAATAGGCTTTCTTCATTTTTCTAGGAATATGTTTATATATCAATAAAAAACATTTTAGATCTTGCTTTTCCACTGCTCATATAAGGAATTTAATTTTCTAGTTTTATTACTTGTACTATATGTTAAGACAAGATTAAATACAAGGGTAAGAATTTGCTTGTCAAATTCCTGATTCAAACTACCTTTAGTATTTCCTCATTTAGAAAATCAGTTAGTGGGACACCTGGGTGGCTCAGTGGTTGAGCGTCTGCCTTTGGCTCAGGGCGTGATCCCGGGGTCCAGGATCCAATCTTGCATTGGGCTTCCTGTGGGGAGCCTGCTTCTCCTTCTGTCTGCCTCTGCCTCTCTCTCTCTCTCTATTTCTCATGAATAAATAAATAAAAATCTTTAAAAAAAGAGAAAATCAATTGCTATTTATTTTGAAATCTAATCTTTTATTTAGTTTTTTTACTCTAGTTTTTAGTTTTTGATCAAATTATAAAATATTAATTTATTGATAAGATAGAGTTTTCTTCTACCTTTGCTATAGTAATGAATTATATTAAGAGTTTCTCTGGTAACAAACCACTTTCTGTTTTCTAGAATGAATTCTATTTGATAGTGTAACTTTCTTACATAATTATTCCACTTTAATTAATATTCATGTACAACTTTTAAGTCAATAACATGTATGAGGTTGGTGTACACATTTTTTTAAAGCATCCTTGTGAAATGTTGTTATAATTTTTACACTTTGTTTATGAAAAGATTTGGGGCATTTCTATCTTTACCATGACATGAAGTGATTTAAATAATTGTGTAACTTTCTTCTTCTTTTTCTTCTCCTTCTCTACCTTCTTCTTTTTCTTCTCCACCTTCTTCTTCTCCATCTCTTTCTCTTCCTCCTCCTTGTGATCTTCATCTGACCCTCTGATCTTTTTCAATGACATGTTTTTCATTAAACTCTTCAGTTATTTTTATATTAATTGGTTTATTCAAATTTTTTGCTTTTGCTATCACTTTTGGTAACTTTTATATTTGTTGTCTAATTAAACGTCCACAAACATTAAATGTTTTATCATATTTTCATTTTTAATTTCTATCTTTGATTCTTTTTTTATGAATTCACATTTGTGAGGTTTTGGTTTTCTTGATCATAACCAAAATTTGATTTTAAATTAATTTTTAAGACTTTCCTTGTTTTTTTAAATTTAATTTTCAATGTTATATTTATTTTATTGTTTTGTTTTATTTTTCATGTTTCTGAAGATGCTAATGGCTCTCAGAAATTCTTTTAGCTATATGTTAACTGAATGCCTGAGTGAATAAAAGAAAAAACAATTTTTCTTAAAATGCACAAAAAAATGTCTGAAGGTTGTAGGCTGCAGGCATGGTTCAGTGTAGTGGTGATGCTTAGTGTCTTTTTAATTCTTTTCTTCTATTTGTAACATCTGTAGTTATCAATATAATCAAGATTTATAAAGAAAAAAAGAGAAGGAGGAAGAAATTAGAAGTTACCTCATCTTTGTTTGCTAATTGGTTTTCCCAAAAGAGAAGTAAACTTTCTCCTATCTTCACAACTAGGAGCCAAGTGCCCTGGAGAAGTTAGGCTTTTATCTTCCTGTAGATATGGAAGGTAGGAGCATTATCTTCTTTTTTTTTTTTAATTTTTATTTATCTATGATAGTCACACACAGAGAGAGAGAGAGAGGCAGAGACACAGGCAGAGGGAGAAGCAGGCTCCATGCACTGGGAGCCCGACGTGGGATTCGATCCCGGGTCTCCAGGATCGAGCCCTGGGCCAAAGGCAGGCGCTAAACCGCTGGCCACCCAGGGATCCCGCATTATCTTCTTTTATGATTACATTTCAAAAGGATGATTCCCTTGTCCTTGAGAAAGACATCTCTGGATTATTAAAGCCGAAGGCTTTTAAAAATATTTGTATCTCAAATGGACAGAGAAAGAGTTTATAGTTGTAGGTTTTCTAAAGTAAATGCCCTAAGAGGAATAGGAAACCTCTAGTCTGGATGACGTCTGTGGAAAGTTTAGTTAAGCTGAGGATAATGTTAAGTTTTTGTCACAACCAACCCCCACAAGTTTAAAGTTCAGGACATCTTTAGTTGCACTTCTGTCATTGTGGTCTACATATAGCATCTCATGTTCTAGTGATCTATGCCCAAAGAACACTATATCTTTGTTTAACACATTGATAATGTAATATTTGAAGAGGAAGAGGATAACAACAACAACAACGACAACAACAACAACTACAAATCCCCCTAAGTAAAGGGAAGAATAGGAAATGCATAGCAATCAATGATGCCTAGCTCCTGTCACTTCATGGTGGAGAGGAAAAATGAGAAATCTTTGTCCAGATAAATTCATCTGATAAGTACCTTACTCCACCTTCCCACTTCCACAAACTGCAAACTTGTTTTTGCCATCTAGCAGTCTCTATTATTCATTGTCCTTGGCTGCTGCTTGCGACATTGAAATGATCTTTCTTATCTTTTTTCTCCCTTGGCCGTATGACATGAATTTAGAGAAGAATGCCTTATAAATGCTCAGTTTTTGTAATAGGTGATGAAGAATTATAGATTGTTGCAGTCCAGAAATGCTATTATTTTTGCAAAATAGTTCCTTTGAAAAGGTATTATATTTTAAGGATATTTTTTCCCAGTCATTTCTTGTAAAAGTAATGATAGCTAAAGATTTTGCTTAAACATAGTCTTTAAAGTTTCTTGTCTTTTAGCTAACTGGCCTTTGTTCTATTTAGGCCTCTTTCCCTTCCCATAATGGTTGTTGCCCTGAGGCAGTTTGAAATGATAGCCTTAGGTGAAGAGATACCTTCCTGAATCCTCCCTTTGCCACCTGCTCCCTAATTTTATCAATCTTATCTCCTGCTGTGTTAGCTATTTCTCTGCTTCTTTGACTAGTTGCAATTTGGGGTACACACATTGTCTTTTGAAACCCAGCAGGCCCGCAAATTATGGGACTCTAAATCACTTAGACTGTAGGCCACATGTGGAGAATATATCTCTTAGCAAATATTTTCTTCTTTCTCTGCTTTCATCTACTTTCAGAAATTTGAGTTCATATCTCTTTTTGAAGATTTGGCTAAAAGCAGCTGGAAGTAACCATTATACACTACCATACAAATGTTCTTACCATTGGTACTAACACCACAGCTTCAGTTGACATATATCCTGTGTGCAAGTCAAGATATAGCAGGTTTTTGTGTGTTTTTTTTTCATGTTTTCTCTCTCATATGTTCCTGACTAATGTTTTTATGTTCACATAATAGTTGGATCTATGATCTTGCCATCTGTCTGCATTCAGGGCTGGAGTCTGTTGGGGAGGGGGCAGTTGTGGCAATATCTGTTCATTTTTATCAGAACAGAAAAAAAAAATTTTTCAGCATCTATCCAGGAGAGATCTGCTCATATGTCATTGGTTAAAACTTGTGAACATGGACCTTTTAGCAGCAAGGAAGGTGAGAAGAGTTAGCATATTGCATTTCTAGCTTCTTTAAGTCAATGTGGTCTAGCAAAAAAGGGATCAGGATTGAATTCTGAAGAAGTCAAATAAGAAATTACATCACAGATAAATAGTAAATTCTCTTAATAATAAGTGGAAGAATATGAAATAGTTATTCAACTTTAGTTCTAACAAATGCCATGCAATTTTATTTCTTGACTCTTACTATGCTTACTTTTTCATATTATTTTTTGCTGGATTACTACAGTTGTTACTTATACGGTTTGCTAATAGGATATGCTGCATGCTTGAATTGTGAAGGGATTTGGAACAAGTGTACCACTTTGGCATGTGGACTATTTTTTCTTAACATTTCAATTTTTTATTTAAATTCCAGTTAATTAACATATAGTGCATATAGTGTAATATTAGCTTCACAGAAGCGCAGAATTTAGTGATTCAAAATTTACGTAGAACACCAAGTGCTCATCGCAAGTGACCTCCTTAATACCCATCACATACATCAATTATCCCCCTCCTCACTTCCCCTCCAGTAACCCCTAGTTTGTTCTCTATAGTATAGAGTCTGGTTTTTGGTTTTCCTATACCCACCATCCCCCTATCTTCATTTGTTTTGTTTCTTAAATTCCACATCTGAGTAAAATTACATGGTATTTGTCTTTCTCTGACTGACTTACTTTGCATAGTATAATATTCTCTAGCAACATCCATGTTGTTGCAGATGGCAAGATTTCATTCTTTTTATGGTTAAGTAATATTCCTTTGCATACATATACCACCTTTTCTTTATCCATTCATCATTGATGGACACTTGTGCTCTTTCTATAATTTGGCTGGCTATTGTTGATAATGCTGCTATAAGTGGCAGGTGCATGTATCCTTTCAAATTCATATTTTTGCATTATCCTTTAAGTAAATACTAAGTAGTGCAATTGATGGATCATAGGCTAATTCCATTTTTAACTTTTTTTTCCATTTTTAACTTTTTAAGAGACTTCCACACTGTTTTCCAGAGTGGCTTTACCAGTGCATTCTATGGGGCTTTATTATAACTAGATATAGTTTATTGTCTGCTATGGCCTGAATATTTGTGTTATACCAAAATTCCTATGTTGAAATCCTAATGCCCAATATGAATGTATTGTGAGATATGGGTCCTTTCCTACAAATAAGGTAGAATAACTATTTTGTATTCTTCCACTTATTAAAAAAATATGTTTAATGTTCTTCAATGAGATTAATGTTCTTACAAAAGAGAGCTGAGAGAGACCCTTTGCCCTCTTTCACCATGTGAGGACACACTGAAAAGTTAGCTACCTGTAGCCGAGAAGAGGGCCTTCACTAGAACTTGATCATGTGAAAACCCTGATGTTGAACTTCCAGCATACAAAACTGTAAGCAATACATTTATACTGTTTATAAGACACCCAGTTGATAGTATTTTATTACAACCACTGGGACAGACTAAGACATTGTCATTATATAAAGCCAAGAAACTATATCACTTACCGAAATGCTCTATTTTCCACCGTCTTCAAACCCCACAAGGTAAGTCATTTTGAGGACATTTCTCTATTTCTACTCTTCTTCCTATTTCATCCTGAATAAAAACTTGGGAATACTTTCTTCCCCTTTGTCAATATTCATTTCCAAATTTTATATTTACTTCTATTATTAAAGTTTTTCTTGCAGTATGACCATTCTGTTTCAAGAATTCTCATCTGATATTTTTTTTAAAGATTTTATTTATTTATTTATTTATTTGAGACAGAGACAGAGAGAGTAGGGGTCAGGCAAGGCACAGAGGGAGAGGGAGAAGCAGGGACAAAGACTCCATCCTAGGACCCCTGGATCATGACCGAAGCCAAAGGCAGCCACTAAACTGACTGAGTTACCTAGGTACTCTTCATCTGACATTTTTTTGGTACAATACAGACACTCCATTCTTGTCCTTATATAGTCGTAACTATAACTACTTCTACTATAACTCTTTCTACTTCTTTTCATGTTTCTTGATTTTAAGGTCCTTGTTTTGTTCATTTGTTATTTGATCAGAGTCCTTTTGTAGTCCGTATTTTTGTGGGTGAAGTATCCTGTTCCTAGAGTTGCTTAACTCTTGCATTTTTGCAAATGCTTTTCTTGACCTTTATTGGCATATGATGTCTTGAGTTACAGAGTTGTAGTCCTTTCCTCTTCTTAAACATTAACCTCTTAGCTTTAATTGTTACTTGAATATTCTTAGGTCAGTACTACTATGATTTCCAATCTACATTTTGAGGAAATGAGGCCTAAAAAAGGTACTATCTTACTCAAATCATAGACTACAACAGAATCTAATTCCCCGTAATAGACCTCGTAATAGACCACACTTTTAACTGTTGTATTCTATTTCAAGTTTATTGACTAGAGAAGAAGAAAAGGGCCCCATAAGTTGAAAGGCAGGTGGGAATAGCAAGTATCTTTCTGGCTTCGAGCTTTGTCTACTTATTATTTCTGTCTAGAGTATTTTTAGATCTTTCCTTGACCATCTCAGTATTGTTCAGATCTCAGTTTAAATATTTTTTTTCTCAGAGATGCCTTCCTGGACCTCGGGATATACATAAAATAGCTACCAAATAATACACATTCGTCTGTTTGTTTGCATTTATCTATATCTATCTACTTATCTGTCCATCCATCCATCCATCCATCACATTGGAATGTAAATTCCATAAGAATGAAAACCTGGTCTTCCAAGCTCTCTGTTTATTGTAAAGTATATATGTGATATTTGTCTCTGGTTCCGGCATGTAGCTACTAAAATCCTTGGAATTTTTGGATTGAAATAAATTTTTTGTATTCATGAGCCTTTTGTATCACATCTGACTTTACGCCAATAGGGTAATTCTAGGAAGTTGATACACCTTGATTCCACCAGGAGAGGACGAGAAAGCTCTGCATTCTGGGAGTTCTTAGACTTTGCCCTATATTTATCTTCATTTGGCTGGTCTAGTGTGTGTCCTTTCCAGTAAAACTGTAATAGTAAGTATAGGACTTCCCTGAGATCTGTGAATTATTCTAGCAGTTGTCATTCCTGAGGGGAATTGTGGAAAACCCCCAGATTTGTAGACATTGGGTGAGAAGTGCAGGTGGGCTGGGAACCCCACTTATGGCTAGCTTCTGAAATAGGGCAAGTCTTGTGTGGGACCAAGTCCTTAATTTGTGGGGTTTGCCCTAACTCTGGGTCGTTAGTGCCAGAATTTAATTGTAGTACACTAATGAATGTAAAACTAATCCCCAACACCTTGGGCAAGACTAGGCACTTTTGATTTACTAACTTAAAACTTGTTGAATAATTGACTAGAGGAAGGTTGGAGTAAGCTAGACAAGTTTCTTAGCCCATGGATTCATTTTCTACTTATATCCCTGAGTGTCATGGTCCCATAGCAGCCTGTAACAGACATCTAGACACTATAGATTGCTTCTTGCCTGTAAATCAGAAAAGCAGTGTTCTGATTGCTGATACTTTTTATCTGTTGAGATGTCAGTTCATTGCCTCTTCCTTGCCTGCTTTCTGCTATCATCACTAAGAATGATAAACCCAAAATTTTGAATTCTTTTGATCTCTCCTTCTAATTGTACTAAATAGTAGGTTGCCTTCCCTTCAATTACCAAATTAGATATACTCACAATGCCCAGTAATCCATATTTTCTTGCATCCTAAATGCTTCAACCATATGTTAAACACAGCTTAAAATTGTAATGCAAGGACTTTTTGGGACATTCTATTCCAAGATGTCTCATCCTCTACTTCTCTTTCTTTATCTCAAGTCTTTT
Source organism: Canis aureus (assembly GCF_053574225.1). Classification (NCBI taxonomy): domain Eukaryota; kingdom Metazoa; phylum Chordata; class Mammalia; order Carnivora; family Canidae; genus Canis; species Canis aureus. The sequence continues at coordinate 22,640,052 of NC_135612.1, forward strand.
TGTTGAAAGACAGTTTGTCTTAACAGTACAATTATCATCCATACTGCACATTCAAAATAATATCATCTGTTGTTTTCACAAAGATCTAATATTGACAAATTTCAGGCTGTAAATAGGATATTTTGAACTTTCCCTTTCTGGAATGTGTAATTACTTAAAGCTAAGAAATGTGATAGAAACACTAATTATTCTAAACATTAGATGTATTGCTACTGCAGTGAGAGAATCCAAAGACTGATTATATTGTGTAAGAATTATATTGTTAGCCCAAATTATATATCTCAGAGCACCAAATATGGTATAAAAATGGATGTACTTAGAAAAAGAGTAAAGAGTACTGTTTTCTCAAATTATAGATAAATACGCCTTCGGGTATGTCTAGCAAAAGTATTAGTTTTAGAAAACATAAATATTCTTTAAATATAAACAACTCTTTCATGGTGGGAATTAAGTTCTAAACCTGAACATAATTCTCTTTTTAATTGGTGTTATATTCAACTTTCAGGTTTCAACAAAATAAAGATATTGTTAATTTTCAAGACAACTGTTATTATTTTTGCTGCTCAAAGATATTCTTATATTTAAAACACTGATTACATACCCTGACCTAAAAAAATTTCCCACTGGGACTTAAATAACTCTATTTATATAATAACCATATAATAGCACATTGTCTTTTACTTCATCTAAGAAACAACAGTGCCATATGTTTTGCCATCTGAAATGTCTGACAAAAAATAGACTATTTCAGAAATTAATTATAAAGATTGAAGTAATAAAAAAGCCAGTATGTGTATAGTCAGAATGACCAAATATGTTCTGACTATATTAAGGGTAAATAATGATGAATATGAATAATTAGGACTCTGAAGAGATTCTAGAGTCTCCAAAATATGTATTCCTCCTTTATGTATCATAACACTTGAAATTCTTCTATTCTATTAAACCAGATTCCTTCAATTCCTCTTATCTATCCTTTCAATAAATGATAATAGTATTATTTTGAAAATAGCTTTATTTTTAATATGAATTATAACACTAATATTTAATCTTAAATATTTTAGAAATTTTATTAAAGGAATTAAAAAAAGGAATACTTAGTGCCTACCTCATTAGGATGTCTTATAATCTCCAAATATGAATTGAATCACAGAATTAATTTAGACTATGAAGAGATTGGAGGCTACACCTGGATTAATCACCTTTGTGAGTTGACTTTGAAGGGTTGATGTATTGTCAGTGATGTTTTTGTATTTATGGGAAGTGGGCAGAGGGGAGAAGGCGGAGAGAAGGAAAAAAAATGGAGAAAACTTTCAGCATTGATGCCAAGAACCAAAATCATATGTTCTTGTTTACATTATTATGAAGTTGTCTTCTTTCTTTCTCTCTTCATTAGCATGACTTTATTCTGACAGGTATCTTCTGTCCAGGTGAATAGTTTGATTGTTCATTTTAGTAATTTCCAGAAAGTTCTATGAACCCGTCAACAGGCAATTCACGTTGCTCTAAAATTGTTTGAATCTGTTGCCTTAAAATCTTCTCCTGGCAGTTTTGTATCACGATCCTTATCTGATCATAATGAAGCTCCTTTTCCCCTTAAACATTTTTTTTGTCTTTTTTTAAATATTTTTTTTTATTTATTTATGACAGTCAACAGAGAGAGAGAGAGAGAGGCAGAGACACAGGCAGAGGGAGAAGCAGGCTCCATGCACCGGGAGCCCGATGTGGGATTCGATCCCGGGTCTCCAGGATTGCGCCCTGGGCCAAAGGCAGGCGCCAAACCGCTGCGCCACCCAGGGATCCCAAAAATTTTTTTTGTCTTAAACTAAACTTTTAATCCTCAGAAAAATTCTGACCTCTTCTTCCCCTCTCCCAGACATTGAAATTTTTGAGGTGTTTTATCCCTTACCACAGTAAGCAAGTTTTGTCCTATCAGCGGGAAGCCAGGTTTTGACAATAATATTGAATTCATCCATGTTAGTCAAATTGAAAAATAGCCCATCATACACATTAAAATGAAAGCTGAAGAAGAAAAAAGGGGAAAAAAAACTATGAGAATAAGCTCAAAATTAAAGAAAAACAAGGAAAAGAAAATAATCATGGGACTGGTGAAAAGTCCCATGTTTTATATATATATATATATATCTTGTGTGTATCACTAATAAATATATATTTGTTTATATATATAAACAAATATAAACTTTACCACAGAAAAATTATCAAGATTATAAAACAAGAAGGCAGGTGATTAAAAAATTTCCTTATATAGAAGGATAATCAATTAATTTAGAAACATGTGGCTAGCAGGATGGTAGCTTCTACCTGAGTGATGTATTTGAATTGAAAATCTGACCATGTTATTTTCTTTCTTAAATTCTCCTGTTAGAGTTATTGTACTTAAAACAAATCCTTAACATAACCTGTGTGATCTTGTCATGTGTATCTTTTTTTGACCTTATTTTTAACTGCTATCTTCAATCATTTATTAGTGATACACACAATTTTTTTCAGTTCCTGAAATTCTCCAGGTACTTACCACAGCATGTAACTTAGTAGTGATCGATGTTGATCTTAGTTTAATTTGTTTCCCTTACTAGAAAACAAGTTTTATGAAGGCAAATTCTATGCTTCATTCATCATTGCATAATTAGTGCCAATATTTGACAGATATTTGATTCTCAAGTCAAACGAAATGAGCCCTCCTCCAAAGAGTATTATACTGGGATTCCTTTTATATGACTTTCAAGAACTAGAAAAACTAATCAATGATAGAAGTCAGAAAAATATTGCCTATTTCTGGATAGTGAATCAATTAGAATGGAGTACAAATAAGCATTCTGCATTAATGGAAATATGAAATTATTGGTTCTTGGAAATATTCTTTTGCCAAACTTCTCAATTTTATATTTAAAATCTGTGAATTTCACTACATTAAAAAATTGACTACTACAAAAGAGGAAGATATAACCAATGTTTTTCAAATGATGTACCCTGGAACCATAATATCACTTAAAGCCACTTCAATCCTCATGCATTCAGAACATACTTATTGATTATGTACTTCATTTGCATATATGTGGAGAGCATAAAGATAGCCTGTGCCCTTGTAGAGAACAGAGCTAAAGGGGCCTGACGTTCATTTTATTGGGTTTATGGAGTGGAATGTGTCATGGGGCTTAGTAAAGGAGAGCCTAAAAAAGGCAAATAACCTACTCCTCAACAATTCAACATGAGCACAGAGCACTCTGCTTTTATTTTCCTTCTTCTCATATATGACTGTTCTAGGGAAGCTCTTTGCTTTTGTTTATTCATTTTTGGGATAAATAAATGCACAAAATATGTGTTGGTTTTTCTTTCTTTTTTTTTTAATTTTTATTTATTTATGATAGTCACAGAGAGAGAAAGAGAGAGAGGCAGAGACATAGGCAGAGGGAGAAGCAGGCTCCATGCACCGGGAGCCTGATGCGGGATTCGATCCCAGGTCTCCAGGATCGCACCCTGGGCCAAAGGCAGGCGCCAAACCGCTGCGCCACCCAGGGATCCCTGTGTTGGTTTTTCAAAAATGATTTAAACAAATGGTACTTAAGCACTAGACAAAACACCTTTTTTTAAACTAGCACACATATTTTCAATTTTGGTTCATAAATGAAGTATATCAACATTTTTATTTTAATTTACTTCCAGTACCTACTCTTTGCTCTGACTGAACTATTGAGATTTGAAGTTTCTCCATCTTTCACCTTTTGAGACTTATCATCTTCTATTAAAGAAGTAAAGAGTGTAAAGAGAATGAAGAAGAGATGCAGGGAAGAAATTACAATTTATAAATTTTCCTGCCTATGCTAAAGTTCAAACTTAAACCTTATTTATGAATACCAAATTTGGATTGGTTATTCTTTCCATGAACTTTAATGATATACATATATTTCTAGCATACTGCAAAACAGATTATTATATATTTGCCTGCATATTACTATCTATAGTAAATTTTACACATTGATGCATCACTAGAACTTTGTGTAAGGCAACACTTGATTATTTATTCATTAAAAGAATTAATATGTGTCACTAAATGTTAGAGGTTTCAAAATATGACCTTATCAATTTATCATTATCTCCATGATATAATTGAAATTGTAGATAGTGTTATTAGGGACTGTGAATTGATTATTATTCTAGTCCGGTAACTTTTTGTATGCTACATATGTGAAATGGTTTATAAGTTTACTGCAGAAAGTATATGTGCTCGAATATATTCCAACAAGGAGTCACATTAATAGTAAACTGCTTCAAGGCTGATAAACCATGAGTGATGATAACATGCAAAATTAAGTACCCAAGAATAAGAAATAAATATCACAGAATGTCTCCAGACAGCCATACACACACACACACACACACACACACACACTTCCAGTTACAGGAGAATTATGCATTTGAGTGTTAAATTATTTTTATAATATTATATGTATATTAAACAGCAAAAAATCTCTTACCTTGCTAAAAACTTAAAACCACCCTGAAATCTTTCATAAAGTTAACAATCTAAGACTGACCACCAAGTTTATGAGAATTTACTTACAGAGAGTCCTATATTTTTGAAGGCATATATCTTAGACATAGTTATAAATGTACACTAAAAATGAAGCATTGATAATGACCAGAAAATTAACTTATGCTACAGATCATTTTACTCATTTGGTAAGATCAAATAGTTAATACATAAAACAAAATCCATTTTTTTTTTACTGTTAGGACTTAACATTTTTATTTTTTCCTAAAACATTTTATACTTTATAAGAAATTATTATATTGAGACCTTTCCTTGGAATAAATGTAATATATTTCACTTATTTTAGTGTGGATCTGTGGTGTTTTATATTTTAATTTTATACATCTTCCTGAACTTCTTCCATGTAAGTGTCTTGTCCTCTATATAACATTCAATTTCATTTGTGCTGACACTGGCCATGTAGTTCTGTTGTACTGTGAACCACCATGATCCAGAAGAAGCATTTCTTCAGCACCTGTTTCTGCATTGTATTTCATTTACAACATGTAAATCACATGTAGCATCACATGTAGTAAATTAAATTTCCTTTGACTTTAGGAACAAAAGCCAGAGCATCATTAGGCTTTCCACTTGTTGCTGGAAGCAGAATGTAGTGCAAGTTTGTGGCCACTATACCACTGATTGCCTTTGCCTAGACTTTGCACTGAGTCATAGATAAAAGGTATAATTGAAACTGAGCTGAAAGATAATTCTGATTGATCCTCAAATCTGTGAATAAAGGGATTTGGTCATATGATAACCTGAAAGTGAAAAGAGAAAAGAAAGTTGCCTGCGAAAGAAGCGAGCACGTCCTTTGATGAAGTAGATTAAAACTGCTTTGATTTTTGGTTTAATACCTCTCTTCTGAAAAACAAATCTGTGAATTTCTTCATATATTCGAACTTACAATATTTTACATATTGGTGAGGATTATAGAAAGACATAAAATTTTACAACTTTAAAGGAGGAAGAGTAATGGATTAATTATGAATTATATGCCATATAGTTGTAGAATTATTAATCCTATTATGAATTATCTACATAACTATAGAAGAAAAGGTAACTTCAGTTGAGAACAATGGAATGAAAACCCAATATTGAAGGCTTTTAAAGTGTATGCTTAAAAATGTTGTAAGAAACTGATTAATCTACCTCTGATTATTAATATGTTGTTTTATACTAACTCATTTCATTTCTTCCCCCAAATATGTGAATGTTCAACAAGGTAGAAGATACAGTAAGGGGAAAAGATGAATGACTAAAACATTAAGTGTTGATATGTGGAATATTATTTAATAATGTCATTCATCCTCTGAAAAAGAAATATTATAAAATCAGAGCAGAGGAATGAAGGCTAAGTGGAGACATTTCCAAAATTAAATGATGCTTCCACAATTCCAAAACATTAGGCTTTTTCTTTTAACCTTTTAAACCTTTATTTAGCCTACAGTATGAGTGTAGGCTTGTGTTAGGAAAAAACCACAGATATAAGTTGGGACTAAGCAGATTTTATCCTATGTACCTAGGATAAAAAGGGTAAGGGGAAAAAGAAGAGAAAATTGAGCAAACAGATATAAGGGCATTTATAATATTTTTCACTTTCCTATTGCATCACAATAAACAAGACATTTTTACCTGTTATTTATATTGAGTTTTCAGCAATGGTTACCGTAGCGAAGACGACAATATAAATTAACTGGCATATCCCAAATCACTGAGCTAGTAAATGAGAGAACTGCTAATACAAACCATATCTCAACTCCAAGTCTATTGTTCTTTCAATACCAGCTACTGATGGGGCAACCAAAAGGAATACAAATTTCCTCTATAGTAGAGTAGAAAATATACTTACAACTGTACTAAAAAAAATTTAGTTTCTATGTTTCGTCTAAATTGATCTTGTCTTAACTGGAAACCACTTATTCTCTTCTTAGGGGTAACTTAAAACTGTGGTAGTAAGACAAACAATTTTTCTTTTAAAATGTTCAGGTTTTCAAGTAAAAAGGCTCAAGTTCTTAAGTTTCGCATTCTTTTCAGGATACATAAAAAGTGTTAAGGACTGGATAGAGAAAAAGAAGTAATAGTCTGTTGTGGCATTGAAAATAAGTTGCCAGATCTCAAGGTATCCTCTTGATGGCTCTTATGTTTTCAAAGCAACATCCATTGTATGCGTGGTCACTGTGCAACCAGACAGCGTAGTATTGGCATACTGTGCTAAAGATAGTAGTTTGTGTAAGCGGGACTATCCTGCTTTGTGCTTGCAGTATCTTGCAGTCTTGTTTGGCTGCTTTGTGTTTTCTCCAGCTACTATTGGCATACAAAGCATTTTTCACACATGCGGCCAAGGTCTGAGTCTGAATCCCATTTGTTCTTCAACTAGACACGTGAGTCCCCTCCTAGCTTCCAAAGGATGCCCTATGACTACTCTTTCCTGAAAATTCTCTTGACTAATATTTCATATGCTTCTTAGACCCATTCATACTAAAACAGAATCAAGGGCCATTTTGGGAAGATAAATATTATCTTCTTTCTGCTTAGTCATAGATACCACTAGGGTTATTTTACTGTGGTTGGAACCCACATATTAGAGTGTGACAAAAGTGTTCACACTGGTGAGGTCACCCAAATTATCTATTTTTTTTTCTTTTCTCTAAAGCCATACTCCTTTCTAGGCTCAACCTCAGGCAGGGGAATGGAGGAAGAAGGTGGAATCTTGTCATTGTTTCTTCTGTCACTTTCCTCAATTTCTCATCTGCTCACTTTAAAAAAGTAAATTTTCAATACTTTCTCTCATCTGGCTCTCTTTTTCAATTTTTTTTTTAAATATTTTTTTTTTCAATTTTTTTTTTTTTTTTTTTTATTTATGATAGTCACAGAGAGAGAGAGAGAGAGAGGCAGAGACACAGGCAGAGGGAGAAGCAGGCTCCATGCACCGGGAGCCCGACGTGGGATTCGATCCCGGGTCTCCAGGATCGCGCCCTGGGCCAAAGGCAGGCGCCGAACCGCTGCGCCACCCAGGGATCCCCATCTGGCTCTCTTTTAAGTAGTACTTTCTGATATAATCCATGGTGCCTGCTTCTTAATAAGATAAATGGTATTATACAGAAATCATCATCATCATCATCATCTTTATTCCCATTTCTGGCTTGAAAATCTATCAAAATTCTCTTGGAAATTTTAGAAACTGAACATGGATTTGTATTTACATTTTTACAAGTATTATAACAGTTACTTTGTATTTTCTCCATTCCCCCCCCCCCCCGCCTCTACTCAAAAACATATATGCAACTACTGAGTTGAACATCATACAGCAGAAACAAACAAACAAAAAAAGAATAACATGGCTAATCTTTTCAAACAGACCTGAATGATTAGCCTATACAGTTATATAGGTTCTCTATAGATGACTATGAACTTCAAACATATGGTATAATATACTAGAACAAAAAGTGGTGGAACATGCTATAATATGAAAATTGTAATATCTGTATGAAAATCTCTAGGAAATAAAGTGTGCTTTCTTGAATATTGCTACCTACTAGTTCTCATGACAGTAATTTGTATCTTTTTCTATAGTTGTTGTTGAATTAAAAGCATACTGACTTTCCCAAAAGACAAATTTCCTTCTTGCTAGTGCAATAGCTTTACTGCTGTAAAGAATTTTTCACTTAAGTTCTCTCTTCTTTACTACAGATAAGCGGACTTATGATAAGGTAAAAGAGAGGGATTAAAAATAATACTAAAAAGAGAAAATGGAAGAGTTAAAGTTCAGCTAATTAATTCTATAATAAAATCTAATTTACTTGAAGCCATTCCTTACAGAACATGAATGTATGGTTCTGAATGTAGTACATGGTTTTTAAATACTAAAAATTTTACTATAGGTGAATCGAGAGTATTTTTATAATGAAATAGCTGCTTGTTAATTTTAGTGGACATAAAGTTGGAAACTACTACTTGGAAAATATGTGCAAATAATTATTATCAGCTAACTTTATTTTAAAATTACAGATTTATTATTGTGTTTTTAACCCAGTTTTAAAAGTATTACTTCTCTAGGGTTTAAGGTAATATAACAAAAATGTTTTATGATACCATTATGATATAAATACATGTTAATTTATTTTATATGTAAAATACATTAAAACTTATATATATTCTCCAGACTTTGAAGGTAATATAATATTTAATATCACTAAGACATATAAATATATTAACTATATAATATAAATATAAATCAAATTAGATATTTGGAATTATGCCAGGTATTTGTCTAGGGTATATCAATTCAACAAGCCGTAAGTGAATAATTAATATATATCAGATTGTTAGGAACTTAGAATATATGTAACAGATGGATCAGATTTAGTGCCTACATTTCCAAAGCTTAAATATATTGGGAAAGAGAAGAACATAGATAATTACCATGTATAGCAGAATACAAATGCTGTCATAAAAGTAGAAACAAAATGCTACAGTACAGAGAAGGAAAAATTTAATTTATATTATTTTCCTTGTTTATTATAGGTACATTTTAAAGTAGAAACCATGTAAATATGTTTCTTTTCATATAAGATGTTAGTGCTAATGTACTGATATATAGTGGCAGACTCTCTAATATCTTAAAACTAATTAATAGCATACCACCAACTCTTGATATTTTTTTCAAAAATGAAATTGAGGGCGAAACACTAACATGTGTTTTTCAGATCCAAATGATTACCATACAGAGTCACTGAAGGACTGTAATATCAATGTGCTTTTCTGAAAACTGTTCAGAATTTTCAGACCAGCACATCAAAGAACACAAATTCATACAGGTGTTATTAGAAAGTAAAGGATTTAAGTTGATCTTAATACATGGAAAATAAATATGTCCTCTTTTCTTTTTTTAAAAAATGTATTTAATTAAATTCATTCATTCATTCATTCATTGAGAGAGAAAGAGAGAGAGAGAGAGAGCAAGCGCACAAACAATGCTGGGAGGGGCAAAGAGAGGAGGGAGAGAAACTCTAGCAGACTCCATGGTGAGCCTAGAGCCCAACATGGCCTCAATCTCACAACACTGAAATGAACCAAAATCAAGGGTCAGATTCCTAACCAACTGAACTACTCAGGCACCCCTGTCCTCTTTTCTTCTTTAAACTCAATTCTGATTGTGGAACTTTCATGTTAGGAAACTAAGTTAAACAGCACTTATTTTGCACATTATATATGCATTCAGATGGGAAGGCTCTTTCTCAAAAGCTCCTTTCCTATCTCCAATACTCTAACTGGAATTTGTAAAACTTATCTGAGAAAATGGTAGTTAATCCTGGAATGAAATTGTGAGATTTTCAAAATATATGTACATATGCTTATCATTTCAAATTCCAAACAGCAATCAAATTTATTTTACTTTGAATTATAGTGTCATATCGTAGTACCTTTTGAAGCAATACAACCATTTATCACTTTTACAGAATAAATGCAATTCCAATCTAATTATGAAGTTTGGTTACAAGAATGATACATTAAAACATAGAACTTCTTTTCTCTTAGAAAACAAGTTAAATATCTCAGTGATGATAGTTTGCCTTGAATATAAATTCTGAGCTAAATTGTATTTTGAATAAGGCTTTTCAAAGAGTTAGCAATTTATTTTCCTCTTATTTACCTATAAATGTTATTATAACAGCTTTGGAAAGGATATTAATGTATTAATCCTTCTGAATTCAAAGGATTAGAATGAACATGCTGACTAAATGCTTAACTTATTTGCTTTTTGGTTAATTATTAAAAGCAATTCATGGCATGTTACAAATGCAACAATAGTGGTAAGCTAAATAGTAATATTAAGTCACTTTAATGGAAAGATTGGAGATTTGATTTGCATATTATTTAATATGCTATCAGGTCTTCCAAGATAAGAGACAGCAATCTTCCCCAAGGCACAGGAGGTGGTTAATATTGAAAGACTAGGTGATGTCCCAGGCCTCCAAAGACTCAGCAAGATCCTGGGTCATAGCTCACTCTACCTTCAAAGAAAGCAATGCATTTCATTTTGTTAACAAAGATAAATGTACATGCACAATAGAATATAATAGAAATGAAGGGAAAGAAATACATTTGAACAAGAACTGTTCATTTTAAGTTTTGAAGAGGAAGAAAAATTATTTCAAGAATACTTAATGGTTTATCTATTTTAAAGTCTTATTGTATGATTTACTAGTCATTAAATTTCTTAATGCTCACTATTGCAGAGATTTAAAGTAGAGCTTATATATATAAGGGTAGCTAAATTTAATTCAGGGTGGTTTGAGCCAGATTTGTGTTCATGTATCTAAAATATGAATTTACTTCATTAAAACATAAATTCTAAAGTCACTAGGAATGAATGAATGCTGCTAAAATGTTCATATATATAATTATATTGTTTATCACCTATTTGGAAAAGCATAACTAGAAATAAAGACTTGTGAGTCTTTTATTATGTTTCCAGCTACTATCCTCCTAAAATCTTAACAACAACAACAACAAAAACCAACAAATAAGACACCTCTCTTTTGCCTTGGACTCGCTTTATTTTTCTTCTATATCAGAGTCACTTGTTCTCTGCCATTTTCATTGCCTCTTTCTCCTTAGTCTATACTTAAAGTAGTGGTGTCATGGTCAGGTTTTCTCTAAATTTGTGCTCTGTTTGGAGCTCATAGTCATTTCAGTTCTTTTACTGCATTCAATAGGCTTATAACTCCCAAATATGTATTTCCAGCCCTTTCTCTTTCCTGAGCATTAGACCCATATTTTCACCTGTCACCCTGCCATTTCTTATAAGCACTTCATCATTGGCATGTTCACAAGCAAGCACATTTTCTCATTTCATGGCTCAGGATCACCTCTCCCAAATTCCTCTCATCACTGTGTGTTTTTGGCCTATAACAGATATAACAGCATTATATGTACTAGATATAACTAGCCTTATAAGTTGATAGCTTAAAGTTCTATTGGAAGTCGTCTTCTTCTTCTTCTTCTTCTTCTTCTTCTTCTTCTTCTTTTCCTCCTCCTCCTCCTCCTCCTCCTCTACCTCCTCCTCCTCCCTCCTTTTTTTTTCTAACATTCACCGAAAGATTTTCCTTTTATTCTGACATTTCAAAATGTCTTTATAGTTTGTCTTTCCTGTGTAATATGATCTGCATTGTTCAACTTTGCCTCTAAACTAATCCTGGGATAGTTCCCAGACTGACATCACATCTATAAATTTCTTCTTCTCTCTGTAATAGTTTAAGTCTAAGTTATTCGAGGTTCTACAAAATGTAGGCATCTATCAAATCACACAGATAATTTTACTAACATGAATGCCTTCCTATTTAAGAATGCATATATTTTAAGCATATGGGTCCATTGAAGTTCTAGTAGATTATACATAAATGCTGAGTACATAGTTGATACACAGGGTCAGGCCAGATTTAAGGGTTAGAGGGGACTTCATTTCTCAATGGGATAAGTGGAGGGCCATGTGACAAGCATGTATGTATACATGGATTTGAGGAATTTTTGGTAATTAATCTACCACATATTATCAGGTATGATTGTGGAATGATCTATTCCAAACTGAAGCCTTGGGTTGCTGCATCAGTGTACACTGTGTAAAACACAAAAAGGAACATATATTGGCAGCCGATTTATGGTTTAAATTAGATTCTATAGAATACAACCAAAGAATTGTAGGATATTGATTCCTAACTGGCACTTCAACTAATCCCTTAACAAAGCATTTTACAATAACATTAAGCCACCACAGTGGATTCTGTAGGTATTAATGTATTCCTATATTTCCTTAATCATAAATGCAGTATCTAGTCAGAGTTGATGTTTTGTGGGAAGCCAGGAAGTGGAAAAAGAAAATTTAAATTCTCTGAATGAGAATATAGCAAAAGCTTTTTGAACAGAGAAGGTAATCTTTATCTGGAATATTCATCTCTTTACATAGGATAAATCACAGCCTTCTCCATGATGAAAGGGGTCTAATAAACCTTTCACCAGAGACTGTCTAGATATTGGCCTCTACCTTTGCCAATTAACACCCAGCAGTGGCAGCAGGTGGCCAGATTAGCCTTAATTAATGGACATGCATGTTACAGAGCCAATGCACAGTCTCCATGCCTTCTACCACAGAGATCATGTAAATAAGCCCATTGAGCAAACAGCCGGATGGCTGGAGAAAGAGACTGATTAAAATCCACAGGAAAAGTAATCTTTCCCACCTGATTATTGAAAACCTCCTTCTTTTAAATTGCCCTTTGGTGGGCTTTTACATGGCACATGAATATCTTAGTTTTTTTGGCCATTCTGAAAGATCCATATAAATAGTTCTCTACAGTTTACCTATTAACAATTTTCCAATTTTGTTCTTTGAAAGCCCCAACAATCAAAAAAACCTCCTTTACCCTTTGTTTCATAAAGTAGTGTAGATTAATTCTTTAGACTACCTCTCCTTCCACATGAAGTTGGAAACCAGATGTAAGGACCCCAAGTCTGTCCTTTATGACTACTGTCTTTCATAGCCATTCCAGAACTATGCTCTCGTATAGTAGCTATCCACTTCAGGTGAGTGCCAGTATATCATGCACAATCAACTATAAACCACACTTTCTATACTAATTGATCAAAGGGAATTCTCCATGTAGTCATCAGTGTTGGTTGAAATGTGGGTAACAAAGCAACCGGAGCAAGCACAATAGGTATCTGAGCAAACTGTATTTTTTTAATTAATTTTTTTAAATTTTGTTTATTTATTTGAGAGACAGAGTGAGTGTGAGATAAAGCATAAGTAGAGGCAGAGGGAGAGGGAGAAGCTGACTTCCCTGATGAGCAGGGAGCCCAATGTGGGGCTCAGTCCCAGACCCCAGGATCATGACCTGAGCTGAAGGCAGACACCTAACCTACTAAGCCACACAGGGGCCCCTGAACCAATTGTAATTTATATATATTTTTGCCCCAGGTCCTGCTTAGACACCATGTCAGATATACAATATCCATTGTATGTTGCTGCACAGGTCTGATTTTATTCACTGGATCAATTTATGATGAGTGATGTGTTCATATGATTTCCCACAGTCAGACATCCAACAACTATCTGGTCTAGTAGCAATCCAAAGACTGCTTTTCAGAGAATGATTGTTAGCAAAGGAAGTCATAGTCTTACTACAAAACATTAGGGGTTTGCACTATGATTGTCTAGTTGAGATTTGCCAGCTATCTCTTAACATCATTCCTATCTGCTGCAAGTACTTCTAATACTTTCTGACCTCAAAGTCATAAAACTTGTAGTGGTTTTGTATTGTGTCGACATAGCTAAGCTGAAATGTTTTACAAAGGCACTTGCCTTATGTAATTTTTCGTTATATTTTGTCCCCAAGAGAAGTTTTTATGAGAATTGGAATAATGCAGTTAACAGCAACCACTACCCTGTGAATGTTGGTATTGTGTGCCAGGCATCACTGCAACTTGTGCACATTGTCACTAATCTACTAGTACACATTGTTGGTGTAAGACAGCAGCTGAGTGCACAGGGTTTCCAGCCTCTGTCAGATTTTTTTTTCTTCAGTTTCATTGAACTTCAGCTAGGTATATATATGATTTCATGGTAAAGAATATCATCTTCTTTTATATGTCATCTGCATTGTCAAGGATGGTAACAGTGAGAAACAGACATGAGTTATTTGTCTTCATAGGTCCCAGCTTGTTCTAGTATATTCCTATTTGTCATCACTTCCTTGCTTCAAGATCAGGTTTTCCTCTATGTATCTATCCTGCAGACCTAAAGTTATCCCTCTCCTCTATAACACTCCTACCAAATATAATAGAGTCTGACTCTTAAATGATACTCAAATATGTTCACCTTTTTTCTTTTCCACAATCATGACTCCTATTCAACCTAAGTCACCAGTGTCAATGCTGAAATTTGAATGTGCATAGGTCGATCTTTGTCTTGATGCATTATTCCTTTGAGTCCTATGTACTCAATAGACTGTGTTATCCCAGATAACCTGGTGCTTTAATATCATTAATATTATTTTTGATAGATTGAAAATGTCTACATTTCCACTAATTTGTTTTTTTTTAGGTCATTGCTAGTTGTCTTTCTGTTTTGATAATGTTGTCTTTAAATAATTTCAATTATAATTTTTCTATTGAATATTAATACATTAGCTGAAATGAAAACTAAAAGAGAAGCCCCTGAATTAACTGTCAACTTTGTTCATTTTAAAATTTTAAAGTTTTGGAGCGCCTGACTAGCTGTCAGTAGGCCTGGATAGCTTCCGTTCATCAAGAAATTTTAAAGAAGAGAAATACCTTATGATCCAGCAATTCTACTTCTGGGTATTTACCCAAAGAAAACAAAATGATTAGTTTGAGGAGATATACACAACCCTGTGTTCACTGCAGCATTATTACAAAGGCCAAGACATGGAAACAACCTGTGTCCATGGATGAATCAATAAAGAAGATGTGGCATGTGTGTTTTTTGTTTTTCATATCCTATATCTTGGGATATGTTTATATTGGCTTTTTTTCTCTTGTTTCTAACCCTAATCTCATGCCATGTTGCTGCTTTTCTAACCCTAATCTCATGCCATGTTGCTGCTATTCTCTTCCCTTATCCTTCTCTTACTCCACAGGCTCTTGCTTATTTCTCATGGAGAAAATTTTAGCTAGTTCTTTCATAGACTTTCTACCTAATGATTCCCTCAAGGGTTTAACCTTTTCCTAACCTTTTCCTACTTATAACTATAAGTGTATTTACTAAACAAAATCCATTTCTTTGGTAAAGGGAATAATGACATTTTCTCACACTATGAATGTGTAGGTCTATATTTGTAGCACTGCACAAATCCTGACAAACATCAGAAAACACTAGGTATCTCTGTTAGCCATCACCCCCTCCGCATTTGTCTTTTCCATCCAGCTGAACAAAATTTTTTAGAGTCATAAGATATTTTGATGAAATTTGTTCCTTTTGTCAAACCAACAAATAGGTTGCGTTTGCGCTTTGTTATTTCATTTACCTTTTGCTCCTACTTAGAACATAATTTAAGAGACTAATGCTTTTATACTCAACAACCTGTACACTTTTTAACATAAATCTTAGAACAAATCTATTTTCCTTTCTAAATACTTAGAATATAATCTGAACAAACATTAAAAAAACTGGAAAAATTTTCTCTTCACTTCAGGTTAAAATGATGCTATCTCAGAAAGAAAAAAAAACAGCAACACAGGAATATCAGATGATATAAATTGATGGGATATCCTCCACTTTCTTAAAAACATTCTGTGATGTTAGTTGTTATCTCTGACCTACAAGTTTTCTCTTATCTAGTCTACTCTTTGATACTGGATCTAGAACTATGAAAAGCATATGTCTGCTGTTCCAGCCAGCTCCATTATCCTCTGAAGATAGATGGCAGTAGAAGGAGACTATAAGTTAGTTAGGAGGAGGAAAAAGGAGCTTGATCATTCTTAGGACATTCATGTAGTCTTCTTGTCTGTTTCTCTTCTTGTGAACATTACTCTAATAACACTTCTTCAACTTGGCAGTTCCTTCCGTAGTAACAGCTAGATATAGTATGCAGTTTTTCCAACAGTAAAAGCGCTAGTTTTATTTTGTCCTTTCAGAATAACTGGCATCAGGCAACTGGTGCCCCAGGATTTAGTTTTTCTTTATTATGGTCATTCAGTTTATCCTCAATGTGCAGATGAAGTGTTCTGGATTCAGCAATAATTTCTTGTTGTTGTTGGAGTGTTCTGGATTGGGCATTATTTCTTCTTGTTTGTTTTAATTTTTAAATTTAAATTCAATTAACATATATTGTTAGTTTCAGAGGTAGAGGTCAGTGATTTATCAGTCTTATATGATACCCAGTGCTCACTACATCATGGGTCCTCCTTAATGTCCATCATCCAGTTATCCCATCCCCTCACCCCCTTCCCCTCCAGCAACCCTCAGTTTGTTTCCTATGATTAAGAGTCTCTTATGGTTTGTCTCCCTCTCAGATTTTGTCTTGTTTATTTTTTCCTCTTTTCCCCTATGATCCTCTGTTTTGTTTATTAAATTCCACAAATGAGTGAGATCATATGATAATTGTCTTTCTCTGATTGACTTATTTTTCTTAGCATAATAGCCTTTAGTTCTATCCATGTCATTGCAAATAGCAAGATTTCATTTTGATGGCTGAGTAATTTTCCATTATATCTATATATCTATATCTATATCTATATCTATATCTATCTATCTATCTGTTCATCTGTAGATGGACATCTGGGCTCTTTCCATAGTTTGGCTATTGTGGAGAATGCTGTCATACACATTGGGATGCAGGTGCCCCTTTGGACGACTGCATTTGTATCTCTGGGATTAAATCTCTAGTAGTGCAATTGCTGGGTCATAAATTAGCTCTATTTTCAACTCTATTTTCAACTTTTTGGAACCTCCAGGCTGTTTTCCAGGGTGTATGTACCAGCTTTCATTCCCACCAACAGTGTAAGACGGTTCCCCTTTCTCCACATCCTCACCAACATCTGATCTTTCCTGATTTGTTCATTTTAGCCATGCTGACCAGTGTCAGGTGGTATCTTACTGTGGTTTTGATTTGTATTTCCCTGATGCCAAGTGATGTGGAGCATTTTTTCATATGTCTATTAACCATTTGTATATCTTCTTTGGAGAAATGTTTGTCCATGTTTTCTACCCATTTATTGATTGGATTATTTGTTCTTCAGGTGATGAGTTTGATAAGTTATTTATAGATTTGGGATACTAGCAATTCATCTGATAAGTCATTTGCAAATATGTTTCACATTCTGTCAGTTGTCATTGTTTTTGTCAACTGTTTTCTTTGCTGTGCAAAAGCTTTTTTTATCTTGATGAAATCCCAGCAGTTCATTTTTGCCTTTGTGTCCCTTGCCTTTGGAGATGTGTCTAGCAAAAAAGGTGCTGTGGCCAAAGTCATAGAGGTGGCTTCCTGTGTTCTCCTCTAGGATTTTGATGAATTTCTGTTTCATAATTAGGGTTTTCATTCATTTTTAGTCTATTTTTGTGTACGGTGTGAAGAAACAGTCTAGTTTTATTCTTCTGCCCGTAACTGTGCAATTTACTCTATGGTCAACAAATATACAACAAAGCAGGAAAGAATATCCAATGGGAAAAGAAAAAAAGACAGTTTCTTCAACAAATAGCATTGAGTAAATCGAGAAGTTGAGAGTCCATTTTGGCTTCTCTATTCTGCTCCCTGGCTTCTGTATTCTGTTCCATGGATCTATCTATTTTGTGCCAATACCATACTGTCTTGAGGATTAGAGCTTTGTAATAGAGCATGAAGTCTAGGATTGTGATTCCACCAGTTTTGGTTTTGCTTTTCAACATTTCTTTGGCTGGATGAAAAAAGTTGATAGGCATTGCAATGAATGTGTAGATAGCTCTAGGTAGAATAGACATTTTAACAATATTTGTTCTTCCAATTCATGAGCATGGAACATTTTTCCATTTCTTTTGATCTTCCTCAATTATTCTCATGAGTGGTCTAAATTTTCTGAGAACATATTTTTTGCTTCTTTGGTTAGGTTTATTCCTAGGTATCTTATGGATTTTGGTTCAATTGTAAATGTGTTTGACTCCTTAATTTCTCTTTCTTCTGTCTCATTGTTAGTGTATAAAAATGAAGCTCAATTCTTTGCATTGATTTTGTATCCTGCCACATTGCTGAATTGCTGTATGAGTTCTAGCAATTTGGGGGGAGGGGGTGGATTTTTCACATATAATATCATGTCATCTGCAAAGAGTGAGTGTTTGACTTCTTCTTTTCCAATTCTGATGCTCTTTATTTCTTTTTATTGTCTGATTACTGAGGCTACAACTTCTAGTACCATATTAAACAACAGTGGTGATAGCAAACACCCGTGTTGTGCTCCTGACCTTAAGGGAAAAGATTTCAGTTTTTTCCAACTGAGAATGATATTCACTGTGGGATTTTCATATATGAGTTTTATGATATTGAGATACGCTCCCTCTATCCCTACAAGGTGAAGAGTTTTAATCAAGAAAGGATGCTATATTTTGTCAAAAGCTTTATCTGCATCTATTGAGAGGATCATATTCTTCTTGTCTTTTATTCACGTGATGTATCACGTTGATTGATTTATTGATGTTAAACCACCCCTGTAGCCCAGGAATAAATACCACTTGGTCATGGTCAATAATCCTCTTAATGTACTGTTGGATCCTGTTGGCTAGTATCTTGGTGAGAATTTTGGCATCCATGTTCATCAGGGATATTGGTCTATAATTCTCCTTTTTTGGTGGGGTCTTTGGTTTGGGGATCAAGATAATGCTGGCCTCATAGAAAGAGTTTGGAAGTTTTCCTTCCATTTCTATTTTTTGAAACAGCTTCGGAAGAATATATATTAATTCTTCTTTCCATGTGTTATAGGATTCCTCTGGGAAGCCATCTGATCCTGGACTCTGGTTTTTTTGGGAGATGGTTGATTATTGTTTCAATTTCTTTGTTGGTTATGGGTCTGTTCAGATCTTCTGTTTCTTCCTGTTTCAGTTTTGGTAGTTTGCACTTCTTTATGAATGCATCAATTTCTTCCAGATTGCCTAATTTGTTGGCATATAGTTGCTTATAATACATTTTTAAAATCATTAATATTTCCTTGCAGTTGGTTGTGATCTCTCCTTTTTCATTCATAATTTTATTTATTTGAGTCCTTTCTCTTTTCTTTTTGATAAATCTGGCCAGTGGTTTATCTATCGTATTAATTCTTTCTGTTCTACTGTTCTTTTGGTTTGTATTTCATTGATTTCTGCTCTAGTCTTTATTAATTCTCTTCTCCTGCTGACTTAGAGCTTTATTAGCCATCCTTTTAGCCATCCTCCAGCTTCTTTTGTAAACAAGACCTTTCTTGTTTCTTAAGAGTGGCTTGTATACTTCCCTCTTAGGACTGCCTTTGCTGTGTCCCAAAGGTATTAAACAGTTGTGTTTTCATTTTCATTTGTTTCCTTGATTCTTAAAAAATTCATCTTTAGTATCCTGGTTGACCCATTTATTCTATAGTAGGATGCTTTTTAGCCTCCATGTATTTTTGTGTTCTCTCCAAATCAGTTTCAAAGCATTGTGGTCTGAAAATTTGCCGGGAATGATCCCATTTTTTTGGTCTCTTGTAGACAGCATTTGGATGGGTCTTGTTTTTTTTTTATCCAATCTGATTCCCTGTGTCTTTTTTTAAAAGATTTTATTATTTATTCATAGAAGACACAGAGAGAGAGAGAGAGAGAGAGAGAGAGAGAGAGAGAGAGGCAGAGACACAGGCAGAGGGAGAAGCAGGCTCCATGCAAGGAGCCTGACGTCGGGCTTGATCCCTAAAGCCCCGGGCTGAATCCTCACACTCTGGGCTGAAGGTGGCGCTAAACCGCTGAGCCACCCTGGCTGCCCTCCTTGTGTCTTTTATTGTAGCATTTAGCCCATTTCCATTCAGAGTAATTACTGAAAGATATGAATTTAGTGTCATTGTATTACTTGTAAAGTCACTGTTTCTGTATATTGTCTCTGTGCTTTCTGGTGTGTTATTTTTGGGGTCTCTTCACTTAAAGGGTCCCTTTTAATATTTTTTGCAGGGCTGGTTTATTGATTACAAATTCCTTTAGTTTCTGTTTGTCTTGGAAGCTTTTTATCTCTTCTTCTATTTTTTTAAATATTTTATTTACTTATTCATGAAAGACACAGAGAGAGAGAGAGAGAGAGAGAGAGAGAGAGAGAGGCAGAGACACAGGCAGAGGGAGAAGCAGGCCCCATGCCGGGAGCCCGAGGTGGGACTCGATCCCGGGACTCCAGGACCACGCCCCGGGCTGAAGGCAGGGGCTATAAACCGCTGAGCCACCCAGGGATCCCCTCTTTTTCTATTTTGAATGACATCTTAGCTAGATAAAATATTGTTGATTTCATAGTTTTCTCATTTAGCACCCTGAATATATCATGAGGTCTACTGCCAGTCTAATGTTTTTACCTTTCCAGTTTCTGGACCTCTTGTCCTAAATTGCTTTCAGAAATTTTTCTTTGTCTCTGAGATTTGCAAGTTTCACTATTAAATATCAGA
The DNA here is from genome assembly GCF_053574225.1 of Canis aureus. NCBI lineage: Eukaryota > Metazoa > Chordata > Mammalia > Carnivora > Canidae > Canis > Canis aureus. The sequence continues at coordinate 22,660,738 of NC_135612.1, forward strand.
GTGTTGACCTCTAGTCCTAAATTGCTTTCAGAAATTTTTCTTTGTCTCTGAGATTTGCAAGTTTCACTATTAAATATCAGAGTGTTGACCTCTATTTATTGATTTTGTGGGGGGTTCTCTCTGCCTCCTGGACTTGAATACCTGTTTCCTTCACCAAATTAGGGAAGTTTTCCACTATAATTTGCTCCAATATACCTTCTCTCTCTCTCTCTCTCTCTCTCTCTCTCTCTCCTTCCTTACTCTGGGATCCCAATTATTCTTTTTCTTTTGGGGGGGGATCCCAATTATTCTAATATTGTTTTGTTTTATGCTATCACTTATCTCTCAAATTTCTCCTCGTGATCAAGTAGTTGTTTATTTCTCTTTTTCTTAGTCTCTTTATTCTCCATTATTTTGCCTTCTTTATCACTAGTTCTCTTCTGCCACATTTATCTTAGCAAGTAGAGCCTCCATTTTGTATTGCATCTCTAATAGCCTCATTGAATTCAATTTGATTATATTTTAGTTCTTTTACTTCTCCAGAAAGGGATTCTCTAGTGTCTTCTATGCTTTTTTTCATGCCCAGCTAGTATCTTTATAATTATTATACTGAACTCTAGTTCTGACATCTTACTTATGCTGATACTCATTAGGTCCCCAGCAGTCAGTACTGGCTCTTGTTCTCTTTTTTGAGGTGAGATTTCCATCTTGTCATTCTTGCAGAAAGTAGTCACTTTTCAACTTGTAGAGTTGCAGCTATTTTTTTTAAATCTCTGGTTGAGTTTGCATTGTTCAGAATGATTTGATGGCTATCCAGCTGAATTCTGGGACCAGACAAAACTAAGGTTTTCTACTCTTCTGCCATCTTGGACTCCTGGGCAATAATTTCTTATTAACTAAAGTAAATTATGAGTATGTTGACTCTCCTTTGCCACAGACCTTACCTAAGGTGAAATGCAATGAAAGCCACATGGAAAATAAAACAAAACAATAACCTTGCTAGAGAAACCAGTCACTTCATAGAGAAGAGAAGGAGGGTAATAGATTTTCTTCATTTGTGTGAAGTAAGAGAAAACTCATTCCTTTCTGGGAAACAAGTAAATAAATAAACTATATAAATATAAACAAATTATTTGTACATACACACATTTGTTACATACATATATATGTGAATGAATAAATATACATACATATTCATGCACATATACATACTGACAATTTTTACTGCTTGGATATAAGATGAAAAGGATGCTAGGTCCCAACTATCATTTTAAGATAGAAGTATATTTTTCTAAGGGTCAGAAAAACTCTGTGAATCTCTGAATTTCAGTTTGGATTTCATATTTCCTACAATGTAAATATCTAAGATATACTATTCTCTAGTCTTTCTGATAACTTGAGGTTCAACCTAGGGACCTAATCTATGCTGCAACCACTTGATCCTCTCATATCAGGGCACTTGTCTAGAAAATGGGCAACAGATCTAATTCTTACGTTATATGAAGAGTAAAATGCTTGTAAGGAATGGAAAAGCAATGTTATCTATCTATATATTATATACAAGCAATGTTGTCTATCTATATATTGTATATATTTCTGTGTTTAAGGAGCTTAAGGTATTTTAAAGGAACTTTAAAGCTTAAAGTATTTTAAAGGAAATTGAAATATTAGTGCCTATGTATGGTTTTCTTTTTTTTAATGTTGCCTGGAGTTACACATATTGTCAGTAAGATATTGTCTAACATGCATCTCATATTTTGTTTGTTTTTCTGTACTTTTTAATCCCTATGTTCATCAGTTTGAAAAATTTCTATATACTTTTCATTGAGGTCATTAATTCCTTCTTCTTTTACATCTAGCCTTATGTTAACTACCTGCATTGAAATCTTTATTTAAGATATTTTTGTTGTTGTAAGAGATAATTTTTCTAAGTTTTCCATCTTTTAATCTAATTTTCATCCTTTTATTTAGATACTTTAACATAATAATCATTTTAAGCCTTTGGTCTGATATTTCCAACTGCTGAATACATTTTTTCTAATTATTAATGGTTTTTGTTAAATAATCACATTTTCCTCTTCCTTCTTGAGCATCTAATTTTTTAATTTTAATTTTAATTTCCTATCATATGTTGTATTTTAAAGTGCTGTCTAAAGTAGAATAAGTATTATTTACCCCGGAGACTGCACACATTTTAATCTTCAGACAGCTATGCCAGAGTTTGATTATTTTGATTCAGTAAGAACTTGGGCTGACTAGGACTATGTTGTTTGCAAATTTAGTTACTTTCAATTGACCACTGGTTCCAAAAGTCTTGTGGATAGAGTTCTAGTTTTGCAACCTGAAAATTTATTAGAGATCATTTGCACTACAATATGAATGTTGTGCAATTTAACCCACTGAACTGTTCAATTAAAAATGATTAAGTTGGTGAATTTAATGTCATACATTTTTATGATAAAAATGTCTAAATGCCCTTAGATGAATACGTAAATGGATAAAGAATATATGAGATACACACATGCACACACACACATAATTGAATATTATTCAGCCCTAAAAACAAAAGAAATCCTGTCATTTGTGACAGTATGACTGGGCATTATGCTAAGTGAAATAAGCCAAACAGAAAAAGAAAAATGCCACCTTGTATAACTTATATGTGGAAACTAAAAACAAACAAAAAAGAGTCCAAGTTCTAAAAACAGGATAGAGAATTTGCTAGGGGCTGATGAGTAGGGAAAAAGGAAGAGGTTAGTAAGAGAGTATAAACTTTTGTTATAATATGAATAAGATCTGAGAATCTAATTTATAAAATGACTACAGTTGATTATATACAATATTATTGTATTATCAATACAATAAAATACAATAGGGTATATTGTATAATCAAAATTTGCTAAGAGAGTAGAACTTAAGTGTCCTCATCACATTTATGTGATGTCACAAATATGTGACATGATGGATGTGTTAATTAACTTGATGGGGGAGTCCTTTCACAATGACTACTAAAAGTACATTAATTCATTATGTTATATACTTAAAATATCCTACAATTTTGTAATTATACTTCAGTGAAGCCAGAAAAAATTCTTGAGACTATGAACAATTTTTTGTTTATGGTGGTCTTTTCCCACTAAAAACAGCTATATCTCTAAGTACTGCAAAGCATTCTAGGTCTAGCTCTTGCTTCTTGTATAAACATATACCACCCAAAAGTTTTATGAAGAAGATTTGTGAACATGGAAAACTAGTTCTGTGTTTATGTTTCTAACAGAATTCAATATGTATATTAGCCCATTTACCCCTAAAAATATCCGCTGTTCTTCTTTAATTCCAGGAGAATACCTCTGCCTGTGGCAGTCTCAATATCCTCTTACCTGGGCAGTGTTAGCACATCTCTCTATAAGAGAAAGGAGCTGTCAATATTTTCTTACCTAGCAGGGTTTTTTACTTCTGCAAAATTTAATATCTATAGACCTCTTTGAAATATAGTTCTCATATTTAAAATTAATTTGTTTTAGTTCATTTATTTTCTCCTAGCTAGCATGCTGGAAATGTTGATCAGTTACAGCCTCCTACATGCAAATTAGAACAATATACAATATTAACATTTAAAAAAATTCAAGTAATAATTAACTGAAGAAAATGTTTTGAAATATTTCATCTATTTCTCTCAACTTTATAAACTTCCTTTGATCTATATATGTAAGTGAAAATATTTTACTGCAATGCATATATTATACTAGCATATTATGCTTGTATAAACTTAGTATAGTGAAAATTAAAAATTTTTAAAGAAACCAAAGTTTGCTTTTGGCTTTAGGTGATTGATTGGACGTTACCTTAATAAATACTTACAGGTATATGGTTATGATTGTGTTTATAGTATATTATCCTAAGAATTTTAATATAGCATATTAATATTTAAACAGTTTTAATAAAACAGCTATATATACAATATATTTTAGCATTTATAAATTGTATTGAGTACATATATACAAAACTACAATTCATCATAAGTGATATGCTTTGCTATGCTCCTCTTTTAAAATATTTTTGTAAATGTATATGAAGGAATTAATTTAGAAAATACTTTAAACAATAGTCATTCCTAATTAGAAACGCAATGTAAATTCTATTATTTGTAAAGAAATGTTACCTTATGGCTACGTTAGTTTTTTATCTATTTTCTTCTATATGAGCATAAAAAATATATGTGCATACTAACCAGCTTTGAAATTTATTAGGCCAAATAATATATTATAAACTAGGAATTGTTTTTGAACTAGGAATTTTTAATTTTTTTTTTTTTTATTTATGATAGTCACAGAGAGAGAGAGAGAGAGAGAGGCAGAGACACAGGCGAAGGGAGAAGCAGGCTCCATGCACTGGAAGCCCGACGTGGGATTCGATCCCGGGTCTCCAGGATCGCTCCCTGGGCCAAAGGCAGGCGCTAAACCGCTGCGCCACCCAGGGATCCCGAATTTTTAATTTTTAATAGTGAAACTTGTTGATGGGTCATGCTCTTAACTACCTAAATATTTTGGAAAGGTATTATATTTATACATATATATACACATCATACATATTACATATATATTACATGTATATAATATATATTAGTAATTAGTAAGGATATTTATTTCTAATTAACAGATTTTTATTTGCCTATAATTGGGTTATAGTGTGGAAGTATATCCTAGAGTGAGACCTTCAAATGATCTTTCATTTTCTCAGAAAAAAATTAGATTATAAAGTGAAAAAAGAAAAGAGCTTGTCTAGAATCAGCATACCGCAGGGATACAAAAATAACAAAAATAAATAATGGCTTTTATTGATGGAGTACAAATCTCCTCCACATAACATGAAGCAGGGAGAGGGGGAAGAAGAGAGAATACTTGAAAAATACTGTGCAACCCTGGTGGCTCAGCGGTTTAGCTCTGCCTTCAGCCCGGGGCGTGATCCTGGAGACCCGGGATCCAGTCCCACATCAGGCTCCCTGCATGGAGGCTGCTTCTCCCTCTGCCTGTGTCTCTGCCTCTCTCTCTCTCTGTCTCTCTGTCTCTCTTTCTTATGAATATATAAATAAAATCTTTAAAAAAAAAGGAAAAAGAAAAATACTGTATACTAACTAGGATTAACAGCTACCTATAGAAGACTTTACCCAACTAAAGTGGAATACGCATGATCCTCTGACACTTTTGGAAAAAATTCCAGGACAGATAATATGCTAGCCCATAAAAGATTTCTTAATAATCTGAAAAGAGTTCAATTATGCAAGAGTTGTTCTCAAACCACAGTTGAAATAAATTAGAAATTAATTACAGAAGGAAATTTTGAAAATTTAGAACTATGTTCAAATTAAACATCATATTTCCAAATAACCAAATGGACCAAAGAAGAAGTAACAAGTAAAATTAGAAAATACTTCTAGATGATTGAAAATAAAAATGGTATACCAAAATTTATGGTATGTAGCAAAATTTATCTTCAAATTTGGTGCAATCCCTATCAGAATCTTAGCTGACTTTTTGCAAAATTTGACAAGATTATTCTAATATTCATATGGAAATATAAAGAATCCAGAATAGAAGGGGGGGATCTTGAAAAAGAACCAATTTCAAGAATTCATAGTTCTTTATTTCAAAACTTGTTACAAAACTACAGTAATCAAAATAGTAGGGTACTGCCATAAATATATAGATCAATGGAATAAAATAGAACAGAAATAAATCCTTGTAGTTAGGGTCAATTTATTCTTAACAGTAATTCCAAGCCAATTCAATGGAGGGAAAATAGCCTTTAACAAATGGTGCTGGGATAACTGGATATCTACATGGAAAAGATAAAGGTTAGCCCCGTCTTCACACCATCACATAATTACTCTAACTAGATAATAGACCTAAATATAAAAGCTAAAAATGTGAAACTCTTGTGAGAAATTTAGGAGTTTACCTTTGGACTCTCAGATTAGATAAAAGTACCTTACATGTGACACCAAAAACACAAATAATGAAAGAGAGAAAAAAAGCACATAAAATGTGCTTTTCACATTTTATTTTTCAACAAAGTGAAAAATTGTTCTCCAAAACATGCCATAGAGTTAAGTGAGAATATATATGAATGTTGTACATTTAATAAGGGACATATCTGAACTACAAAAAGAACTCTTTAAATGTGCTAATCAAAGACAAACAATCAAGTTAAGAGTTAATAATTCTCCAAAGAATATATATGTTTCATGATTTATAAGAAAAATGCTCAACATCATTAATCATTAGGGAAACTGAAATTAAAATCATGATAAGATACCACTTCACATCTACTAGAATAGCTATAACAGGAAAAAGAAAATATGAATTTTTAAAAAAGATTTTATTTATATATTCATGAGACGAGACACACACACACACAGAGAAAGAGAGAGAGAGAGAGGCAGAGACACAGGCAGAGGAAGAAGCAGGCTCCATGCGGGGAGCTCTATGTGGGATTCAATCTCAGGACTCCAGGATCACGACCTGAACTGAAGGCAGATGCTCAACTGCTGAGCCACCCCGGTGTCCCAGAAAATATGAATAGTGATGAGACTGTGGAAAAATAGGAACATTCATGCATTGCTGGTGGTAGTGAAAACTTGTGTGGCCACTCTGGAAAACACTTTGGCAGTTCTGTGAAATGTTAAACATAAAGTGACCATATAACCCAGCACTTATATTCTTAGATACATACCCAAGAAATTAGAAAACACACATGCACACAAAAAATAGTTCACAAATGTTATAGCAGCATTATTCACAATATCCAAGAAGTAGAAACAAACCAAATATCCATCAACTGGTGAATGGATTAATAAAACATAGTATAAACATAAAATGGAAAGTTATTTGGCAATAAAAATAGAGTTCTTATAAACGCTACAATATAGATGAATCCTGAAGACATTATACTAAATAAAAGAAGCCAGTCACAAAGGACCTTGTCATACTATACTATATAAGAATAGATGTGTCTTTAGAAACAGAAATTAGATAGTGGGGATCCCTGGGTGGCGCAGCGGTTTAGCGCCTGCCTTTGGCCCAGGGCGCGATCCTGGAGACCCGGTATCGAATCCCACGTTGGACTCCCAGTGCATGGAGCCTGCTTCTCCCTCTGCCTATGTCTCTGCCTCTCTCTCTCTCTCTCTCTCTCTCTGTGTGTGTGTGTGACTATCATAAATAAATAAAATTATAAAATAACTTAAATCTTTAAAAAAAAAGAAATTAGACAGTGATAACCTAGGGCTGATTGAACTGCGAAGAATAGGGAATGACTCGTAATCGGTATGGAATTTCTTTTTTAGGTGATACAAGTTCTCTAAAATTGAGTATGGTAATTGTTCTACAACTCTCTGATTGCACTAACTCTTTCAATAGGTGAATTGTATGATACGTGAATTATTTTTAAAAATTAAAAGTATCTCACAAGCACTTGCTGTTTCTAAGGTCAGAAGTCTAGTCATGGTGTTGCTTTATTTTCCAGTTTGTCTCAACAGGCTGAAATAAAGATATTGGCTGGAGCTGAGTTTGAGTTTGAGGTTTCTTTTTCAACTCACTTGTTGGCAGAATTCAGTTTTTTGCAGTGGTAAGGTTGAGTTCCTGTTTTCCTTCTGCTGTTGATAAAGGACCTCAGTTCCTCAAGGCTACTAGTAGTTCTTGTAGCAGGACATGTGAAGGTAATTCACAGCACAGGTGATAGTTTTTTTCTAGTTTTGTAAGAATATATTTTTATAATTTAATTTTATGTGACTAGCTGGAGAAAACTGTTTTTAAAGGGTTCATATGATTTGGCCAGGACCAATTGATAATCTCTTTTTAAGGTCACCTGATTTGGGACCTTAATTACAGCTACAAAGTACCTTCATGGTAGTACCTACTTAGTGTATAACTGAATAACTAGGAGAAGATGTGTATACTCCAAGGGCCTAGATGAATAATATTCCATTGTGTGTGTGTGTGTGTGTATATATATATATATATATATATAATATAATGTACATTTTGTTATATAATGCATACATAAAATAAATATGTAATAGAATAGATATTTATATATTAATATATAGTATATAAAAATAAACCATAATAGAATAAATATATGATATATAATAAATATACATAAAATATCTATAGATATATATGTATATATTTTATATATTATCCATATAAAGATATATGATATTATATATAATAAATACATAATATAGAGTAAATATATAAGTATAGAACATATAAAATGTATATAAATAAATATAATATATAATAAATATAACCACCTCTTCTTTATCAGTCATCTGTTGATGGACATTTGGGCACTTTCCATAATTTGGCTACTGTTGATAATGTTGCTATAAGCATTGGGGTGCATGTGCCCCTTCAGATCAGTATGTTTGTATCCTTTGGTAAATACCTAGTAGTACAATTGTTGAATTATAGGTAGTTCTATTTTTAACCTTTTGAGAAACCTCCATACTGTTTTCCAGAGTTATTGCACCAGTTTGCATTCCTACCAACGGTATAAGATGGTACATCCTCCTCAACATCTGCTGTTTCCTGTGTTGTTGATTTTAGCCATTCTGACAGTCATGAGGTGGAATTTCATTGTTTTGATTTGTACTTTCCTAATGAAGGGTGCTGTTAAACATCTTATCATGTGTCTGTTAGCCATCTTCTTTGAAAAAAATGTCTATTCGTGACTTCTGTTCTTTTTCTAACTGGGTTACTTGTTTTTGGGTGTTGAGTTTGAGAAGTTCTTTATAGATTTTGGATATCAGCTGTTTATCGGATATGTCATTTATAAATATCTTCTAGCAGCTAAAAGGCTACTTTTTAGTTCTGTTGATTGTTTCCTTCACTGTGTAGAAACTTTTTATCTTGATGAAGTCCCAGTAGTTCATTTTTGCTTTTGCTCAGAAGAAATACATACCTAGTAAGAAGTTGCTATGGCCAAGGTCAAAGATATTGCTGCCTGTGTCCTCTTCTAGCATTTTAATGGTTCCCTATTCTACATTTAGGTCTTTCATCCATTTTGAATTTATTTTAATGTATTGTATAAGAAAGTGGTCCATTTTTATTTTTTTGCATATCACTATCCAGTTTTCCCAATACCATTCTTGAAGAGACTTCTTTTCCATTGGATATTCTTTCCTGATTTGTTGAAGATTAGTTGACCATATCGTTGTGTATCCATTTCTGAATTTCTATTCTGTTCCACGGATCTATATATATATATATATGTCTGTTTTTGTGCCAGCACCATACTGTCTTGGTGACTATAGCTTTGTAATATAGCTTGAAACCAAAATTGTGATGCCTGCAGCTTTTCTTTCTCAAGATTGCTTTGACTATAGGGGGTGTTCTTTGGTTCCATACAGATTTAGAATTGTTCGTCCTAGCTCTGTGAAAAATGATGTTCAGATTTTGATAGGGATTGCATTCAATATATAGATTGCTTTGGGTAGTAGAGGCGTTTTAGCAATATTTGTTCCTCCAATGCATGATCACAGAATGTTTTTCTATTCTTTGTGTCCTCCTCAATTTCTTTTATAAATGTCCTATAGTTTTCAGAATATAGATCTTTTAACCTCTTTGGTAAGGTTTATTCGTATGTATCTTATGGTTTTTGGTGAAATTGTAGATGGGATACATTCCTTGATTTCTTTCTGCTGCTTCATTATTAGTGTATAGAAGTGTAACAGATTTCTGTATACTGATTTTGTATCTTTCAACTTTATGAATTCATGTATGAGTTCTAACTGTTTTTTGGTGGAGGTTTTTGGGTTTCCTATATAGACTATCAGGTCATCTGCAAAAAGTGAAAGATTGGCTTTCACTAAAGATGTCTTTTTTCGTTTTCTTTTTTGTTGCCTGATTACTGAAGCTAGAACTTCCAAAACAATGGTAAATAACAATAGTGAGAGTAGGCATCCCTGTCTTGTTCCTGACCATAGTGGAAGAGCTCTTAGTTATTCTTGGGCTGCAAGGGTCATTCAGTATTTTCAAATTAATCAGCATAATACACCACATTAATAAAAGGAAGGATAAGAACCATATGATCCTCTCAAGATGCAGAAAAAGCATTTGACAAAGTACAGATCCATTCTTGATAAAAATGTCCTCAACAAAATAAAGATAGAGGGAATATACTATAAAATCATAAAACTCATATACAAAAGACCTTAACTAATATTATTATCCTCAATGGGGAATATCTATACTTTATTCTTGAAGTAATAGTGAACATATATTTAAGTAAATAAAAAGTTAGCCAAACTCAAGTGCTTAAATTGAAGAAATAAAAAAAAAAACTAAAAACATTTAAAACAGTTAAATATGGCATTGAGTAATTAGCTTTTTGAGGAATATGTACATGATATAAAAATAAGTTATTGTTACTCTGTACAATCTTATCAGTCTAAAATCTTTGTCTATTTTAAAAAATCAATTTTCAGACAAAGTAATGGTCTTAATTCGGGCTCCTACCAAAACACTTGTACTTACATCTTAGCAGATAAATAAACTTTATGTAAAACTGATTTTACTTTTCTTAACTATATACATTTACATTTATTTATATTTATATTTTCATTTTAATTTACAGATAGATATAGCCATTAAGATATTTAAAATAAAAGTTCACTTTCTTTTGCCATTCAGATAGTAACTAATAGGCAATTAAGGTTTTAGTTAAAAATAACAGGTAAAATTAGAAGGCTACATATGCTATTATTATTATGTAATGCTATTACATTATTACATAATTGTACATTTTAGAGTTAAAAATAATTTTACCAGTCACCTAATCAAAACTCTTGTAAAATAAGCTCCCAAGAGGTTTTAACTTACCAACATCACATAGATGAAAAATATTAGAGTGGTGATATAAACCTAAATTTCTGTTGCTTTCATTGACTAATTCACAAGAAAGATTAAAGAATTAAAATATAATTATCAGAATAATATTAGGTAGTCTAATTATATTCAATTACCAACTCAATTTATTTCTATACTTATAGTTCTTTGTATTGTATTTTTCTATACCATTGCTCGCTTACACGGGGAATAATTTACAATCCACTTATGTTTAGTATTAATGCTATTCATAAAAAAGCTGTTATTCTTCTATATACATGCTTTATGTTTTAAAATGATTTATTTATTTATTTTAGAGAGAAAGAGAGGACACAGGAGTGGGGGTGTGGTGCAGAAGGAGAGAGAGAGTGAGAGTGAGTGAGAGAGAGAAAGAGAGAGAGAGAGAGAGAAGCAGGCTCAATGTTGAGTGTGGAGCCCTACACAGGTCTTGATCTCATGACCCAAGATCAGGAGTTGAGCTGAAATCAATAGTTGGATGCTCAACCCACTCAGCCACCAGGCTTTCTGCATGCTTCCTTTAAGCAGAGATAGAATAAAAAGGCAGAACTATCACAATTCTTCATTCAATGTTTGAAACACAAGATCCTATTGATAGTATTGATTGAATTATTATTTGGTACAATATATTGTCTAGCATTCATTGTTTCAGTAAGATACTGCAAAAAAAGGAAATTGTAAACACAACCTGTACTATATACCAAAGAGACCAACACAACCTGTACTATATACCACTCCCAATCATATATATTGAAAACATATGCATATTTATAATTTTGAAGAATTACATTTGTTTATAGTATTACAAATAGTTTGTCTAGTATTGGTTTACAATTCCTAAGTCAAGTCATTTGAGTTCTAATCCTGGCTTCTGGCTTACCAGTTACTGGAACCTACTTCACAGTGTTGGTCTAAAATACATAGAATGAATAAATAATAATATTTAGAAGAGTACCTGAGGTATATGAAAAATAATCACCTAATGCTGTTATCATGAATAATATTATTTTTGTTATTATTGTGGTTATAGAAGTGACATAGTGTCAAATGATTGTTATTAAGATGTTGTATTGATGCTAATGAGCAAAACAAGCCACAAAGAAAGGTGCTGGTGCAAGTCAGTTTTGGAAGGAGTACTGAAGATGAAGGAGGGCATGCACAGTGTTCTATTGTGAAACTCAGTTATTTTTAACTATGCCAGGTGCTGAAGTATGCCTATGCCTCAAATCCTCCCTCAGGAATGATTGAGAGATAGGTGTGGCTGCAGAGGCTTGAGTGACTCATACTCCTGCACTTTTTTTCAGCTCTAACCTCTGCCATGTAATGAAGCATTTTAAAATAGCGTCATGTTAAGAATTAATTCAAGTTGTAAAATAATTGTGCTATAACTGATGCTTTTGGATTTCCTATATGGATGGAAATCACATTGTCTTTTGTGCACAGATATATGGTAACACCTCTGTCTTAGTATGATAGTCATTATCTGTTTTCACCTCCCTGTATTAATCTGCCAGGGCTTCCATTACAAAGCACCATACACTGGGGGCTAAAACAACAAAAATGTGTTTTCCAGGTTCTGGAGGCCAAAACTCCTACAACAAGGGCTGGGAAGGTTGATTCCTTCTGAAGCTGTAAGTCAGAACCTATTCCATGCTTTTCTCCTAGCATGGGCTGGCTTGCTCACAATCTTTTGCATTCCTTGATTTGTAGAAGCATCACTCTGTGATCTCTTCCTTCATCATTACATAGCATTCTCCCTGAATGTTGTGTGTGTGTGTGTGTGTGTGTGTGTCTGAATTTCACTTCTTTATGATCCAGTCATGGGACGGTTGGGTGGCTCAGCGATTGAGCGCCTGCCTTTGGCTCAGGGTATGATAACAGATTTCCGGGTTCAAGGTCCCACGCCAGGCTCCCTTTGTGGAGCCTGCTTCTCCCTCTGCCTGTGTCTCTGCCACTCTCTCTCTCTCTGTCATGAATAAATAAATAAAATCTTTAAAAAAATATAATGATCCAGTCATACTGTATTAGGAGCCCACCCACTTCAGTATGATCTCATTTTAACTTAATTAATTGCATCTGTAACTCTTGTGTTTCCAGATCTCAAAGAGTTAATATATAGTAGTTCAGTGTTAAAAAGGGGGGAGGGGGAAGCTCTGATTACAAATCCCCTTGTTTAAACTTTGTTTAAAACCAGTGTTTCATAAATTTGTCTGACCATGACCTTTCTACTCCAGTCACATTAATTCCTTTTTTCCCCCTCTGTGGCTGCTGTAATGAAGAGAAAAAAAAAAAAAGTTACACTCTTGCATTCCCAAAGTTGTTCTGAGTTATAGCGGTTCAGAGGTATGTTCCATAAAAGAAAATGGTCTTGGTTCAACTGTTAGGAATATATGCAAATATGTCTTCTTTTTGTAGACTGACAAAATACCATAAAGTATCAAAGAATTCAAAATATCTCACAGTGTAGAAACTATTTTACTTCACAAGCAAGTGCTATGAACTAAATCTTTGTGTCCTTTCAAAATTCATATGCTGAAGCCCAAACCTCAAAGTGATAGTATTTGGGGTTAATGCCTTTTTTAGAGGTAATTAGGCTTAGAGGAGGTCATGAGGGCAAAAGGCTTAGCCTGATGGAATTAGTCCCTTATAAGAAGATGTCAAAGACTTTGCTCTTCTCCCTATTCCACATATGCAGAAAAAAAGAAGAGGTCACATGAGCATACAACAAGATGGTGGCTGCCTATAAGTCAAATGAAGAGTCCTCAGGATAAAACCTACCTTGCTGGTACCATGATCTTGCACTTCCCAGCTTCCAGAACTGTGGGAAATAGCTTTCTGTTGCTTAAACTACCTATTTATGGTATTTTATTATGGCATCCTGAGAAGATGAAGACAGCAGTTTATATTGAGTTGAACTACTTCTCTCCTGTTTTTTTTTCTTTTTCATTAATAATCTGAATAGCACAAGCTAGCAAAAACTAACATTGTGCACATAAGAGCCACCCTCACACTTACCCCACTTTAAGAATATTTATAGTGTGGTTTTAAAAGGAAGTGTTTAGTATGAAACATGTTATATAAGACCAACTTTCTTGCTATTTTCTACATTAATTTCCTTATTAAGAATCACTGAAGCAAATATATGGAAAGTTAGATTGACATTGATAGTAGCCTTTAATAAAAGCTAGTAGTGAAAAATTAACCTGTCTTTGCTACTCTATGCCATACTCTTTATTAAAGAAGAGGTAGAATAAAAATGAGGACAGAGAGAATGTTGGTTTTGAGACAATAAATTAGTTATATAGAGATGACAATGATATGGGAGAAAAGTAAAGTTTGAATTCCAAGAGAATATTGTTTAGAGCAGTTATTTTGGTAAGCTACTGCAGAGAAAGAAGTACAGAATTTTAGAAAATAAGTTTAGAGTTGGTATGGGGAGCCAAGTTCATACAGTCCTAATTCTTCCCCACTATGTATTATTAACTCATCTTTTTTACCACAAGAGAGTAAGAGAGAAGGATCCACACAAATGACCTCCTAACTCAAAGAAGTGAACTCTTAGGACTTTTCCTAAGATCACCCCAGTGAGACCTGAATTACAGTGAATTTAACACAGAACTTAGTACCTAAATGTTTATATCATACATAATATATTTTAAAATCCCATTTATTCAGAAATATCTGTTACAACATGTGTTTCTTCTTCTATCAAGGAACAGTCATTTTAAATGTCCCATTTCCCTAACTACTCAACCCTATGAACACCTTTCTCCCCATCTCTTTTTCTACAAGTCATTGATCCTACCATTGTTGTATTGACCTTTATTCTCCTCTGTCTTCACTGCTGTCCTTAGATTTCATTAGTATTGTACTCATAGCTTTTCAGACATTCCAAGAAAAATCCCAACTCTGTAAAATTCAACTGTGGACTTTACTCATGAGCTACCTAGCTTAATGTTGCTACAGGGAATCTTTTGTCAACTGGTATTCTTGAATGCTAACTTCAGATGAGTCTGAAATATCCAGCATTCCCACTATAGTTGTTCATTTACAGCCACCTTCCCCACCTTCAAAAGTGACTATTTTGTAACTTAATTTTTTTCTCCTATACTTCCTATTTCACAGATGATCATAAGACAGTTTCCATCTGTCCCTGCCACTATGTCTACCCACCTATCTATGTCTACACTTCTAAATATCAGTATCTTCCCTTCATGCCAAGTAAAGCAAACCTGTCCAATTATGTTCTACTAGAGATCATGCACCATTATCCACTCAAGTGTATAGCTTCAGTAATTGTTCTTAGAGCTAAAAATACCAGTTCTTTTTTGGCTAAATGATTCTTTACCAAATCAAATGGGAGTTTAATAACTCCCATTTCAAAGGAAAAAAAGCTATCTCTTAACTATGCATTCTCCTGTAGCCAAATCCTATTGAATCTGCGCCCTTTACACTGAATTTCCTATATTATCATTCATCAATTCTTCTCCATGCATTTTGTCTTGAACTCATTTCAATCAGTAACTTTATTTTTTTTGTTTTTTTTTTTTTAAAGATTTATTTATTTATTCATGAGAGAACAGAGAAAGAGAGAGAGAGGCAGAAACACAGGCAGAGGGAGAAGCAGGCTCCATGCAGGGAGCCTGATGTGGAACTCGATCCCGGGACTCCTGGATCACGCCCTGGGCCAAAGGCAGGCACTTTAACTGCTGAGCCACCCAGGCGTCCCTATTTTTTTTAATATACATTTTATTTATTTATTCATGAGAAACACACAGAGAGAGAGGCAGAGACACGGGCAGAGAGAGAAGCAGGCTCCCCATGGGGAGCCCGATGTGGGATTTGATCCAGGAACTCCGGGATCACTCCCTGAGCCAAAGGCAGATGCTCAATCACTGAGCCACCCAGGTGTCCTGAGTCAGTAACTTTATTATTTTACCCAAACAGCTCTTGGCTAGGTCAACAGTGACCTTCATACTGATAAATCATATGGTTCATTCTTGGCCAATCAGCTTTTGGCCCTCCTTTGAAACTTGTTTTCCTGTGTTTCTCTCTCTCTCTCTCTTTTTTTTTTTTACCCCTTCTCAAGTTTTTGTGCATACATTGTCTTCACTCCCTTTTGTAATATTAATAGTTTCTTTGATGGGTATATTCAACTGCCAAAGCTGGAAGTATTAATTGATCATATTCTATTATATAGTTTGTTCATATTATCTGTGGCTCCTGATAACAGAAGCTAATTCAAAGTAGTGGCTGTGTTTTTTTCATCTTTTTGTCACCAAGCCCTTGCACTGAGGACTGAGTGCATGATATCTCTCAGTGCTTCTCAGATGAATGTAAAGAAAGTAACCTTAAGCTGAAGGTAAGTTATTCTCCTTCTAATCCTACTTTGAAATACCTACCAAAGTGCCTGATCAGTAACAAGTGACTTTTTCTGATTCTCATATGAGAGAAATAATCTTTTTTTTTGAGAGAGAGAGAGAAATAATCTTAATGCAATTGATTATAATGGCATAGTAATACCAGGTACTTTAAATTTCAATTTTCTAATACGTAATGCCATAAAATGTAAGTAACTTTTAACTAAATATATAGAATGTAGCTCATCTATCCAAGTTCACTCCTCTCTTACCTGGAGGGTAACTGTTTTGAGAATCTTGTCTTTGCACAGAGGACAGAAATATTTTACCACCTATAAAATACATAATCACTGAAAGTTAATCATGCTTGCTTATTGGTAATATAATGTTGGCACTTTGTTAAGTGCAGTTCACTAAATAATAGATAGTTCTTTGTTCAGGGCAGGTATCCCTCTTCTTCCCATGCATTCTCCACACTCCATAAAATATTTTTTTTTATGACTCCAGTGTTCACTAAGCAAAAATTTCATAAATATTGTCATTGACCTTCAAATGTCAGAATCAAGTTACAATATCCCAAATATTTTACAATCAAGTAAACTACCATATAATATCTGAAGAAAAATTGAGACTCTATGACTTCATATCAAAAGAAAGGAAAAAAACAAGAAGGGATTTCTGAATAAGCATTGGGATCATTTTTGAAATAATGGAGAAATGGGTAGAGAAGTACTTGAAAAAAGGTTAAAGTAGAAATCAAATCAACTCATTATATCTATTTATATTAGGAATGTACAATTATTTTCTCCTTTTAGTCAATTTAACATAAAGTGCCTGAATGTTGTACTTAACATACCCTATAGAGACATATCTATTTATAAATAAATGGTTTAGTGTGATACATGTAATGCATCTATAAAACATATATGCCATTCTTGTTTAAATAATAATTTCAGATTATCAGGTGCCTGAGTGGCTCAGTCAGTTAAGCATCTGCCTTTGGCTCAGGGCATTATCCTGGGGTCTGGGGATGGAGTCCCACACTGGGTTCCCCACAGGGAGCCCGCTTCTCCCTCTGCCTATGTCTCTGCTTCTCTCTGTGTGTCTCTCATGAATAAATAAATAAAATATTTCAAAATGAATGAGTGAATCAATCAATCCCAGGTCTCCCCACAATCTGGTATCTACAATTAAAAAAAAAATTCAGATTATCTGAACATAAACATACTGCTTCTAAATCATTTGGATAATCAGTCTATCAATCTATTATTCAGACATTTTTAATGGTTTTTGTACTTTTGTAAAGTACAGGACAGGCATTTTGTAGAATTTTCTTCAATTTGGATTTGCCTAATATTTCCTCATTGTTATACTGGAATTATGGATTTTTGGAGGAAGAGTACTGCGTATGCAAAATACTTTTTTCATTGTTCTTAGTAAGGGATACATGCTATCAACACAACTTATTGATTATTTTAACCTTAATCATTTGGTTAAGGTAGTGACTGTAAAATTACCCTCTGTAAAATTACTATAGGTAGAGAGAACAAAATAATTCAACAGTCTCAAGATAGGGGTATGACATATGTATAAAAGAAAATGCAGGAAAACTGGTGTGGCTGGAAAGGAGTGAGGGAAATTTTTAAAAAAATAATAGATTGTTAAAATACATGTGATGAAACTATAGTTGCAAGTAGGCATTGTATAAGAAAAGTAAGGGTCTTTAGCTTTTACTTTGTGTTTAATGTGGAACCATTGCTATGCTTTCCAAAGATTACTTTGGCTGCAGTTGAGATGAACATGGTTTGAATTAGAGTAACTAGTAGCGGTGGTGTGATAATCAATTAAATTCTTATTATATTTTGAAGATAGATTCAACAGTATAATGGATTGGATATGCAGTGTGAGAAAAAATTGAAAGATGTGGAGCACTCATAGATCTTCTTGGTCTGAGCAATAGTAAGAATGGAGACTTAGAAGAACATGGGATGAACAGATATAAAAGGTAAGTCAGTCATTTGGTTTTGGCTATGTTTAAACTCAATTGTCAATTAGATACACAACTGGAAATCTTGTGTAGCTAGTTTACAGAAGTCAAGCCCAAAGATATAAATTCATAAATTATTAGTATTTAGATGGATATAATAAGCATTACTAATATTCACCAATATTTCCAGTTATCCTCCTCTCCCCAAATACAAAGGATAAAAATACCTCTGTTGACTTTGTTTAGGTATGTCCACATAATGTCTGTTAGCCAACAAAATGTGAAGAGAAAAAGTGTCTGTCATATTGATTGGAAACATTCAAGGGTCAGCAATGATTCTCCAAGTTATCTTCCCATGTTCAAGCATACCTTAGAACTTCATTCTGAGATGTTGGCTCCTCATAATGGTGAATCCAGACCAGCCTGTCTGAGTATCTATTGTGAGCACAGTCTATCAACCTACATTGCACATGTTAGATGAGAAAAAAAAATAAACATTTGTTGTATTAGACCATTTAAATTGGGACTTAATACACCTAATTAACTAATATAGATGATATTTAAAGACATTGATTTAAATTTAATGGGGTCACCTGGGGATGAAGTAAAGATAAAAAGAGAAGAGTTTCAAGTACTGAATTCTAAGATGCTCCAATGTTAGGAAGATAAAATAATAAAAATAAAAATAAATTGAGGTGGAACAACCTAGTTGAGTAAATGTACCTACAAAATCAGTATGTTAACAATATGTTGTAGGATTTTCCTTGAAAATTGTGATTTAATAAAATTCGATGACTCTTTATAAAATTTTAGCAATTGTTACTGAAATCTTACTCTTTCCCAAACTTTCTGGCAAAAATATTGAAAAGGAGTCACTGAGTTTAACAAAAGATCGTTACCAAAAGTAAGCAATCTTTGTGTTCACCATATGTAACACAGATTCATAATGTTAATTTTTAACAACTCTAAAATTGCAGTACTATTTTTTCCTAGAAATTTGATGTTGAGGAAACAGTTGACAAAAGATAAGGCAGTAGAATAATATGAAAATAGGCAGCATAACTTACAGTTTAAAAGTTATGAGTGTCAGAGTCAACCTACATGGATTCATATTCCAGCTCTGCCAGTATTATCTGTGTGGTTTGGGCAAGTTTATTAACACTTCCGTGTCTCATTTTCTTCATGTGAAATGGAAGGAAATGATGGCATCAATCTTATATGGTTGTTTTGAAGTTTAAAAAAATTATATAGGTAAAGGCTTAGGAAAATTCACTCAGTAAGTACAATTTCGTTTTAGCTATTACTCTTATGGTTTTAGACATTGGTACGAATTATTCATTTAAAATTTTAACCAAATCCATTTTACTTGTACCCTCATGCCTATACCCATATAGACATTTGTGGCTTAAGAAAGTCACAGATCTTTGCTGACTGGTCTCATTTTAAATCCATGATTATAAACCCTCAATGAGACCTCGATGGTGCTCAGAAATTACACTTTATTTTTTAAACTATTCACTTTTCTATGCTTCTTGATGAGTTTATCACCACTTCACTTTGTTCTTCAAACTTTCAATGTCTCTTATACAATCTCCACCCCCCCAGCTGCTCATCACATTCTATTTATCTGAGAAAATATAAACAGTCAAATGAGATCTCACCCATTGTCACCAGAAGAACTACAAAACTACTTTCATCTGGGACCATAAGCTATGCTTTCCTTTTGTTCTTATGAATAAACTGATAATGCGTCTAGCCAAGGCCAACTCCTCATTTCATGCGGCAAAACCCATTATCTGTCACCTACTCAAGGAGACAGTTCCAATAATCAATTTAACCAAATTTTACTAAATTTTGTTTTGTCCATCATTTAATTTCATCTCATCTTTACATCTCATTTTACATCTGTATCTATATGTCTATCTATCTATCTATCTATCTATCTATCTATCTACCTATCTATCATCTATCTATCCATAGTGATAGACAAGAGTCAGTTTGGTGGACTGTTGGAGGAAGAGCATGAATGGAGTGAGTTTAAGAGCTAATTAGAAGAATTAAGGAAAAGCAACTCATCTAAGGAACAGGGCTGCGATATGAAGAAAGTTAGTTTGGTAGTTGGAGAATAAAGTGTGATTTGAAAAGACTACCTGTTATCATAGACTCTAATATATATTGTCTCAAGGCTTGGCATATGCATTAGGCATTCACTGTCCATTACAGTTATGATACAAACAGTTATATATAGCCCATAACAGTTACATGTTGTAAAATAGCAAAACTTTCTTATTTAAGTAAAATCTTCCTGCTTAGCCATTTTTGTTTTTATATGATGCCTCTATATCCAACTGTCCTAATGATTAAAACAATGAAAACATATGACTTTAATCTTGAATTTTTGTCTTTTGGTTTCCCTTATGAAAATGCCATGAGTTACATTCAGTGATATGAATTGACTTGTCTAAAATCATAGGATTGATTAGAAACATCAGTTGATGTGCTTATTCTCCTTGTAAGTAAAGTGTAGTTTAGACACTTGAAGGTAAAATAAAAGAGTCGACAGATCTCTGATGAGATTGAAGTTAAAGTAGATTGTAGATATTAGGAAATGGAGTTTAATACTTGTACACCTTTGAATGTGGTGATCTGAGGATCAATTAATACAGCCTACTTTTTTTGGAAAATTAAGAGACTAAAAGAAGTTAGACTTTGGTAAAAGTAAACAAAAAATATAGCTAAAGAGAAAATGACCTGGACACATAGAGGAACAGAAAACTTTTGCAGGTGAAATAATCATTTTTTATACAGATTAAGTATTTTTGTGGAATGTGCTAAGCAAATTCTTGTCTCAGTGACATTATTTTTATAGTGTTCTTCTAAGGAAGGCTTTCTACTTTGTATAACACTCTTTTATATATTCCTTTAATATCTCATTCCTTGACATCACTCAGTCTTTGCTCAAAAATGAGCCCTCTGACCAGCCTATGTTCAAAACTAAAATTCTTCTGCCCCTCATCCAAGCCCAATTATTCTATATTCTATGATATATTTTCAAATCTTCCTAGCATAAAGCATTTTACACCTCATGAGCACACACACACACACACACACACACATAAAGTATGTCTAAATATATGCACATATACATATTTAAATATGTTTATAAGTATACAATTATGTAATATATAAGGACATAATTATATATTATATATATAAAATTGGTATACATAGACAACTATACAATATAAAAATGCTAATGTGTGTTAGGAACCTGTGGTCTAATATTCCAGATTTCCAATTTTTACTGTAATCTTATAATTGCACTAAGTTACATCTTTCTTCAGTTACAATAAGATGTTTATTTTATGAATTTGCCTTGTATTTTGCTTAATGAAAGAAAAAATTGCTTTTTTCCAATATTAAATATGTTTAGACTACTTAGAAGTTTAAACAAGTAATAATAGCACATTTCTCTTTTGATTTTCTTTCTGATCCTGTTGACTCCCTAAGGTGGGATATGTTAAAATAATACTTTCTAAAGGTGTTTATCAATACAATGAGTTTGGACATAAGCCTTAGATTCCTAAAATTTCAAATACTTTGGAATATTAGGTAAATTATATGACCAAGGTCCTTGGCAGTGGCTAGAACAGGTATTTTCTAAACTGAATCCTTAGCTAGGCAAAAAACTAATTACACTACAATTTATTTAAAATTGCATAATGTGATTGCTGTTCAGGGGAGTATATAGACTGTGTTGATGACAAGCACTGGCTTCAAAATATATAAGTAATTCCCGTTCTATATAAACTACTAATTTATTCAGAAAATAAAAACACCATACAAATTATTATTTCATAAAGAGTCTGTATTTCCTCAAATGTGATATGATCATGTCAAAGTAATTATGTTAGTATAATTACTTTTTTCAATTTCCCAATTTTTACCATAATTATATTTGAGTGGTTTTTAAAGAAATGCATGATTCCATTATAATGAATGCTTAATGGAATCTTGAGACTCTATTCTTCACAGTATCTAAATCATATCTGGGAGGAAAGTAAGAATTTATGAAAATAAATTACCACATACCAATATAATTTTATATATTAGAGGTTGTTCTTCTGTCAAGTGAGTGGGAGTCAGGACTCTATCTTCATACCAAGTCTAATTAATTTTTTCCATATGTAATTTCTTTTTTTTTTTTTTTACCATCAGAGCGGGATATTATTTACATAGGAATTACTAAGGTGTTGACTGTTGTAAGTTAACTAAATCCCATGCCACTACCTCCCTAATATGTGCAGGAGATGAGACTAAGCAGTGATTTTCAGCTATGAAAAGAAAAATTCTCCACTGTTAACTCACATTGAATAGCTGAAACACATGTGAGGAAAAATAATCTGATAGGTTTCCAGCAATAAGTTTTCTGAAAGTGGCACAGACTTAATGCCATGGGAAGAAAACTTTAGTTTAATCAGGGATGGGTTTTGAACATATAAAAGAACTTAGAATAGAGCACAACAATGGCAAGTAATTCACATGCTAATGCAAGACTTTAGAATTATTTGTAGTTTGCCAGAGTGCAAAGTGAGAGGCAGAGAGTGGTATCAGAGGTGAAACTCGAGAATCAACTACCCAGGCACAAAGTTGTCATTGGGTGACACTTCTTGAAGCTTAAAATTCGTCCACAGGTTATAGGGTAGCTATTTATTATTTGCAATTTAATGTAATTTACTGGATTTTAAAGAAAAACAGATATTTAATAAGATAATGTGCTTCTTGGGATGCCTGGGTGGCTCAGTGGTTGAGCATATGCCTTTGGCTAAGGGCATGAACCTGGAGTCCTGGGATGGAGTCCCACATGAGGCTCTTCCCAGGGAGCCTGCATCTCCCTCTACCTCTATCTCTGCCTCTCTCTGTGTGTCTCTCATGAATAAATAAATAGAATCTTAAAAAAATTGGCAGAGGAATGAGGGGCAGCTGGGTGGCTCAGTGGTTGGACGTCTGCCTTTAGCTTAGGGTGTGATCCTGGAGTCCTGGAATTGAGTCCCTGGAGTCCTGATCCCGAGGATCAGGATCCCCATATGGAGCCTGCTTCAGTCTCTGTCTATGTCTCTGCTTTTCTTTGTGTCTCTCATGAATAAATAAATAAAATCTTAAAAAGATAACATGCTTCTTGTAAAAAGTTAAATAATAAAATAATAAAGATGCATATAATAACATATATATCATGTTAAGTAATTACTTATATTTTCAAATTCACACAAGTATAAGAATATAAACTATCTTCATACCTGTTGTTATTACCCATTCAGTGTATACACAATATTTTCCATAGGTTTGTATAAAAACATTTTGTCTATGTGTATATAAAAGAGAGAGAGGAGGGGGGACTGTGTGTGTGCTGCTCTTTAGCATAGTCTTTTGTAAAAGCTTTTGAACAGACAGATTGCATAACCATAATACAGATTTATAATATAAGTCCTACAGTGTATAGAAGGTAGATTTGGTTTTAACAATTATAGGGGAAGATAAACTTTTTTTGAAAATGCAAGTAAGAACCACTGTTTCCAAGTGAGATTGAGCAGCTAATGGAGGACTAGTGTTTAGAGAAAAATAGCTAGAACATTTACATAAAATTCAGGCATTTGAAGCTGGAGAGTTATGTAGGTCATGAGAACTGGAAGGATTAAGACACCAAAGAAAGGAAAAAATCTGAGTTTGTCCGATTTCTGCAGCTCTTTTTACTCCCTGTGAGTTTGTCAGAATGCTAGCAGAAGGCTGGAACCTTGGGACTATAAGAGCTATGAAGAACAATTGTTAAGACTAAAGAAGCCCAGGAGATTCATTGGGATACTTAGGGGCCAAGGCAATGGGCAGGTTTCTCCTCAATAACAATTGCTAGATTCTGTGGTTGATGAAGTAGAAGAGTAAAATTTATGCAATTTTGGCCTATGAAACAGTAATTGTATAAGATTTGAATTTCCACATGAAACAACTAGAAAATTGAATAAAATATATGTAACCATTTCATTTAGATATTTGATACAGCCAATGCAAGATTGATCTTTGAAGGGAGGAACATCAATGAGATGAACCCTTACCATCACTCAGACTTTCTGCTTGAAGATAATTGACTGGCTATAGCAAAGGGAGGAAGACCCAAGAAGAGTCTAATAATTTTGGTGATGTGAGGAGACCTAAACCTAATTTGAGGGAGAGTGTGGTAGCTATAATTTGCTGGACAGAGTACTGAGAAAAAGGAACTATGCAAAAAAGAACTCCAAAAACCTGCTTAAAAGTCCTTTCTGTGTTTGGCTAAACACTAAACTTGGTTACACCAGGTGGAACTTAAAAAGCCAGGCAAAAAACAACTACCATAGAAAGGACAGTTAAGAAGCTGGGAATTTTCTGAGATCTCCCAGGGCTAAAAGTTCAAATTTACTACTCAGATTGGAGAAATATTGTTGCATTAATGGGGCATTTAGATACTCCCAAAGATTCCTATCATTTTAGAGGGGTTAAAATAGCCATAAGGTAGAGACCACTTAAGATTTAAAAAGACTTGAAAATACGCCTCAAAAAGATCAAGTTGGACACCTGGGGGACACAGTTACTTAAGTGCTTGACTTTTGGTCTGTGCTCAGATCCAGATCTCAGGGTTGTGAGATGGAGCCCCACATTGTGCTCTGTACTCAGCACAGAATCTGCTTAAGTTTCTCTTTCCTTCTCCCTCTGCCCCTCGCTTCTGTGCACTCTCTCTTTCTCTCTTTCACACACACACACACACACACACACACAAATAAATAAATAAATCTTAAAAAATAACATCAAGGACTCCCAGGTGGCTCAGTGGTTGAGTGTCTCCTCTTGGTCTAGGTCATGATCCTGGAGTCCTGGAATCAAGTCCCGCATCAGGCTCCCAGAAGGGAGCCTGGTTCTCCCTCTGCCTATGTCTCTGCCTCTCTCTCTGTGTCTCTTAGGAATACATTTAATTGAATTTAATAAATTTAATAAAATTAAAAACAAATGAACAAAAAAACAACAGAGACGCCTGGGTAGTTCAGCAGTTGAGCACCTCCCTTAGGCCCAGGATGTCCTGGAGACCCAGGATTGAGTTCTACATCAGGCTCCCTGCATGGAGCCTGCTTCTGCCTCTGCCTGTGTCTCTGCCTCTCTTTCTCTGTATCTCTCATGAATAAATAAATAAAATCTTTAAAAAAATAAAAAAATAAGAAAACAGCAAAAAATGTATGCTATGTAGATAAAATAAGAGCTTTTTGTTATACTTTCTTGAATATATTAACATTTCTTGGTTGATGCCATTCGGGCTAGGTTCTGTAGAAAAAGAGACAAACAAACCTAATGAAGGCTTTTAATTTAAGGTGGTACACCTTAATAATTTGTTCTCTCTTTTTGTACTGCATCCATGGTTTACCCATTTTTCACATCTAAAAACCAACCAATTTTTCAAATCTAAGGAGAGTCAGCCCTCTTTTAAAACCAAAAATCCTTACTTCCCCCTGCACACACAAAATCCACCACAGTTACATCTCTGCACTTTTTTATAAGCTGCTCTGTTATTTTCAAAATTATAAATATCAATCATAGCAGGGGTGGCAACAGCTGGTGATCTTATGGCTATTGTCTCTTTTGCTACTGTTGTGGATTCTCTGGCCCTATTTTTCTCGTCTCTAATCATGTAGAACTTTTGATGAATAATAATTAACAGATTGATGAAAATATCAAAAGAGGTTAAAGTTAGGGTGGCAGTAGGCAGTGTTTACTCCCACGTAGGCTAATTTTCTCTTGAAATGAAATGCAGCGTGTACAATAAATGCAACTGAAATTATAGTTCTGTTATCTCTCAACTATAGTGTGACAAATTTGATTTTTGAAAGGTTAGAAAAAATGCATTGGTATGATTTGATATTTTAAAAGGTCAAAAATATTACCCTTTTAGTTAGTTTTCATAGCAGCAAATAAATGGTGATTACTTATTACTTAAATTTTGCAAATCTTAGTTTCTTTGTGGAGAAAAAAAGTGGTAGGAATTGATTTTAACAGTATACATATAACATTAAAGTTTTCTCATATTTCCCTTTATAAATGAAATTCAAAATTATGTTGACTATGAATCAAGAAGCTATGAATAATAAAAGCATACCTACACAGTATGTTTTTAGGACAGTGACCTAATCAATTACCCATTCTATTTTTGCTTGCTTAGATGTTTTGTCTATAATGAAAATCCATTTAGTTTATGATCTTCTCTCAAGGAAATTATATTTTATTTGGGAAGTTAAATTATATATATATTTTCCACCGGGAGACCATAATCCTTGAAGGAAAACAAAATATTGTTTTTAGCAATATTCTGTATTGCTCAAGGAAATCATGTAGAAATGGCCTCAGAATAGAAAATATATTATTTCAAATTCTTTTTAATCTACTTACTAGTTGTTTCATACTGAGCAAATAAAATGGGAGTAATATTCTTAGTTATTACCTTTTTTAAGCTATAACTTATTTTCTTCTTTTTTAATTTATTTTTTATTGGTGTTCAATTTACTAACATACAGAATAACCCCCAGTGCCCATCACCCATTCACTCCCACCCCCCGCCCTCCTCCCCTTCTACCACCCCTAGTTCGTTTCCCAGAGTTAGCAGTCTTTACGTTCTGTCTCCCTTTCTGATATTTCCCACACATTTCTTCTCCCTTCCCTTATATTCCCTTTCACTATTATTTACATTCCCCAAATGAATGAGAACATATAATGTTTGTCCTTCTCCGACTGACTTACTTCACTCAGCATAATACCCTCCAGTTCCATCCACATTGAAGCAAATGGCGGGTATTTGTCATTTCTAATAGCTGAGTAATATTCCATTGTATACATAAACCACATCTTCTTTATCCATTCATCTTTCAAAGGACACCGAGGCTCCTTCCACAGCTTGGCTATTGTGGCCATTGCTGCTATAAACATTGGGGTGCAGGTGTCCCTGCGTTTCATTGCATCTGTATCTTTGGGGTAAATCCCCAACAGTGCAATTGCTGGGTCGTAGGGCAGGTCTATTTTTAACTATTTGAGGAACCTCCACACAGTTTTCCAGAGTGGCTGCACCAGTTCACATTCCCACCAACAGTGTAAGAGGGTTCCCTTTTCTCCGCATCCCCTCCAACATTTGTGGTTTCCTACCTTGTTAATTTTCCCCATTCTCACTGGTGTTAGGTGGTATCTCATTGTGGTTTTGATTTGTATTTCCCTGATGGCAAGTGATGCAGAGCATTTTCTCATGTGCATGTTGGCCATGTCTATGTCTTCCTCTGTGAGATTTCTCTTCATGTCTTTTGCCCATTTCATGATTGGATTGTTTGTTTCTTTGGTGTTGAGTTTAATAAGTTCTTTATAGATCTTGGAAACTAGCCCTTTATCTGATATGTCATTTGCAAATATCTTCTCCCATTCCGTAGGTTGTCTTTGAGTTTTGTTGACTGTATCCTTTGCTGTGCAAAAGCTTCTTATCTTGATGAAGTCCCAATAGTTCATTTTTGCTTTTGTTTCTTTTGCCTTCGTGGATGTATCTTGCAAGAAGTTACTGTGGCTGAGTTCAAAAAGGGTGTTGCCTGTGTTCTTCTCTAGGATTTTGATGGAATCTTGTCTCACATTTAGATCTTTCATCCATTTTGAGTTTATCTTTGTGTATGGTGAAAGAGAGTGGTCTAGTTTCATTCTTCTGCATGTGGATGTCCAATTTTCCCAGCACTATTCATTGAAGAGACTGTCTTTCTTCCAATGGATAGTCTTTCCTCCTTTATTGAATATTAGTTGACCATAAAGTTGAGGGTCCACTTCTGGGTTCTCTCTTCTGTTCCATTGATCTATGTGTCTGTTTTTGTGCCAGTACCACACTGTCTTGATGACCACAGCTTTGTAGTACAACCTGAAATCTGGCATTGTGATGCCCCCAGCTATGGTTTTCTTTTTTAAAATTCCCCTGGCTATTCGGGGTCTTTTCTGATTCCACACAAATCTTAAAATAATTTGTTCTAACTCTCTGAAGAAAGTCCATGGTATTTTGATAGGGATTGCATTAAACATGTACATTGCCCTGGGTAACATTGACATTTTCACAATATTAATTCTGCCAATCCATGAGCATGGAATATTTTTCCATCTCTTTGTGTCTCCTCAATTTCTTTCAGAAGTGTTCTATAGTTTTTAGGGTATAGATCCTTTACCTCTTTGGTTAGGTTTATTCCTAGGTATCTTATGCTTTTGGGTGCAATTGTAAATGGGATTGACTCCTTAATTTCTCTTTCTTCAGTCTCATTGTTAGTGTATAGAAATGCCACTGATTTCTGGGCATTGATTTTGTATCCTGCCACGCTACCGAATTGCTGTATGAGTTCTAGCAATCTTGGGGTGGAGGCTTTTGGGTTTTCTACGTAGAGTATCATGTCATCGGCGAAGAGGGAGAGTTTGACTTCTTCTTTGCCAATTTGAATGCCTTTAATGTCTTTTTGTTGTCTGATTGCTGAGGCTAGGACTTCCAGTACTATGTTGAATAGTAGTAGTGAGAGTGGACATCCCTGTCTTGTTCCTGATCTTAGGGGAAAGGCTCCCAGTGCTTCCCCATTGAGAATGATATTTGCTGTGGGCTTTTCATAGATGGCTTTTAAGATGTCGAGGAATGTTCCCTCTATCCCTACACTCTGAAGAGTTTTGATCAGAAATGGATGCTGTATTTTGTCAAATGCTTTCTTTGCATCTAATGAGAGGATCATATGGTTTTGGTTTTTCTCTTGCTGATATGATGAATCACATTGATTGTTTCTCAACAAGATACTGGCCAATAGGATCCAACAGTACATTAAGAAAATTATTCACCATGACCAAGTGGGATTTATCCCTGGGACACAAGGCTGGTTCAACACCCGTAAAACAATCAATGTGATTCATCTTAGTTATTACTTTAAAAATTAAAAGTAATTAAAAACCTGATTTATAGTGAATACTTTGTAAACATGCATTACACTTTTTGTTGTTATTTTGCAAACCTGGAAATAATTATTTTATAGTTATAATCCAATAAAGTAGACCTTCTATAAACTTTAACAAAGTTCAAAACCTGATATGAAATATAGATACTTACGTATGTGAATATATAGATAGATAAAAATGAACACTGATATGGCAAGAATACTTATACACAAATATATGCACAGATATATTTCCTATTGAACATAGGAAGCCTGAATGTCTTTATTTAGTGTCAAATAGCACTTGGTTATAAACATATCCCAACTACTACCAGAAGGCAGTTTAGAAAAAAAAAAGTACTCTGTTCTTTTGTTTAGATAATAAGAGGGTAATATTCATAATCTCTCACAACAATTTGTCTACCAACAACTTTTTCATATTTACAACTATTCCTGTGAGTCTTTTTAAAATTTCTCAGAATTCATTCTAAATTATAGCTTTAATGCAACTTTTAGCTGCCATATAAACTCTTCCTACTGCCTGGATATCAAAAATGTGCAAGTAACTGACAAAGAATGGTAGAATTTTTTGAGTGACTAGGAGGGAGGAGACGATAAATGAGTGAAGTCAGAAGTCTTCTGTAGAAGGAAATCAAAAATGTGCAAGTAACTGACAAAGAAATGGTAGAATTTTTTGAGTGACTAGGAGGGAGGAGACAATAAATGAGTGAAGTCAGAAGTCTTCTGTAGAAGGAAGGAGAATGAAAAGTACTGGGAAAAATGATATTTTATCATATGTATATATTTAAAGATTAATTACCAGAAACAAAGACTCTTTCCAGGAAAACCATATATTTGTAAATATTTAATAAATGCATTTTTAAGACCACTTCAGCTATAGAAAATTGGTCCATTAACTGGAAGCCTTTGCCAGATTTCCAGCTTCCAATTTCTCATGACGTAGGTATAAAATTATACTATTATTATAATACTGTGATTAAGCGCTTTGTTTCTATTTCCTCTATCGTTGATGTATCTTTCATTGTGTGCTTTATATACTTTATTTCCTGAAGTAAAAGAGAAGGATAAAAGTAAAAGAAAAATATATGTACTTTCCTATCAAAATATTTTCAACTTTTCCCACTATGTTGCCATTTACTCTATTCTGCCCTTCAAGATGCCTTTGTTTCTGGCATTCTAAATAAAAAAAATCAGTGGTTATTTTTATTCTAATAATATAATATGAATCCCATATAGTTAAATGATTAATCCTAATTAAACAGTCTGAGACATGATGTTAAATATAAAATGAGTGGTAAAAATCACTTTATAGAAGTTCAAAGAGGAATGTGATCTCTGTTTCTCTCTATAATGTCAACTTTTATTTCTAAATAGCAAAACAAAGGAAATAATTTAGCTTAAAATTAACTCTAAAAAATATCAGAGTTTGATCCTTTCCTCTGTGATAGTTTAGGATGGAGATTCATTTCACCCTAAGTTATTAATTTGAACTGCACACTTTCAAAGAAAGATTTGTACTTTTGTGGCATAGATTTTTACTGCTGAGATGAAATTAAGAAAAACACTCTCCTGTGCAATTCTACATAGGGTATATCATTTGAATGTCACTGAAATAGGCATAAGACATTTGTTTATACCTTTACAGAGTTTGCTAATAGATTCCAATACCCTTCACCCCCGTCATAGCCAACCACTTCTCAAGAGATCTTATTTCAACTACCTTAATGTATTGCTATTGATGTATATTTTCTTTGAAATTTTCTTGAAATTGCAGTGAACATAGGCAACATTGAAATATAGAACATCTTGCCTCAGGTTGAACTTTAGCTGAAAGTTTAAAAAAAAGGCCGATAACTGAGATTACTTCACTGAGTTGTGTGTAATGATATCATGCTGAAAACAATTTATTTGGACATCTCTATAAATTCATCATTCTTTATCAATTTATTAGCAGATGTTGTAGATAGAGTGATATAGCTGATCACGGAATTTTTTAAAAGGGAAAATTATACATTCTGACATAAAAATTTATCCAATATTTTTTGTTAAATTAGAAAAACAAGGACCTTCATACTGTTTATGATTCTATATTTATATGTAAAACTAGCATTTTCATATATATATAAAGAGGTATAGATACACTCAAATGCAGAAATATGAGGTATCATTTAGGAAAGGAAAGAATACTTAAGTAGATATACATCTGAAGGGATTAAATGGAGAGGCATAAGATTTTATAATTCATTTTATATATTTCTCTAACCTTTCATTTTTCTTAGTCCACACAGAAATACCAATACTATTATTTTTAGAAACAAGAAAAGTTTGTCCAGGCCATAGAAAAAGGCCATTTTTAAAATTCCTTTTTAACATAATAGTCCACTTTCAAGAAAAAAAAAAAAAAGATTGCATTTATTTCGGCAGAAATCTTAGCATCTTTGATACCTTGACCTTGACTTTCATAGAAATTATTATTTCCTGAAACAGACATTAATTATATCATAAGCCCAAATGAAAAAAGAAATGTTCAAATTTATATAAAATTGATTATATGAATGTGTAGCTTTTCTTTAATGTTGGTACTTTAGAAAAAGTCTTTCTATGCCCTTTAAATAAACTCCTCCCATTTTACTGCTCACAGCCAGAACAAAAACTTCTAGGGGTATATTAATTAATATTTTGAAAGTATTTTAAATTTTTTAATTAAAGCTTGTGTGTATTTTTATATAGTAAAATATTTTCCAAGATGTTTACAGATGGATTATTTATATAGGTCTTGTATGTACAATGAGTGCAAATTAGAAAATAATTATTAAATTTACCATTTATAAGGTAGTTTCCAGGCCACTTTTAGAACAATTTTAAATACAGCCTAGTTAAAATTAGTGAGATAATTCTAACTCTGCATTTTGTTCCAATGATTTTGTCTCCATTCTTTATATTAAATGACAACTAGTAGGTTCTCAGCATGAACACATGTTATGTGATATACTGAAAATATCACAAATTGTGGAACTATTAAAGCTGATGCTGGTTTTGTATTTTCCATTTACTTATTTCTTGCCTATGGCAGTCAGTTTCAGTTTTCTGGGATTAAGATCCTTGAGAATGGAGTTTAAGACTACATTATCCTAAGTGTTCTATGATTCCTAAGGAAATTAAACAAAATATTAAAATTCTACTTGAGCGAATTTCTTAACCAAATATACATGAACAAAAGGTTCTCTACACTATTTTACAAGTAGTTTTAAAAAGTGACTTTTCAACAACTTCATTAGCAGTATACTTTGTATAATCTTGAACACTGATGAGAATTGCTTGATTATAATTTAAACTAAATTTTCCCCACAGTAAAGGCCAACTTGTAAACGAGAAAGAAAATAAAGAAATCACACATAGAAAGAACAAGAGGATTAAAATATGGAAGGGGTAGAAGACATTTGTAGAGAAATTAATGTCACTCTCAGCCCAACAATTGTACAGCTAATTTTTTTGAAGATTTTTATTTACTTATTTATTCAGAGAGAGAGAGAGAGAGAGAGAGAGAGAGAGAGGCAAATACACAGGCAGAGAGAGAAGCAGGCTCCATGCAGGGAACCTGATGTGGGACTCCATCCCGGGTCTCCAGGATCAGGCCCTGGGCTGCAGGTGGCATTAAACCGCTGCGCCACCGGGGCCGCCCTGTACAGCTAAATTAATTAAAATTTTGACTTTAATGATTCACTATAGAAAATCTGTTATTTTCCTGAACCATTCTTCTCGTTAGTTGTTCTATGAAAGTTGAACATGTTTTAATATCACTTCCAAAATTGTTATTAAGATGCCCTGGAATATATTTTTAAATTGGTATTTGAGGAAATAGTAATTAACTTTAGCAAGAATAATTCTGCTTTTCACTACATTTTTATCTATGGGACTCCCAGTGCTATTTCTGTCACTATCTCTATTTAGTACTCACTATGAGTTAGGGACAAACGGGGCTAGGCAGGACTAGGTAAGGGTCCATGGAAGCAGGCTCACAAAATCCAAAAATGCTGTGGTATAAGGAAACCAGACAGACCACCCTGTCCTAAGATGTGGGCAGGGAGGGTGTCTTCTTATAACAGCTACTTGTAACCAACAAAAAGTTATCAGACTCTAATTAGATTAGGCTCTCAATAAAAAGCCAACCACCCTACAAGCCCTCAGTGGCAACCCTATCGGGACCCCTCTCACTCCTGAGAGCTTTCTCTGTATCTTTGCTTAATGAACTTCTATTCCTTTACTCACTCTTCTGTGTCTGCGAGATTCATTCTTCGACTCCATGAGACATGAACCAAGCTCTCCCGTATCAACTAGATGTCATTTTGCTAAGATAATTATAATGTGGGTATTGTCTCCCAAATTAATTTTTAACAATATGATATCTCATTCTAAACATTGTCCTTACATAATTAGGAAAATAATAAATCTTAATGAATATAACTGGAAGAGATCTAAAAGATATTCCAGTGTAAAATATAGTGATTATTTTGTTATATCCTGTTATATTATGTACTTTTACACGTATATACATATAGGTATACACACATGTGCATATATACATGCTATTATATACTCTTCTAAGATGTTATAAAATAAATGTACTCATTAGTACCAAAATGAAAAAAAATAATGGAACAATAATAGTGTATATCCAAAAACATATACCAATAAAAGATTCTCATATTTAACCTGAGGGAATAGGGGAGTGGAAAGAGGGAGCAAAGCTGTCTCTATATTTTTGTAGAAAAATTCCTTGAAGCTTTAGAGAATATTTTATTCTTTGAAGATCATGGGGCTAACACTAGAACCCTTAATTTAATACCCTATAATTTTGGTTGCACCTTGAGAAACATGAAATATGTTCTTATATAAGTTCATTTATATATATTTGTATAAAACCAGTGTTCTAATACTTAGGCCACCTAAGACATTTTCTGTCACTAAATTCTGAGCCACAAGATCTCTCTCATATGAACTGGCAATGACATAAACCACATCAACAAGGTAGAAGATAAGAAGGAAAAGAAAAGAGGTGTTCAAATAAAAGGCTTTTTGATGAAGATAATTTTTGCAATCTTAAAAATAATCCAGCAAATAAAAATTAAAGCTATAGGGAAATTTCTTAAGTGTATATACTTTCTTATTATTTTCTGCCTTTCAGGGTAAAGACATTGGTTTTCTTAGAAAAACCAAGACAACCACAAACAAAACCAAGCAACCACCCAAACAAACAGATTTCTGTGCTTTGAACTGTAAAGATGTTTCACTACAAATTAGCCACCATAATATTCTGAGAACTTTCTAATAAGTAACATTACTGATAAAGAGAGAAATTATGGTGATGAATTAATATCACTCTGAAAAACATAATTGTTTATATTGCCAAATGGTAAGGAACATTTATTTGACTTCAACCTGGCTAAAATAAATAATAAACTAAATCTATTGAATCTTTTTAACTTCGTTTTTTTATTGATAGCTGATAAAAAGTCACGTTACCACAAATTTTTTACTACAAAAAAAACTAATCAATAAATTATTAACCAACTCTTTTGATATATATATTCGTTCTTTACATGATAATATAAAATTCTTAGTTTCATAATTAACTCTATTAAGCTGCTATTAGCTCTCTTATTCCTTAAAAAGTCATAGAATTTCCACCTCAGCCTCATGGTCGCAATGTCATTTGAATAGGACATGATAAAAGTAATTATTCCAAAATCTAAATACCTGCCAAATACATATATGTATATGTAAAAAATGCATATTTTTTTCTATTATTTGTTGTTTGGGGAGTTTTGCCCAAGGGAATTATATGAAATTGAAATAAAATGTTGAAATAAAATTTTCATAAAATATTGAAGTTTTCATAATATGTGGAAGACGAATAATATAACTGGAATACATAATAATTAATTGCAAATCTATTAGAATTAGATAACAGCCACATTGAAAGGTCAATTTGCAAAGGTAGATTTAAATGGGACAATACCCTAATTAAATCATAGTTGAGAAAAATTGCTGTAGTGTGTTTTTTAAATGTAAGGGACTCACCCTAAGACAACAGAAATGGGCATGAGGTGTTTTTGACTATTGCAGTGGTTGGGGAAAAGAAACTTTCTTGGCATTTACTGGGTATGTCCAAGATGATTAATTTCTTACAATGTATAAGAGAGTCTAGGAGAATGAAAAATTGTCCTGTTTAAATTGCCAGTAATGCTCTCTTGAAAAATATGTAACAGCAACAATAGCAATGACAAAATAAAAACACCTATAAATAACTTTAAGGTGAAAGCTGGGACCAGTGCAAATCCTGAAAGTTTATTTAAATGCATGGAAAAGAATAGTAAATATGTGAGTTAGATAATTTAATATTTTAAATAATATCAACTCCTCTTAATTTAAATATATACAAATTCAGTTACTTTGGAAATCAGATTTTATGAAAATTGAAAATACTTTCCTAAACTTATCTGGTAAAATTAATAAATATTTGGCTTACAGTAATATAACATTAATAAAAGCAAATTATCAACTTTTAACTGTCAAAATATAACTATTTTAAATATAGCACTAGTGTAACAACGGCATGAATAAATATCACATTTCTTTTTTTATAAAGATTTTATTTCATTGGTAGAGAGAGAGCAAAAGAGTGAGAGAAGGAAAAGAGCAGGGGAGGGGCAGAAGGAGAAGGGAAAGCAGACTCCCCACTGGGCAGGAAATGTGAGATATGGGGCTCTACCTGGGACTCCTGGATCATAACCAGAGATGAAGCCTGATGCTTAACTGACTAAGCCACCTACGTGCCCAATGTCACATTTCTTACACCAGATGTTATACTAATGGCCTTCAAAATTATACTCTTTATTATAACACTTCCTATATATTGTAATAGTCTACTTTCTCTTTTATATTTTAGGCCACAATAAAAGATAAAATAATTTATTTACCGTTTAGATTTAAAACACATGTTAAAAATAATTCTAAAAATAACTGGGAAAATGATTGAATAGGATCATAGACTACTTGATAAACGTTACAGTGGCCATAGTTTTCCCACCCACATTTTCACATTTGTCAAATAAGCCTAAACTCAAGCTTTCCAACCTGGCCTAGGGATATATTGATAAAAGTGATTTTAGAAAAGGAATAATTTTTATAAATTATATGAAGAAAAATGAGTAACTTATTGGGAGAAAAAAATGATTACATTCTTCCATCAAAATCAAATGTATTCTATATGAGTAAATAAAAATCTAAAAATAATTTAATGAATAAATATCTAGAAGAAAATATTAGTTGAATCATGCATTACTGGGAAAATAAAATTCTTAAATTAAAGCCTATATTTAAGATCAAAATGTTTTAGGAGTGCCTGGGTGGCTCAGTAGTTGAGCATCTGCCTTTGGCTCAGGTCATGATCCTGGATTCTGGGATCCAGTCCCACATTAAGCTCCCATGGGGAGCCTGCTTATCCCTCTGCCTATGTCTCTTCATCTCTCTGTGTCTGTCATGAAGAAATAAATATTTTTTTAAAATCAAAATATTTCACAATTATAAAAGTTAATCTACAAGTAGATAAATCTCAAAGAAATAAACAATTAAGTGGAAGATTTTCATAGGAAATATCACAGAAAAATCACAATACAAATGTATGAAAAATACCAATGCTAAAATATAATAATTAGCCAAATATTAAAAATGGAAATGTTACAAAATAAAAATACTAACCAATTTTAATAACATGCAGTAAATTTTCTGCTTCACTAATCATACATGAACTATAATAAAGACAACCATAGGCTTTCTCATGCTTATGAAGATAACATCATTTTTCTCACTTTTTTCTTACTTTCATACTCTGCTAACAATAGTGTCATTTTTGCAGATTGCTGAAAGCAGTATGGATAAAATATTTTAAATATTTATTTTTTCACACTCCATAATTCTAGTTTTAGGATGAAAATTGAAAAAAATCCACAATATTACTGCAAAGTTATTTGTATTAGAATAATTGAAAACAATATTAACACTAGAACTAGCAAAACTAGCTAGATTGATGAAACCATTATACAACTGAAATGCTGCTGGTATTACAGTGATACCTTGCTAACAAGAAAAGAAAAAGGAATAAGAAATATATACAGCCACATAGTCAAAGATTCCTTTTCTTTATATGACTAGTAAAAATCTTAGTTCTTCGCTCTTTTTTATCCATGAAATAAAAGAATTTATAATTATATATATATATGCCTGCTCTTTATGTTGTCCAAGAGAGAGGCAATGCCTTACAAATCCATGCATTAAAACAAAGTAAAACAAACCAAACCAAACCAAGCCAAACAAAAAACAAAAACTGGAAGGTGATATACAAAACTAGTAGAAAATATTTCTAAGACAGTTGGACAATAGATGGAGGTTTCCGTTTTTCCTTTAAAAATTATTTGAGTATAGTTGGCAAACAATCTTACATTAATTTCAGGTATACAACATAGTGATTCCTTACAAATTCTTTAGAGTATAAAAGCATTATTTTTGTGCCATAGTTTTTCCTTGGAAAACATTAACATGGACATTTTTTATGAAGTAAATGGACATAATGTCCTCATCTTTTCTATACTGTCTATCAAATTTCCACTATAAATTCACTATTGATTCACTATGAACGAATCAATACAATCATGGTATACATCTAGAATGATGAGATTTTATTTTCAACACTTTTTTTTTCAAAATTAATTGTTTCTATTTACTTTTCAAGTATATACTAATATGGTCTTATTCTTTTCTTTCCAAAATTCAATATTGCACTTCTCATGAAGGAAAAAAGAAAGTATTGTAAAAGATAATAAGATAATAGGTTGCTAACCTTTCCACCTCACCTCACTCAAAACAGCCTGAAATAGTACTTGAAGAAGTACAGGCGTTTTGATGCCATAGATTAGCCCATCTATTGACTCAACTTAAAGATTTGATTCTGGAGAAGGCTGTAGGAAACCATACAACATTAATGGATTTTAAATGTACGCTCCTAAGGAGGTTAAATAGGAAATAATTTACAGAAAACTAAAAAAGGCATTTTCTTTTTATTCCATAATTATAAAGATCATGAGATCAAATGATATGGCTATTTTTGTTCAAATGTATTTAATTAATACTTCATAAAATGTGATCAATGATACCTGTAAGGTTCACATCCAATTGTTGCTTTCTTTGCATTTTAGGTTATAATATGCTAAACATTTAATTTGGTTTATACTTTCTGAATTAGCACATTGCAACAAACATTACATAGGTTAAAACATAGAAGACTAATATTAAATATGGTTTTGATTATTTATTTATTTATTTATTTATTTATTTATTTATTTATAAATACTTTATTCATGAGAGACATACAAAAAAGAGGCAGAGACAGAGGCAGAAGGAGATGCAGGCTTCCTGGGAAGAGCCTGATGTGGGACTCTATCCTGGAACTCTGGGATCAAGCCCTGAGCCAAAGGCAGACACTCAACTGCTGAGCTACACAGGCATCCCAAGTTTTGAACCATTTTGGAAGCACACCAAATTTTCACTTTCACACGCTCTGAATATTGTGTAACATTATTTAGTGTTAAGGTTTTCTGAATTTAAGTTATTAGTTTATATTTTTATTCATTTTTATGTAAGTAAATGTTTTCCAAGAATTAAGAGATCTACTTAAAAGAATATTCCAGCATTAATTTCATATCTGATAAAGTATATTTATTTACACAGTTATTTTATAAATTTTAAATCTAGGATTTTACATATGTTAATATTCCATTAATTCTCTTATGAGATGCAGCAATAAGAGCCTGCTTGAAGGGAAAGTTATACTTATGCAGTCACAGTTCATGATACAGACATAAAAGAAATACATAAATCACAAATTCATTTGAGCAATTGCAGATGGATAAAATTACATAGTAAATGGTGATTTGAAGTGGTGGTTTATTCCATGGTAAATTATTACCCAAATAGGTAAGTGTAAGGAAGAGAATAGGTGAAAAATGGAAAATTAAAGCAAGAGTATGAAATTTAAATAGAATTTAAAATTATCCCAACATATATTGTTTAGAATCAATAGCTTTTAACCTCCTACTTTCATAATGATGATCTCAAACACACCAAGTACCTGTGATTTGTATTATGGAGTCTAACATAAGCTCAAATAACACTAAGTGCTCTTCAAATTATTTTCATGTACCAAACACTTGAGTTACCATCACTGTGCTTTTGTTATAGAAGTGTCATCAAATCACATCTAAAATACCATTTTAGTGGAGAGAGGTAATATCACATAATGATTCCTTGGAATTTCATCTGCTAAATGGTTTCTTCATGGTTCTAACCACTGCTATTCTATTCATCAAATACATATTCTATATTCTTCAGATTTTGAGGTAATCTCTTCACTGTAATTTTTATCTATTAGTTCCAGATGGCACATATCAAAACTCTTCCAGTTGATAATAAACTGTGGTCTTATCAACAACTACACATTAATACCCAAGCAGTTTTCATCAACTTATAAAGTCACCACTGAGTGGCTGTTAAATAATGCATCATTTTTCTGGAACACCTTATTTTACTTAAACTAAAGCTTCTACTCCCTGTGAATTCTATGATGGAGTCAAATAAACCTCCAACATAAAGATGTGCCCCACAAAGATGTGTAACCTTTATCTAACAGACTGTTATTTCCTAGAAGAGTTATAAGATTCTCAAAATAATCCACAGGAATTTCTGTTGAGACAATTTGCTATACAATAATATTAGTCGTCATAATAGTAATATTAATTTTTAGATCCATAATTGATATGCAAGCAAATGCTAGGTACTTTGTGAGGTGGGGACTCTATGCCCTTTTTAATGTGAATAAGGGGGCTTACATTTTTTGTCGTTTATTAAGTCAGTAAGTAGTAGACCAAGAATTTGAGTACCATGTTATGTTGCAGCTCATATTTCTTCAAGCACTTCTCCAAGAAAGTGTTATCATGTCACCTAAGACTTGCTTAAATTAATGATTGTTAAATCATTGTGTTGACTTTAAATTTAACATATTTTGTTCTTCTCTTGCTAATCTTTCCTTTTCTATGAATTTACTCTCCATATCTCTTCACATTTCATCTTCCTAAGATTTTAATAGCATGCCTTACGAAACTTTATATACAGTGTTCCTTACCTATACTGATGTATACAAATTTTTCAAAAACCTAGAACTAAAATATTTTTGGTGCTCATGGAACTCATATGTGACTACTGACTTTGAGAGTTTTTAAGTGCATAATAAGCAGCTATGGAATTTGAAGCTAATGTTTTGGACTTTGAGATTCTTTGAAGAATAAATACCTTTTGCTGTCTAAGGAGGTCACAATCATGATATATTTAAAAAATGCATAGTATAAGCAAAGTCTTTTAAAAAGTATAACATATGCATGAAGTGTAAACTAAATACATGAAATTTTTAAAAGTGGTATTATGATCAGTGTAACCAGTCTAATCTAAATAATGCATTTCATCTTAAATTAACTTAAAATGTTTAATTTTAGGAGGATCTTTTTTTTTTTTAGCACAAAACAATTTGGAAATGATTTTTACCTAGTCAGAAGTATATAAATGATAGTATTAATTATTCTGTTCTGTCTAGGAGTCTCTTTGTTCCAAATACAGAAAACTCAATCCATTGGCTTACATAAAAATACGGTCAATTGGCTTACATAAAAAGTCAAGCAGTAATCATGATTTCAGACACAATACGATGCAGGGTCTAGGCAATGTCATCAGGTGCATTCCCCTTTCATTGGATTGCTTCCACCTTAAGTAACTTCCGGCCACCCAGTGAGAGAAACACTAATCTTAGGTTATAATTTCATTTGACCTGTTGACTTTCATGAGTCACCTGTTCATCCCTATACCAGTATTTGTGACAATGATGGAATAGTTGACTGGCCTAATATACTTGCTATATTCCAGAGCATTGGATGGATTTAGGTTTCTAGAAAGCACATGGAATACAGTATTGTTGCCATAAGGACAGGAAACAGATGTTTCAATGAAAAAAAAAAAAAGGTGAAAACAGCACAAATCCACCACATAAAGACTTTTAAATCTCTACTATACAGGTCTTAACTAAGAACTATAAGAACTATATTCTAACTAATTTCTTCCACAGTTCTTTAAAATATTTTTCTACCTTAACAAAAATTTTTGATTATAAAAATGAGTGAGCTATCAATAAGTTTAAATCATTTGTTTTTCTTAAATGATTTAGGGTTGTTTTCATTTATTTTCAATATTATGTAGCACACAAGGAATCATATTAGAAAGCCAAACAAGAAGTTTTAAAGGAAAACATATTTAGATAATATACGAGAACACTAATCAGCTTCTTTTCTTTTTTTTTTTTTTCTTTTTGCCTGTGGGTCCTGGACACAAATCAGCTTCTTTTCTTAAGATAAAATAAGCAACAGAAATAATTTTCATTGACATAACATTTATTCTTATAAAGTTTTTGTTGATTCTTGGGCAACAAGAAAATGTTTCATACTCAGAGATGAGATGTCTTTTCCTAATTTTGCCTCTTAATTCAGCACCATTGAGAAGAATCTGTTTAACCTTATGTTAATTTAGTACAGCAATTCTTTTTTTATATATTTTATTTATTTATTCATGAGAGACAGAGAGAGAGAGGCAGAGACAGGCAGAAGCAGGCTCCATGCAGGGAGCCTGATGTGGGACTCCATCCGGGGTCTCCAGGATCACACCCTGGGCTGCAGGTGGCGCTAAACCACTGCGTCACCAGGGCTACCCTAGTGCAGTAATTCTAGTTCATCCATAATCATGAAGTTAGAGAACAGAAGCTTCACCACAGCTTCACTTCCAATAGCTTTAAATGAGGATCCAACGAATGTTCTGTACTAATGGCACTGGTTCTTTGTTTGTCCCCATAAATAATCATAAAGTGATTCCAGGGTTCAAATATCTCTGTTGTAGCTTCTCTAATCTTTGCGTGTAGATGCTTAGCAAACAATTCTGCCATTTTTATTAGTAATTTTACTCCTGTTTGCTTTTTCTTTGTAACCCTTGAAAGAATCAATCTAATATTTCCCAACTCAGTTTAATAATTTGAATATCTATTTTTGCTTAAATAATATCGCTCATTTTAGCATTAGGGAACCATGAATAAAGTGACTAAAAAGAATAATTATTTGGCTAAAGACAATAACTGTATGCTATTAAAATCTTCAGGAGTTATTTACTTGTCATTTAATGTCATCCATGTAAATATACTTCCTGTAAAGCAGTGTTTTTCAACATCAAAGCATTAAAGCCAGATGTTGTGCCACTTGAAGTTGAAAGGAAGATTGAGTCTGGTGCTAATCTCAAACTTTAGTATGCTGAATGGTTTCAACCACAATGATTATAAATTGACATTGTTAAAAACACTA
This sequence comes from Canis aureus, assembly GCF_053574225.1. Taxonomy (NCBI): domain Eukaryota; kingdom Metazoa; phylum Chordata; class Mammalia; order Carnivora; family Canidae; genus Canis; species Canis aureus. The sequence goes on from NC_135612.1 coordinate 22,703,485, forward strand.
AACTGAGCCTTGAAACGTTATCAAGAGGTGTGAATTTGAATCACATAACTAACTTAACAGTGGAAGAAAGAGTATCAGAGTCCTCTGAAATACAAAAGTAATTATTTCATATTTGCACTTTCAATGATACAGATAATATATGATAGAGGGAAAAATCAATTTAAAGGATCAATCACCCTCTCCAAATCCTTCCTACTTATCAAAGCTCAGCTCATTCATTATTCCTCCACTTGAATTCTACTTTTGCAGACCAAACCACATTTTAATTTAAGGGTTAGGTCAATTCTAGAAGGCATGGAAATAATTAGTCCTGGGAGATAGGAAAACACAGTAAGACATTTTCAGAGCAAAAGAATCAGGCAGTTTATACCAATGAACTACATTTAATAAAGAATATACCTGAACAATGGATGCTGAATCAAATCTGGAAATCAGAGCAGCTTGGCAAGGGACAGGGGTAGGGGGTGTGTGGAAAATCAGCTTGTCAGTGCAAACTACAAGTTTGGAAGCAAAGTGTGAAATCAGTAGATCAAAGGATAATCAGAAAACAAGATTTAGCTGTAACTCAAAATGACTTCAGAAATCACAAGCTCAAGAAGTAATGTGCACTTACCTGCATTGTGCAATTTTTTAAAAAAATTGCAGTATAGTTAACATACTGTGTTTCAGATATTTGTGAATGACATATCCAATAAAGGGTTAGTATACAAGAACTTATACCACTCAACACCAAAAAACCCCAAATAATCCAATTTCAAATGTGCAGAAGACATAAAGAGACATTTCTCCAAATAAGACATACACATGAAAAGATACTTAACATCACTTATCATCAGAGAAATGCAAATCAAAACTACAATGAGATATCTACCTCACATCTAGTAGAATGACTAAAATAAAAAACTCAAGAAACAACAAGTGTTGGTGAAGATGTGGAGAAACAGGAGCCCTAGTCTACTGGGTAGAAATGATACTTGCAGATATCTCCTCCCATTCAGTAGGTTGTCTTTAGTTTTGTTGATTGTTTCGTTTGGTGTGCAGAAGTTTTTATTTTGATATAGTCCTTATTTTTTATTTTTACTTTTGTTTCTCTTCCTTCAGGAGACATATCTAGAAAGATGTTGCTACAGCTAATGTCAGAGAGCTTGATATTTAAGCTCTTTCTAGGATTCTGATAGTTTCAGGTCTCACACGTAGGTTCTTAATTCATTTTGAGTTTATTTTTGTGTATGGTAAAGAAAGTAATCCAGTTTCATTCTTTTGCAAGTTGCTCTCCAGTTTTCCTAACACTATTTGTTGAAGAGACTTTTACCCATTGCATATTCTTGCTTTCTTTGTGGAAAATTAATTGATTGCATATTTTGTGTTAATTTATGACTATCTCTTTTGTTCTATTAATTTATGTGTCTATTTTTATGCCACTACCATATGTTTTTGATCATGAAAGCTTTGTAATATAACTTGAAGTCTAGAATTGTGATGCCTCTAGATTTACTTTTCTTTTTCAAGATTTCTATGGCTGTCTGGGGTCTTTTGTGGTTCCATACAAATTTTAAGATTGCTTGTTCTAGTTCTGTGGAAAATGCTGTTGATATTTTGATGGAATTAAATTAAATTTGTAGATTGCTTTGGATAATATAGACATTTTAAGAATATTTGTTCTCTTAGTCCATAACCATGGAATATCTTTCCATTTCTTTGTGTCATCTTCAATTTCTTTCATCAATCTTTTATAGTTTTCAGAGTAAAAGTCTTCCATCTCATTGGTTAAGTTTATTTTTAGGTATTTCATTACTTTTGGAGCAATTGTAAATGTGACTGTTTTCTTAATTTCTCTTTCTGTTACTTCATTATTAGTATATAGAAATGTGATTTCTCTTTGTATGTAAATTTTGTATCCCATGACTTTACTAAATTCATTTATCTGTTAGCTTTTTGAACTGTCTGGTAGTTTTTTTTGTTTGTTTTTTATTTTTTTATTTTTATTTTTATTTATTTATTTTTTTTGTGGAGTTCTTAGAGTTTTCTCTTTGTAGTATCATGTCAACTACAAAGTGTGAAAGTATCACATCTCCCAATCAGTACTTTTTATTTCTTTTTGTTGTCTGATTGCTGTGGCCTGGACTTCAAGTACTATGTTGATTAAAAGTGGTGAGAGTATGGGTCCTTATCTGGTTTCTAACCTTAAGGGAAAAGCTCTCAGTATTTCCCCACTGAGTATGATATTTGCTGTTGGTTTTACATATAAGGCCTTTATTATATATATAACTATTATATACAACTGCAACAATAACTATTTTGTTGAGGATTTTTTCATGGAAAGTACTTTGTCAAATGCTTTTTTTGCATCAACTGAGTGAATCAAATGGTTCTTATCTTTTCTCTTAATGATGTGATATATCATGTTGATTAATTTGCAAATACTGAACTACCTTTGTAGCCTAGGAATAAATTCCACTTCATCATGGTGAGTGATTTTTGTAATGTATTGTTGAATTTTGTTTACCAATATTTTGTTGAGTATTTTTGCATCTATGTTCATAGAGATATTGGCCTATAGTTCTCTTTGTTTTGTGTTGTCTTTATCTTGTTGTATCAGGATAATGTTGGTCTCATAGAACAAGTTTGGAAAGTTGTTTCCTTCTTTTTCTATTTTTTGGAAAAGTTTGAGAAGAATAGATAGTAACTCTTTATATGTTTGATAGAATTTCCCTGTGAAACCATCTGGTCCTGGACTTTTATTTGTTGGAAACTTTTTGTTTACTGATTCAACTTCATTGCTGGTAATTAGTCTTTTCAAATTTTCTATTTCTTTCTACTTCAGTTTTTGTAGATTATATTTTTCTAGGAATTTATACATTTCCTCTAGGTTGTTCAATTTGTATAATTTCTTTTTTTTTTTTTATTTATGATAGTCACAGAGAGAGAGAGAGAGAGAGAGAGAGAGGCAGAGACACAAGCAGAGCGAGAAGCAGGCTCCATGCACCGGGAGCCCGACGTGGGATTCGATTCCGGGTCTCCAGGATTGCGCCCTGGGCCAAAGGCAGGCGCCAAACCGCTGCGCCACCCAGGGATCCCCCAATTTGTATAATTTCGTACAATATTCTCTTACAGTTGTTTGTATTTCTGGTGTTTGTTGTTACTTGTCTTTCATTGGTGATTTTGTTTGAGTTCTCTCTCTTTTTCTCTTTTTAATGAGTCTGGCTAGAGCTTAATCAGTTTTGTTTATCTTTAAAAAGAACCAGTTCCTGGTTTCACTGATCTGTTCTATTATTTTTGTAGTTTCTGTATCATTCATTTCTGCTCTAATCTTTTTTTAATTTCTTTCCTTCTGCTATTTGGGGTTTCATTTATTCTTTCACTAAGTTATTTAGGTGTGAGGTTAGGTTATTTACTTGAGATTTTTATTGCTTCTTGAGATAGGACTATATTGCTAAAAACTTCCACTGTAGAACTGCTTTTGCGTCACCCCCCAAGATTTTGGAACACTGAGTTTTCATTTTCATCTTTCTGCTTGGCATTTTCTGGTTTCTTCTTTGAAATCATGGTTGAGCATTTTATGGTTCAGTAGCATGTGATTTAACCTCCATGTATTTGTGCTATTTTCAGATTTTTTTCTTATTGTTGATTTCTAGTTTTCATAGTACTGTGGTCAGAAAGAATGCTTTATATGACTTTGATCATTTTAAAGAGTTTTTGGGACTTGTTTTGTGGCCTAATATGTGATCTATTGTGGAGGATGTTCCGTGTGCCCTTGAAAAGAATGGTATTCTGCTGTTTTAGGATGGAATGTTTTGACTTTGTCTATTAAATCCATCTGGTCAAGTGTGCCATTCAAAGCAACTGTTTCCTTGTTGAATTTCTGCTTTGATGATTTTTTGTTGATGAATTTGGTGCATTAAAGCCCTGTGCAATATTGTATTATTATTTAGTTCCCTTATGTTTGTTATTAGTTGTTTTGTGTATTTGGGTACTCCCAAGTTAGGTGTATAAATATTTACAATTATTATGTCTTCTTGTTGGATTGCCCCCTTTATTATTATATAGTATCATTTGTCTCTTATTACAGTCTTTGTATTTTTTTTAGATTTTATTTATTTATTGGAGAGACAGAGAGAGAGAGAGAGAGAATGAGCAGGAGTAGGGAGAGAAGGAGAAGGAGAAGTAGACTCCCTGCTGAGCAGGGAGCCCTACTCAATCCCAGGACCCCAGGATCATGACCTGAGCCAATGGCAGATGCTTAACTGACTGAGCCACCTAGGTGCCTCCAACAGTCATTGTTTTAAAGTGTGTTATATCCAATATAAGTGTTGCTACCCCAGCTTTCTTTTGACATCCATTAGCATGATAAATATTTCTCCATGATCTCACTTTCAATCTGCATGTGTCTCTAGGTCTCAAATGAGTCTTGTAAGCAACATATAGATGGGTCTCCTTTTTTTTTTTTAATCCATTATATCACCTTGTATCTTTTGATTGGAGCATTTAGTCCATTTACATTCAAAATTATTTTTATTTATTTTTATTTTTTAAAGACTATTCTCAGGATCCCTGGGTGGCGCAGCAGTTTGGCGCCTGCCTTTGGCCCAGGGCGCGATCCTGGAGACCCGGGATCGAATCCCACGTCGGGCTCCCGGTGCATGGAGCCTGCTTCTCCCTCTGCCTGTGTCTCTGCCTCATTCTCTCTCTCTCTCTGTGACTATCACAAATAAATAAAAAAATTAAAAAAAAAAATAAAGACTATTCTCAAGAGACAGAGAGAGAGAGAGAGAGAGAGAGAGAGGTAGAGACATAGGCAGAGGGATAAGCAGGTTTCTAGCAGGGAGCCCAATGTGGGACTCGAACCCAGGACCCTGGGATCACACCCTGAGTCAAAGGCAGATGCTCAATTGCTGATCCACTCAGGCATCCTTCAAAGTAATTTTTTTATAGGTAGGTATTTATTGCCATTTGTTACTTGTTTTCTGCTTGTTTTTGTAGTACTGATTTTGTTGAGGAAGTCTCTGTACCTCTTGGATTTGGATTGTTTCCTTCTCCAGATTCAGGAAGTTTTTGGCTATTATTCCTTCAATAATTTTTCTATCCCTTTTTCTCTCTCTTTTGGAAATCATATAATGCAGATGTTATTACATTTGATGGAGTCAGAGTTCCATAAGTCTATTTCCATTTTATGTAATTATTTTTCTCTTATCTGCTAGGCTTAATTACTTTACATTACTCTGTCTTCCAGAACACCAGTTCATTAATCTGCTTCCTCTAACCTGCTATTTATTCCATCTGGTATATTTTTAATTTCATTTACTGTGTTCTTCATCTCTGATCGGTTCTTTTTTATCTCTTTATTAAAAGTATTATGATGCCCACTAGTCTTTTCTTCCATCCAGTGAGTATCTTTATGGCCATTACTTTAAATTCTCTATCAGGCATGTTATCTATATTTCTTTTGCTTAGGTCTCTTGGTGTGATTTTGTCCTGTTTTGTCATTTGAGACATTCCTTTGTCTCCACATTTTATTCAACTCTGTGTCTGTTTCTGTGTGTTAAGAAAGCTATGTCTGGTACTAGTGAAAGTAGTGGGTGGGATGCCTACTTTTAAAAGGTGGTGTGGGTCTTCTTCCAGAGAGGACATGCTTCCAATTCCAAGACCTTGGTGGTTGAGAGTTCGGCAAATCATGTGTGGGTGGGTGCACAGTGCCTGCATATTTTATGTGCTGGTCCTCTTCCACAGGGGATGAGCCACTATCGCAGAGACCAGGGCCACTTGGGGCCGTTCTACATTGTGCTGTCTTTTATACCACACATTTCATAATTAACTCTCCATTCAGTATAAATTTTATTTATTTTTTTAAAGATTTTATTTATTTATTCATGAGAGACACACACACACACACACACACAGAGAGAGAGAGAGAGAGAGAGAGAGAGAGAGAGAGAGGCAGAGGGAGAAGCAGGCCCCATGCAGGGAGCCTGATGTGGGACTCGATCCCAGGTTTCCAGGATCACACCTTAGGCTGAAGGCAGCACTAAGCCACTGAGCCACCCAGGCTGCCCCTCAGTATAAATTTTAATGAGTAGGCATAATTGTCTTGAAATCCTTCTTAACTTTCTTTCTGTTCTTCTTAACAGAAAGAACAAGTTATATTCCTTTGGGATAATCAAAATATCTGTAATAGTGCTGTGCCCACAGTTCTGTGTCTATGTATTTTGATTCATCAATTCAAATGAGCCCATCTGTCACATGTAATGATTACATTTTAACCTATTTTATCTGATAATGCAATGTTTAGAGGATTAATAAACTATAAAAATCTTAAAATGGAGTTAATTCTAATAATAAGAATAAATTACTTTTTATTTTTTTTTAATAAATTACTTTTTAAAAATTATTTTTCCCTTCTGATTATAAAAACACAGTGGTTCCCGATGAGCTGCAGTGGTTTTTCAGCATTAACAATTAAGAGGGAAAAAAAAGCAACATGACCCATATTGCTTGGGCATATGGCATAACCTTTAAAGTTTTCATGAAATATTTTTGTTGTTTTTGTTTTGCATGATGCACACATAGATGAATACATAGACATGTAGACAGATGATACATGCATAGTTACAAAATTTGAGTGTAAATATTTGTAGTCTATTTATAAACACTTGAATAATATACAGTTCACAGGTAGCTATTTCTAAAATTTTACTGAGGACTATATATTTAAAAGGGAGAATGGAAAAACATGAAATGTTTATTATTTGATGGACTTTGAACCTCATATACAATTGCAGCATACGGGCATGTCCTTTATCTCCTCATAGTTTGCTATCCATATTGCATTCTTATCACATTTATATTTGTTACACATTGTGATCTTTTTCTCGTCTCAAGTATTAGAGTTCTATACTAACAATTTCAATATCTACACAGTATTTCTTTGTTTACAAAAGGTGTTCCATTGTGTAGCTCTGCTATAATGCATATAAGAAAACTCCCTGTTGATGGATATTTATTTCCAAATTTATACTCTTACAAGTTTCTGATAAACATTCTTATGCCAAAATAATTTTTCACTTGACTCTTTCAACATGAAATACATCTTTAAAAGATAAATTATAAGGATACATAGTGCTGTTCTTAAAATTTTGGTTCATGTTGCAAAAGTGACCTCCCAAAATGTCAAGTCAATTTATGCTTATACTACTAATGTTTCTGAGTACACATTTGCAACATTCTGGAAAACAATGAATATCCATCAACCTTTTATGACATTATGATTATGAGGTCTCTTGTATTTGGTCTCATTCTATTTCTAGTGAGTTTTACATGTTTTAAAATGTGAATTGAACATTTTTACATTTTTTCTTCCCATTTTTTTTGCTGCCTTCTGCTTCATATTGATTTTGTAAGAGGAATTTTTTATATTAGGAAAATTAAGTAGTACTGCATAATGTTTCTTTATATTGCTTTTATGTTATAATCTATAGAAACGTTGTTAATTGCTCTCTTATATCCTCCAGCAAGCTTTTCTTTGAGGTGATTGAATTTTGAGTTTTGCCTTAAAAAACCTACAGGCACTAGAAATTCATTGTAAACATATATATTTTTTAAAAACTTACTGATGAATGACCATGAGCTTAAAATTATTTCTGAAATTTCAAGAAGGCCATCAGAAATGGTGACAGTATTTGAGAACGCAGCTAGCCTGGCCCCAGCAGCATTATGAGATTACATGAAAAATAGAAGCTTTCTCTTTGGGGAAAAATATTTTACCTATCCTGCCATGTGAAGCCAAGTCACTGGCTCAGTGAAGTTCTTGGTTCACAGCTTACCCTCAGTGATGAAACACAGTGGTTTCCGATGAGCTGCAGTGGTTTTTCGAATTCAGTACCAGCTATACACAACAAAAACCAGTTTCTACTAAGTGGGAAGAACTCAGGGTGGTCATCAGAGCTCTGGCCAATTCTTCAGTTGGTGAGCCTTGTTCCATTTTCTTTTTCAATATTTTATTTATTTATTCATGAGAAGCACAGAGAGGAGAGAGAGGCAGAGACACAGACAGAGGGAGAAGCAGGCTCCATGCAGGGAGCCCAACATGGGACTTGATCCTGGGTCTCCAGGATCACGCCCGGGCTGAAGGCGGCGCTAAACCGCTGGGCCACCCGGCTGCCCCCATTTTCTGATTCTTTGGCTCTTGCCAATGACTTAGTAGTTTGGTCTTCCACATGGTAGACTAGAGTCTAGCAATTAAAGTCTTTGCGCACATGAACTGTAGAAACGATCTGTGGATGCCCATAAAAATATTGGAATCACTCTTGAATTTCCCATGGTTAAGGTTCATTCAGTGATGAGGCCAAATTAATCAAGCTGCTCATTGAGACTGCACCTCTCCTATTGTCATCTGCTGCTGGCAAACTAACAATTTGAGGCTTCTGAACACCTTTTTTACCTTCTCCTGAATCACATATTTAATCATATAGGACAATGTGGTCATTGAATGTGGCTGTTCCAGAAAAAGATCATTCTATCTTTTCTGTTTCTGTGTAATGATGAGGATAAAAAGTATAGCAGGTTATTTAGACCCATTTTAAAAATTCAGGATTTCACCTTGGCTATTTCCAGTCATGATACTTTATTCTTTCCTCTATTAGTGATTCCAGCCTAGCCTATTGTTACTTGTTCTAGCCTAGCCAAAAGAAGTCCCAAAGGATTCAATTAATTCTGGTTCATATACCCAGGTCTTTTTGCTAGACTGACATAATTTTAGCTTATAGGTCTAATAATCACTTTTAAAAAAATATACTAATACTACTTTCAGTCCTTGTAAAATGATTTATATGTGCCAATGTTGGTGCCATAATGTCTTTATAAGTTTACTTATAAAAATTTCCCTGTCTCTTTTACATCTGACTCCTCCAGATAAAAGGTCTGGGTAAGGGTGAGGAAGAGAAAAAAAGATGAAATTATAACTACTGGACTGTATGTGCAATTTTATTTTCAAGTTTACAGACAGCAAAGCAGTGTTAAGTTAGACCCTCTGACGTATGGAGGAGGGAGGGGTATTAATGATCTTTGTCTTTTAGAACTATCCCTAGAGTCTTCTTGCCAAAGAAAATCCACTGTTGAAGCTCTCTCAAACTGTTATAAATACCTCAAATTTAACTGACTGCTGGATTTTTCATCCTGTCACATGGTGCTGATAAAGATTTGATTGCCATCCTCTGTAACCTTACAAAGAAGTTTATCAGATTCCAACTCCTGTGCATCCTAGGCCAACCAACTATCAATACCTCCTTATTTACATTTTCATAACTATTGTTTCATCAATCCAGAGTGTGGACAAATGCTCCCCATTTGGTCACATGGACAAATATGATAGAACCTCCAAAAAAAGCACTGAATTATGTTAGTTGAACTTGGAAATTTAGGATCAATGAGATATATCAGAAGCTTTTTAGATGATTTATCTGTGTCCCCAAATGATGTAAGTTCTTCCCCTACTTTTACATACAACACTTTCTTTCCAGACTGCCACACATTTCCCCATATTGTATTTCTTATGTTGGAAACCAGTCATTAATTTGGCTCCCTCATGAATAAAACATGACTTATATCTTAATGGTATTCAGAAGAAGAATTCAAATATTCAAGGGAATATATATATATATATATATATATATATATATATGCCATACATTATTATATAATCTCTAATAAGATTTCCCCCCCAAAAGCTATCCTTGATTTCAGGATAGCTTTCAAAGGGACTCATTATTTATGCATACCTGTGGACAATTATCTCTATAATGGAAGTTACCTAATTAAAAATTGTCATAAGAAAGTTTTCTCTGGCTTTAGCTGAAATTACCAATATAACCTCAACTGTAGGAAGCATTTAGGCCAACCTCTCTCATTGGCTAAGGTTGTTTTGTGTGATAGATTTCCCCTAGATTTTCTCCTTGCTACAGTTGGTAAATATTCTGCTTTCCCTGTTGTAATGCTTCAGGCCAATTGGAAAGGTTAAATAGAGAAATTTGGAGAAAGACATTTGACTTTCAAAAGTGAGAGCCTGTAGGTTTGTAGAATTTGTTCAACCGATTGTGCCTGGGAAACAGCATAGTTCAGGTGACCAGGCTGGAGGTTAGCCTCTTTCTGCTTTTCAGTCTTATTGATGGTAGCCTTGGTTAAATTCTGTATGAGACAAAAAGACTGAAATTTTTTCAGGTCTTTTTCCATCGGATTAGTCAGAGTGGCAAAAAGAGTGATAGAGTATTGGGAAAACTTGCCAAGAGACCAGAATTCTGTAGAAATGAGAGGTGATATTGTTTGGTGATACTCATTCAAGGGCCTTTTGTATTTCTGTACATCTTGCAAACAAGAGATAGTGTCTCCTTTCAGATCATTCAAAGACAGGATATCTGCCTCTGAAATAAAGGTTAGGCATGTTTTCTTCCTGCTTGTTATGGAATGTTAGGTTCTCAAAATGTTTTCTTCCCGCTTGTTATGGAATGTTTAGGTTCTGAAAATTTGAGGTTCCTCTTTTGTGACCCAGCACCTTTTCACACTTCCCTCTGGGAGGTGAGACTCAGAGAAGTAGTGTAAATTCTGATATTCTATTGCCATTACTGTAGGTGTTAAAGTGTCTTTTGTTTCTGACCCAGGAGTCTCATGTCTTCTCCTAACATTCATGAGACTGTGGCAGGCTAATTTACTAAGACTCACTAAACATCAGTTTTGTGAAAGATCTTGACTGGTGTAATAATGAGATCAGAATATGGTCTTTGTAGAGGTGATAGTCATGCATTTGTATGTGTGTGAGGTGTGTGTGTGGGGTGCAAGCCAGATAGTCCTAAAATCTCCAAAGGAGGTATGAATAGGGTGGTTCTGGTATTATTAGGAAAAACTACATAATGGATTAAATAGCTGTTTTTGGATAAAAATCATGTACTTAGGTCAGGTAATGCTGCTTTGATGAAACTAACAGGAACAGAAAAGGAAACAAGGAACAATAAAAAGAGAGTACATCCCTTTCTTTTTTCTCCAAACATCCTGTCTCCCTCTGCTTCACTTTTATCAAAGCCTATTGGGAACCAGGTGCCAAAGGAGAAATGGGAGTTTGTTTAATTTCTGCCCAGCATCACAAAAGAGAATGTAGAAGGGTAGTTTGGAGCTAAAACAAAATATTTTAGTAACTGGCATAGTCCATCCTTATGGCTACTTTGCATCTGTACCTTTCATATGCTTGTATTTGAATTTGAAAACAAGAACAAAACAACTCTATGCTTTCTCCCAACAAGATACAACCACCCATCCTATGACTGCATACACTTCTTATTATCCCAAGTAGGAAACACAGTATCTCTCTATAAAGTTCTAAGCTGAAGCTGTAAACTAGTATCATTTGCTAATTTCATAGTATGTTCCTTCTCATAATAATTTCAGATAACTTTCATAAATACTTATCAACAAGGCCATTGAGAACATAAAGTTCTGAGATTATTTACTCCATTCCTAGGGGCATTCCTCTGCCCAGTTCACTGGCACTTCCAGATGCAACAGTTTGGACGGAGGGTTGGCTGAGATGGACTGTGTTTTTACTCTGTACTTGGGAGGAATCACTGCAGACCATCTACATCCAAGTATGAAGGATTAATTCTGTTCCTGGCCTTGGGACTACATTAGACTACAATATATTCAAGGCCGGGGGCATGATTGAACCAATAGCCTTTCCTTAGATATTAGAACATCCTCTGTTTCTTTCATCAGGGAAAAGATTAACTCTCTTTTTATAAATTCCATATTGGTTCTAATTAGATGCTAATTAAATTGTTGAGAATAGCAGCATATACCTACTATTTAGCTTATCTCCAAGATTCTATTTTGTGTTTGGCTACAATGTTTTTCTCTCACCCTTTTTCTTTTACAGGAACAGATGTCTCTGAGAGGGAGAAATCCTATGATTGATGGCTGCACCTGTACTTCCCACTCCCTGAATTTCCTAACACATTTACAAAAGGGTCCTCATTCTTTGAAAACACACAGTTCAGTGTCTACCAATTTTCAATGATTTGATTAAACATGTATCCTGTAGCCAGTGAGTCTCACCATTATTCAGGTTTTTCCCCAGTCCTCATTTAATTACCCCAATTAACCCAAATGGAAAAATGAATTAAACTGGACCACAAAGTGTGTTTTAGTTTTAGAGATTGGCATATGCAAAGATTCTGTTTAGATTAGAATTCATTTAACTTAGCTTATTACAAAGTCAGTAGATATGAGGACTACAATCCTCCAAAAGTTAGAGAAAGATATTCCCCATTGTTTCATTTACTGTTCAGTAAGAAGCCTCAGAAACTCAGTGCTTATCATCAACTCACAAAAAAATGAGGAATCTACCAGACAATTCAGGGCCCACTTGGGTGCAAATGAACACTTAAGACTATGCTGTATTATCAAAGAAGAGAATTTTTGCTTTTCCACAATTAAATGTTTCCATATTTTATTTCTTACTGAATCATTGTATCTACTCAAATATTCAGAGTGACAGGCCTTTGCCTTATGCATGACCCAGAAAATTAGATTCTACAAGAAAAATAATACTGATTTCAGCAAGAACTACTTTCTTTGATTTATTCTGCATTTAATTGGAAATCTTTGCTATGTAGTCTGATGATGGCATTGATTTAGAAACTGTATAAACAGTAACAGAGAATATATCCTGGCTCAATGAAACTGCTTTTATTTTTATTTCAGTGGTGTTCTTTATAAATCCACTAAGAATGTGTAAGGAATTGAGTTTCTTAACAGTTACTGGTTGGATAAAATTTCTATCTGGTTCTATTTATTTTAGTGCTTTCACTGTGTTTGAAAATATTATATCAATTGGAAAGACACTGTTAGAATTTCTCACACAATATTTTCTTAATAAGTCTGCAAAAGTGTGAGACCCTAAAAGCCACCAGAATCTCCTTAGCTTTTTGCTTTCACAGTCATTTATCCCATAAAACCATCACATGTAAAGATAGTCTTATAGGATACACACACATACACACACATATCTATACATACATACATATTATATATACATATACATGCATATATACACACTACACTATATATATACTATATTGTATTGTGTATATATATATATACACATATATATTTACAGACACACACACACATACACATATTATTTTCTAGTGTTTCTAAGGCCTTGAACATTGGACACAATTATTTTAAAAAATGTACTCCTTACCAGGGGTAATAAACATATCAAGACATTTTTTTAAAGATCTTATTTATTTATTTGACAGAAAGAGAGCATGTGCACACAAGCAGGGGGAATGGCAGGCTCCCTGCTGAGCAAAGAGCCCAATGTAGGGCTTAGTCCCACGGCCCAGGGATCATGACCTGAACCAAAGGCAGATGCTTAACTGACTGGGCCACCAAGCTGTTCCCATTCTGTTTTCTCATAAATAAATACCACAAGTGTTCTATAAAAGTAGTTACTACAAAATGACAGATAATTTATTTAAAATGCTCACACAATAACACTGGAATTTCTTCATAGTTTAGGCTTTATTAGTAGACTACATTATTTTTGCTTAGAAAATATCCAAGAAACTACTTACATGTGTATGCTTTCCACTTTGTAATGTTTTTCTGTCCTCTTTATAAACCTCTTTATAAATCAAATTATAATTTGATAATGTTTATATTTGCATCTTTATTTTTAAACTATCTGACTAATGTGTCAATTACCTTAATTCTTCTGCAGAATTTACTCTGGATATAGATCTGTAATTTATAATCAAAAAGCTTACCCAAGGAAAGTTTGGAAGTAAAAGAAAATCTTTATTTCTTTAATGTCTAAATATATAAATTCAAAATGAGTCGACCAACTAACTAGGCTAATTCCATCAATCAGATATTGATAAGTCTGTATCTTTAATGACATACAATGACCTTTTCTATAAATTAGTTTCTAACTTGAAATAGATAGCATTCTTATCTATTCAACTTTAACTTAGTCTATATTGACAGGACTAATAAACTGGTTTCTAAACAAAAGATAATTTATAAAGGCCTATATATTTGCAATTGTTGACTGATTTACACGTAAAGTTAGCCAATGAGTTCTTTCTTTAAATTTATGAATGTACTTTTTGGAGTATGGCTGTGAGTGTGTGTATGTGTGTATGTATTTGTATGTGTGATTATACCTTTGATACTTGTTTTATAAATACTTTGAAATATTTATTATGATAATTCTTTAATAATTCTAAATCTCAAGGAATTTACTATGTAAGACTTCAAAAAATGTGCTGAAATTTATTAGTGTTATTTCCCTGGGGCTGTGCAGAATGTGATATTTTGATGCACCTACCTGTTAAACTCTCAATTCAGTTTTGATCTTTAAGGAAAAACTTATTGGCTTTCTTACTAAAGCTAAGTAATTTTGACCTGAACTTTGATAATGGAAGAAATGTATAGAAAGATTTTTAACAGGATGATTTTTCTATATTAAACTATTTACAGGGGATCCCTGGGTGGCTCAGCGGTTTGGTGCATGCCTTTGGCCTAGGGCACGATCCTGGAGTCGGGGGATCGAGTCCTGCGTCGGGCTCCCGGCATGGAGCCTGCTTCTCCCTCCTCCTGTGTCTCTGCCTCTCTCTCTGTCTCTCTATGTCTATCATGAATAAATAAACAAATCTTTAAAAAAATAAAAAAATAAGCTATTTACAAAAAATAAGCTATTTACAATAAAATTTAGATAATCCCAAAGAATAAATTTTATGACTGTTACCTTTTTATTTATTAAACTCATAAAGGAAAATGACTCTAATACTAAAATCTGTCATCCATATAAATACTACTGCAAAAAATAGGACATATGTACCTTGTTTCAGTTGTTTGTAATAGAAGGATACAGTCAATAGTTACTCTTTTGTAGTGATTATGATAAAAAAAAAGAGTAAGGAGTTGAAACTTAAATCTAAAAAAGGGAGCTTTAAAAATTTGTACAATAGCATCAATTATGTTGAAGGTATTACATGAAAACACAGTAAATTATGATACTGAGTGTGAGACTTATTTTTTAAAAGTTATCCAATTCCTTAGAGCAGAGTGAATGGGAAGAAATAGCCAAACGTGGACACAGTACTTGACCAAAGTGTCTTAAAACTAAGAAAAAAAAAGATCCTCAGGAGTTTTAAAAAGTTGTATATAATAACAAAAAACAATATCCTACTGTAAATCACTTTTCTTGATTGCAAAGTACGGACCCTATGTTTTTATGAGTAGATTTGATAATAGACTTGAGAATATATCAAGCAGCTGACTACATTGGTGGGAAGATGCTAAAGAACCACATTCAGATATGGGTAAGAATCAAGGGAGCTGGGCAGCCTCTGTGGCTCAGTGGTTTAGCGCCGCCTTCAGTCCAGGGTGATCTTGGAGACCCGGGATCAAGTCCCACATCAGGCTCCCTGCATGGAGCCTGCTTCTCCCTCTGTGTCTCTGCCTCTCTCTCTCTCTCTCTGTGTGTCTCTCATGAATGAATAAATAAAGAAAATCTTTTAAAAATAAGTTAATAAGGGCAGCCCTGGTGGCTTAGCGGTTTAGCGCCGCCTTCAGCCCAGGACGTGATCCTCGAGACCCAGGATCGAGTCCCACGTCGGGCTCCCTGCATGGAGCCTGCTTCTCCCTCTGCCTGCGTTTCTCTCTCTCTCTTTCTCTCTCTCTCTCTGTGTCTCATGAATAAATAAATAAAATCTTTAAAAGATATATTTAAAAGAAGAATCAAGGGAGCTTAGGCCACAGGAACCACAGAAAGGGACATGTAAGACCAAGGATCAGGTACCTAGCTCTCCACAACTGCTGTTGTCTTCAGAAACTCTCTGCCACTATTGAAAAACTCTATACTTAAAACACCATTGAGTATTTAAATTCACCCCTGAACTTTTGCCCTGTTTTCTCAAGTTTCAAAGTTTTGACCAGGCACATCCAATTAACTTAGGCTATCCCATATGCAGCACTACACACGTTGCGGGATTCTCTGAAATGTAATGGTACATAGATCTTAGTGGCCAACACACACATACACACTCACATGTATGCACACATAGTAAAGACAGATATGTTTTATTGTATATTAACATACATGAAAAGAAAGACAGAGGGACCCCTGGGTGTCTCAGCAGTTGAGCATTTTGGCTCAAGGCTTGATCCCAGGGTCCTAGGATTAAGTGCCACATCAGGATTCCCACAGGGAGTCTGCTTCTCCCTCTGTCAAGGTCTCTGCCTCTCTCTGACTCTCATGAATTAGTAAATAAAACATTAAAAATAAATCCTTATCACTATGGGATTCTTATTGCAATAGTTGAGTTGTAACTTTAAACATCTTAGCAAAAAAGATTAAATTTCTAATTCTAAACTCAGATAAAATATCAGTTGAGAGAGCAAAAGTATCAGATATGTAAGAACAAAGAAATGTTGCCTTCTGTGTACTTTCTGAAAAAGTTACTTTGAGTATGAACTATAAATATATGTTAAAGAAAAGAAGAGGAGGATGTGTGGAAAAACACAGTATTGTAACAATAATCATGCACCGAAAGGAAGGAAATCCTGAGAACTACTAAAAAGAAGATAGAGAAAACAATCATTTGAAACAACTAAAGGAAGTTGAGGGCTCTGAGGAATAAATGGAATGGCTTTGAAGTGAAATATTAAATGATGAAAGAGATAATATTAATAACATGGTTTAGAAAACATAAATCCACTAAACTGGGGAAAATAAAGATAAATAAATAAAAGCAGAGAAAATGTATGAGAAACATGGATCCAAATAAAAGTCATGTTCTAATTTGATATGCTATAAAAAATATTTCAGGGAAAAAGTAATTCGTTTTCAACACAAGGAATATTTTGCTGCAACTTTTACAAAGGTCATTATACTGAATTTAAAAAAAAAAAGGAAGGAAGGAAAGGAGAAGGAAGGAAGGAAAAAATCCCAATGTCACTAATGTAGCTACAGTAAATGTATCTTAACAGTAAATGTATCTATAATGTGAAATATTTATATAATCATATTAGTTTAACTACCAATTTTGTGCTTTGAGTGAAGAAAATATTAAATAATTAAATGTTATACATCAGAACATAAATAATTTCAAACATGTGTAAGTAAAAGATAAATAATAGCTGAGAGAAAGTAGGAATTTGAAAGGGAAGAAACCAACCAGATTATACATAAAAAGGGAAACAATTTAAGATATAGATGTCTTTAAAATTGTGTATAAATCATATATATATATATATATATGATTTTAGAGAGATGGAGAGAGAAAGAGTGAGAGGACAGGAGGGGCAGAGAGAGAGAGAGAGTGAGAATCTCAAGCAGACTTCCCACTGAGCACAGGAGGTGGGCTAGATCCCACAACCCTGAGATCATGACCTAAGCCAAAATCAAGAGTGTGTGGCTTAACCAACTGACCATACATGTGCCTTTTTATATTCAATGTTATTATTACCTAGTTGAATTTATGCTGCTATCTGCTTCTGATTGTCTATACAGTTGATGTTTTTTCCACTACTTCTGTTCCTCCTTTACTGTCTTTTTTGGATACTGAGTGAATTTATTCTAGTATAACATTTTAATTCCTTTAACATATGTTTTCATATGTATATTAGTTTTTATCTTAGTAATTGCTATGAGACTTACCATATATAGCTTAACTTATCAGAATTTACTTCTCAAACATACTAATTTAATTCCAGTGAGATATGGAACAGCTGTTTTCCCTTTTCCTCTTTGAATTGAATCCAAGTTACAATTTGGAATTTTTGCTACAAACAATACTATTTGAAAAGTTAGTGCCACGAGGCATATTAAACATCAAGTTACATATAATAACAGCTATTTCAAGGCTAGTAAACACTTAGCAAGTATGGTACAATTTATCTATTCTTTGCCTATAGAAGTCTAAGATAATAGATTATAGCACTTTTTTATCCCCCTTTATCTGGATACAACCTTAATTTTTTTTCAAGTTAATCCCTCAGGTAGGTATTACCAGTCTGTCATATTTGGCTGCAATTTGATACCTCTAAGCTAAACAATATCACTCATTCATTAATTTACAAAAAAAAATAATGAGCTAATACTACCTTGAAAAATGTATATATTAGAACTGATGTATGTTTTCATATTTTTAGATTATATATCTAAATTTAAATTATTACCTGTATATTTTAAAAAGCAGAGACAAAAAGCCCAGGACAAAGTTTCTCAAATTTTTTTTAAATTTATTTATTTATTTATGATAGTAACAGAGGGAGAGAGAGAGAGGCAGAGACACAGGCAGAGAGAGAAGCAGGCTCCATGCACCGAGAGCCCGACGTGGGATTCGATCCTGGGTCTCCAGGATCGCGCCCTGGGCCAAAGGCAGGCGCCAAACCGCTGCGCCACCCAGGGATCCCAGTTTCTCAAATTTTTATATCCCTCAGAACCACCCAGTTTACCTGTTCATTTCTTATCATTGCACCCACTAGTTTCTGATACTGAAAGTCCATTGACAGCAATTTCAGAAACCCTTGTCTAAGGTAAACATCTTTCTTTACTGCTTATTTAGTTATGAAATATGTGAAAATGATAATAGGTCAATTTCATTATGCTTATTTGTCAAATGTGGATATTATTCATGAATTCATGGGATTCTTTGTAGTATTAAATAAAATTAAATACGCAATATTTGTATTTGAAGCTTAGTTTTAATTTCTGTATATTAAAATCATTACTGTCTTTTCTATATTGTATTATTGGTCAGGTTATTGTTTGCCTTCTTGTAGTCTGGAAAAATAATCTGTATTTCTAGGTCTCTGCAGAAGATTTCTTAACCATATCATACCATCAAAGGTGCTTTCTTTGAGAAATATTGAAATTAGCTTTTATTGACTTTTGTTCTTAAAACACTGGGCAGTGATTTTAGAATAATGTGCCCTTTTAATATCTGAAATAACACTGCAAAAGAACATTGCCCTGAAGTAGAAATGAGTGATAGCGTCTTATACATTCTCAGAGAAATGGGGAGGTCTGTGATCACCAGGGAGAGATTCTTTTTTTTTTTTTTTTCTTTTAAGGTTTACTTATTTATTTGAGAGAAAGAAAGAGAGAATGTGTGCAGAGGGAGAGGGTCAGAAGGAGAGGGAGGTAGAATCTTAAGCAGACTTCATGCTAAGCACAGAGCCCTGCAGGGGACTGATTTCATGACCCTGATATTTTGATCTGAGCCAAAATCAAGAGTTAACTGGCAGTTGCCAGCTTAACGAACTATGACACCCAGGCATCTCAGGGAGATAGTCTTTCAAATGTAGAACAAAGTGTTACCAACTAGAATGTCCTGTTACACAATCCAGTGCAAAACCTACTGGAACCAAAAGGAGATTGAAATAGTCACGTTTTATGTGCCTTTTGGAGAGCTTTTGGAATCAGGTTCTCTTTCCATCTTCTGCCATAAAAATAAATTCTCTCAATGCTAAGAAGCAAGAAAACTGTAGGTGAAATTTTATATATCTAGGAGTCAGGGGAAAGAAAAGAATTAATAAGAATAATTGACAGAAAAAAAGGAAGCATTGGCACTCTGCTGAAAAAAAAAAAAAGATAACTAGACTCCACTCAATGGAGGCTCAAAAACAAAGATAATTTTCACTACCACTGTAATGTAATATTACAGTGTTTTCTCCCATAGGTTTGTGTAACCTGTGAAAGCAAGGAAGAGATGTATAAAATGTTTAGGTATTACAAAGACTATACAAATGCATGGAAATGTATGCTTTTATAGGATGAATATCTTTAGGAAAATTTCTCATACTTTTCGCAATCCCATACTTGAAGTGACACTTAACATTTAAATAGATGCAGTTAATCATTCCTCTTTTCAGTTTTAATCTACAACAAATACTTTTTCTGGGGATCCCTGGGTGGCTCAGCGGTTTAGCGCCTGCCTTTGGCCCAGGGCGCGATCCTGGAGACGCGGCATCGAGTCCCACGTCAGGGTCCCGGTGCATGGAGCCTGCTTCTCCCTCTTCCTGTGTCTCTGCCTCTCTCTCTCTCTCTCTCTCTCTCTCTATGTCTATCATGAATAAATAAATAAAATCTTTGAAAAAATACTTTTTCCAAGCATCAAAATACTCCTATTTTAGGACAGAGTAAAGGATTAAAAAAAGTTACTTGTAAAGAAGCAGAAAAGTGACGTGTATTATCATTTTGTACATATATGCTTTTGTTGTTTTTCATTGTTATTTAGAAAAATATGGAATGAAAGTTTAGAAAATGGTATAAAGCTAAATGATCTACTAAAGGAATTGTGTTATTTAATCAGTTTTATAATTTAAAACCTTCATGGCAAATCCAAATGAGGCCATGTTGTGTTGCAATTACCACTGAATTTCATTTCAAACTATCATGAAAGGTGATAATCTACCATTTAGAATATTTGACTCAAAAGTTACCTTCTCAATTTTTCTAAATTGATACTTAAGACATTTCTTTATCCTTATAGCAATGATGGATGAAATTTCTATTTCAAAAGTGGGAAATTGCAGCTCTATGATGGAGATAATCATTACCCAAGTTAGTTTCAAGCACTAACAATTAAACTCATCTATGAAAAAAATTTTTGGTGAAATACTGAATGCAGAAGAAGAATAGAAATAAAATAAAATAAACTTGATAACAAGTGAAGGTTGAATTTCAATTAAGTTTTAATCTGAGTGAAAATTAACTTTCTTCTTTAGTTCGGCATTCTTACACAGTTTTTGATCATGTTATCTATTTTTTAGTATATTATGAGAATAATCCATCACTTTTACAGAAGACTGTTACAATTCTATAAAACATAACAACTAAAATACAAATAATACATAATCCTAATACTCAGAAATAAGTTTTATTTATATAATTGTATATTTGTCTTCTTGATATGGTATGATATGAATTGTTTTTTAATTGTTAAGATATTGCAATCATCTAACAAATTCAATATCTATAGCAATTTTAACATTATAAAATTATATATAAATATATAATAATATATCTATTAAATAATTACATATAAACATAAAACAAATTTTATCTAATTAAAAACTTTTTCAAAAACATCACTGTAGTTAATGGCACAATATCTCATTAGGTGCACTTGTCTTAACATATATAGGTCAATTCTTTTTGGGGTGGGGAGTGCAAGATATTTATTAGAGATTGGTAAGAAGAAGGAAAAAGGAAACAGGATTGGGCAGACAGAGATACTGACCTGTGATTTAGAATTAATAAACCATCATACAACCTGCAAGGAACTCTGGAGAGGATAGTCCCTAAACTTGCTGTCCTTTATTCCACTGCCTCAGTTAGTGAATAAGGGCTTTCCTGGAAGAAGTCAGACATTTGGCAAAACAATTCTCTTGTCTGATACCTACCCTGAAAAAAAATCCCAGTTCAAGGCTGTATCCTAATCCCCCAATTTCTAGGAATCGAGTTTTTCTTGAAAGGATAGATAGGCAGGGGGCCAGATTTCTTATTTAAACAATGAAGTTTGAGAGCCTATGTCTCATGTAAGTGAACAACACTAATGAAACAACCTAATGAGGAATGACCACAAATCCACTGTTTATGTTTTTTGTGCTTATTAATCTATCTTTTTAAAGAAAACCTGTTGCTTTGAAATACCAATTAGTAAGGTACAAAGAAGAGTACAGACAGATCCTGTATACTCTTCACCCAACCCCCTCCAGTGCTAACAATTGCATAACTATAGCAAAATATAAAAGACAAAAAAAAATG
The DNA here is from genome assembly GCF_053574225.1 of Canis aureus. Classification (NCBI taxonomy): domain Eukaryota; kingdom Metazoa; phylum Chordata; class Mammalia; order Carnivora; family Canidae; genus Canis; species Canis aureus. The sequence goes on from NC_135612.1 coordinate 22,725,308, forward strand.
ACATGGATACAATCCATTAAGCTTATTCAGATCTTACCAGGTAGGTGTGTGTGTGTGTGTGTGTGTGTGTGTGTGTGTATCTATGCAATTTTATAATATTTAGTCTTGTACAACAATAACCACAATCAAGGTAATTAACTCTACCATTACCACAAACTCTCTTGCAAACCTCTTTAATCCACATTCACCATTGACCAGTTCCTAACCCCTAGAAATCACTAATCTGTTCTCCATTTCTGTAATGTTATTTAGTGAATGTTATACAAATAGAATCATAAAATATACATTCTTTTGAGATTGGGTTTTTTCATTCGAGGTTTATCTGAGTCATTAATAGCCTGTTCTCTTTTTTATGAGTATTATTTCATATGGATGTTACACTTTTGATTTAAACATTCATCCATCAAAGGATAGTTTTCTGGATTTTGGCTATGAAATCAAGCTGCTTATGAACATTAGTGTACAAATTGCTGGGTGAAAGTAGTTTTAATATCCCTGGTGTATATGTCTAAGAACATAACTGCTGGTATGGTTTATAATATGGTATGTTGATTAGTTTTCTGTAGCAATTGGCTAGCTGTAGTCCCCAGTTGTTTAACCAAACATCAATGTAGGTGTTCCTGTGAAGGCATTTTGTAAATATGATTTAATATCTACATTTAGTTAACTTTAAGTAAAAGATATTGCCCTTAATAATGTGGATTGCCTCAAAATGGAGAAATTCTGCCTCAAGACTGTCATATCAACACCTGCCAGTATATTCTATTGGTTCTACTTCTCTCTAGAACCCTAATTACACATACAGGAAGGCCATTAGTAGTTTTAGAAGGAACATCTATAGTGGCTTTGCCATTTTACTTTTCTACCAACATTATATTAGTGGTATTTCTTCACATCCTCATTAACAGTTGTTATTATCACCATTTTTTGTTTTATTTTAGTTATTCTGATAGATGTACAGTGGTGTCTCATTGTGGTTTTCATTTATTGGGATACATGTAATTGACATATAACATACTATTTTCACATGCATAACACATAACAAGTATATGTGATATACTTGTCTGTTGTGAAATAATCACCATAAGTCTAGTTAATATTCTGTACCACACATAGTTATAAGTGTTTTTTACTTGTGATCAGAAGTTTTAAAATATATTCTCTTAGCTAATTTGAAATATACCTAACAGTATTTTTAACTAAAGTCACCATGCTGTACTTTACATCCCCAGGACTTATTTTATAATTGGAAGTGTGTAACTTTTGATCTCTTCACCCATTTTCCCAACTCCATCCTCCTTCTGGCAACCTCCAATCTTTTCTCTGCATCATTGAGGGGTTTTTTGTTTGTTTTAATTTTTTGAATTTCTTTTTAAAAATTTTATTTATTTATTTATGAGAGACATACAGAGACAAGCAGAGACATAAGCAGAGGGAGAAGCAGGATCCCTGCAGGTAACCACTGAGCCAGCCAGGCATCCGTTTGTTTGTTTTTAGATCTCACATATAAGTGAGATCATATGCTATTTGTTTTTCTCTATCTGATTTGTTTCCCATAGCATTATGCCCTCAAGGTATGTTCTTGCTGTTGCAAATGGGAAAGATTTTTTTACTTTTTTATAGCTAAATAATATTCCATTGTATATATTAGAGATTATGAATTCTGTTTTATTTTAAGATGCTATGTAAAAGTAATACAGTATTTGTCTTTCTCTGACTTATTTCGCTTAGCATAATGCCCTCAAGGTCCACCCATGTTGTCATAGATGGCAAGATTTCCTTCTTTCTCATGGCTGAATACTATTCCATGAAACATTTTAATAACAGCTGTTTAAAATTCTTGTCAAACCATTGTAACATATCATTTATCTTGGTGTTGACCTCTTTTGATTGTCTTTGATCATTTGAATAATGCTGTTTCTAGTTCTTGGTATGAACAGATAATTTTTAATTATATCCTGAACATATTGGTTATTATGATAGGAGACTCAATTCTATCTAAATATTAAATCTAGCTAAATTGTATTAGCAGGCAGTTATCTTATTTGTGTTTAGCTTTTAATTTTTCACCGACTTCTGTGGATTTTAATTCTAATGACAGTTAAATTTTCTGTGCCCTTGCAATAATTTTAAAGTCTGTGCCATTCTTGGAGTAGGTGGCACAAAAGCTACTGGTTCTGAGTCTCCTTAAGCCACTGGAAGGATATTAGAGAAACATGGAGGTTTGCTGTTCTTGAAGATGTGAGGATATGGGACACCATTTTCCACTCCTTTACCCCCAAATTTCTTGTCCTCTTTCAGAGTATGAAGCAGAGACCAGAATAGCCAAATGCTTCACTGCCATGCTCCTGCTTATGAATCAGACCGCCTGCAAGTGCCCCAGTTGTGAAGTAGGTGATTATTTTTGTGGCTATTATTTATTTATTCCATTAGATATATAAGAACTGAGCTTTTTTCAGCCCTGATAATCTGATAAGAATATATACATACATATATATATATATATATATATATATTCTGTTAAATATATTTATTTATGTGTGTATATGTATCAATACATGGATGTGTATATGTATAATATATATGATATATATTTATATTTATGTTTTCTGCAGTAGATTTCATGTAACTGGATATCTATCTATCTATCTATCTATCTATCTATCTAAAAGATATATATCCCATGAAATGTACTGTAGGAAACAGGAAATTCATAGAAGTATAGAGAAGTATATAAGGTATCTCCTCTCCTATATAGTTAAGGTTTATTTATACTTAACTTGTTTTTAAATCCAGATCCACAGTGAATTCTTTCTACAAAATAAGTAGCAATGTTGGAAATGAGTTAAGAATCAAGGTCAACAGACATTTTTTATGTTGTCTCACTGATAAGGTATAAGAGATGAATCATGATCCTATCCAAAGATGACTTATTGATTTGCTGATCTAATTAAGTTAGAACTCTTAAATTTCACCAAAATACTAAATTAAGAGATCATACTGAAAGTTTAAACATTTTATGTTCCTTTTGATTACATATGCTCTCCCTAAATGTACATCTCTCTATATTGCACATTCAGAATAGGTTTATATATACGGCTAAGAATGGATATTGTCCATATTTAAATATAAAATGATTGAAAAAGATTAATAACTATAGACTTTTACCTTTCTGTAAGGAATTAGCTTTTTTTTAGATAGAAAACTGCAGTCAGTATTTTCAGAATCATGTTTGCTATTTTCTTAGATTTAGAGCTGGCCTAAAGCTTTTGCCCTTGTAGCTATTTGTCAGACTGGTCTATCTGCTGTTACTGTTTCCTATTTCTCTACAGCTATGCTCCAGTGCTTTTTAAAAACATACTCTCTCCTTTTCCTGCTTTTGATTGACCGACTTTGGTCTTTGATGGAGAAGGAATCTTTTGTGGTCCTTGTAGCTATAGAGCATTTTTTATTTTCTGTGAATTTCACAACTTTGTTCCCAGTAGCATTGTAGTTATTCTTGCATATGTTTCATGTCTCATAAAGTTATTGAGCTTACTGATGATAGGAACTGACATATATAGACATCTATCTATCTATCTATCTATCTATCTATCTATCTATCATCTATCATCTATTTCTCTCCACAATAGACTTACTCCCACAGAAAATATCTAACAGCATTTTCCACACACATAAAGGAAGTTTAATAAGCGTTTGTCAGTTGAGAGACTATGTCTCCATTCTCATTTGATTTCAAATGAAAGTGTATAAATAAAATATAAAATGGCAGTGTGGGGACATCCTGTATATAACATAAGCACTAGAGTCTGGAAGATTTGGAGCAATGCTCATGTTTCAGGGGAACAAGTGATTATGATCAACTACTTAATTGGAAATCTGTGCAGGTTCCCATGCCACAAAACTGGAAATGTACTTGGCTCTTCTTTCTCTCTCATTCCACTTACAATAATTTAACATATCTTTTTGACATAACAAACTGTAAGTTTCTTAAATCTGGTCTCTCTTCACATTATATCCTATGTCAGGAAAGAAAAAAACCTCTTAAAATTTCTGTATGAGCCTCCTTCATCTTCTCCCTGTTTATATTCTTTCTCTAACCCAATAATTTGAAAATTGATAGTTGATAGTTGAAACTATCCTAGCCACAGTGATAATTTTAAATTGGAACATGCAGCTCTGTACCTAAAAATAAAAATATCATGACCCTCTCTTACTCTTAGTATAAAATTTAAAATTTAACTCAGTGATTACAGAGCTTTTCTTTTACCTGCTTCTCCAGCTTCATCTTTAGCACTAGTCTTTTCACCATATCCTGGAGCCTTCTGAGTTATCATTATGCTTCATCCTGTCCAGCATATTATCTTTCTTTTTCTTTTGGGATTTTTCATTTGCCCCCATTCTTCTAGAAACACTCTCTTACTCCCTTTTTTCCTTGTAAATTTCTATTTGCCTTCGGATTTTATCCTTAGTTGTGAAAGCAGGTGAGATCCCACAGCTAAGGGCTTCTGGAATGTTTGGTCCTTTGATACCATATCAGGCTCTGTTAGAGCCTGAGTATCTGGCACAGTGTTTGTGAAATAGGCAACAGTTAATACATATGGAATGAATCTTTATTGCTTATAGAAGTTCTCTGTTTTTTATTCTGTTGATATTTTCAAACTTACTGTAGGAAGGGATTTGTATGCTAGGCTGTTGGAGTGTATGGTGAGGCGTAACTTTTCAGTACCCCAATTTTTTCCCCTGAAACTAAGACCATGCTAGTTAAATCATCTTGAAGGTGCAATTTTCATCAACACCAGCTTCAAATCTTTACACTTCTCATTTACATTCTTCTCTAGTGGAACCATAAAATATTTTCTTTGAAATAAAATGTATAAAATCTACTACCTAAAGGTCAAATGTATTTTATTAATATGGAAAGTCAATTTGGATATTAAGACCCTGAGTCTATTTTGCCTCTAAAAATTCTTCTGAATTATAATTATATATTTCTTTAGCTAAGGACACTTTGATCAATTAACAAAAGAGAAATTATGCACTTTCTTACATTCATGGCAACTGAACATAATTTAGAAACTGTTTAATGGTGATTAGGGTTTTTTTTCCTCTTTCATCAAATACAATAAGGTGACTACACAATGAGAGTTAAGAAAGTAAGACTCGGTCATAGCAAGGCATTTTTATCCTTTCAGTTTTGTATTACTGCTGCCAACTGAAAAGTGGTTAGTTACATATAAATTCAATGATTACACAATTGTTTTAACCAATAATTACAATGATTTATTTTACATATGTAAAATATATTTACAAAATGTGTATGTATATGCAGTGAAAATGATAACACTTAAAATGAATGATAGAAAAATTATATTCCATCTTTTTAGAAAGTTTGATGGGCTAATTCAGTTTTTAAAATGAAATAAGAGCACACATTGTCCCTTAAAAGCCTAATTTTTTCAATAAGTTAACATTGTATTTATTAAGTAAATCAAAATTATGTTTGGAAACAAACAAATAGTAACACAATTAAATTTTCATCACAAAAGCGTAAAAAAAGTTCTCAACTATTTCTTTCATTTTGTCTAGAGAATAGACACATTTCTGAGCTAATAAGTCTAAAAAGGTCACAGAGATAACACCACTTAGTGTTTAAGTAAAACAAAAGTTGATAGTGGTTTTTATAGATGGTGCTAACCAATAACTAAAAATAATTTTTAAAGATTTATATATTTGAGAGAGAGATGGAGGGAGAGACAACTGGGAGAGTGATGGGCAGAGGGAGAGGGAGAGAGAGAATCAAGCAGAATCCATGCTGAACATGAAATCCAACGAGGGGCTTGACCTCATGACCCTGAGATCATGACTTGAGGGTCTTAGGCAGACTCCACATTCAGCACAGAGCACAACGTCGGGCTCACAACCCTGAGATCAGGATCTGAGCTGAGACCAAGAGTCAGATGCTTAACCGACAGCACCACCCAGGCACCCTGGGTTATAAAAGACTTTTGTTTCATGATGAAAATACTTATATTTCACTAAAAAGTACATCTTTAAAATAATTTTGCCAGTCACATATTTAATAATGAAAATGAATAAATTGAAACTTTAAAAAATAAAAAGGTTGAGTCATTGGGATGTACATATATATGTCTGAAAAAGACTTGCACTAAGATTATATGAAGAACTATTTAAATCTAATAATAGACAAAAAATTAAAAATGAGTATAAGATTTTTTAAAATACTTTATATTAAACTTACAAAGAAAACACAGAGAGTTTCTGTTCTTTCCCTCAGTTTCCCTTAATATATGACAATTAGATGTTTATCAAAACTAAGAAATTAGTGTTGGTACTAAACTATTACCTCAAGTAAGCATTCTATTTGGGTTTCATCAATTTTTTTCTGCAAAGTCCTTATTTCTATTCCAAGATACAATCCAGGATACCATATTGAATTTAATTGTGACTATTGAAAAGTTCAACATATTTGCCATGAGTTACATAACTATGAATGCTTTAGAAATATCTTTGCTCCAGAGAAATACTCATCAGTCATTTTACATGTTACTTTTTGGAGTGATTTATCCTATAGTTACACATAGTTGAGATCAATTTGCAAAATAGATCTTATAAATATTTATTTGAGCTAAAAACTAAGTACAATGATAAGATTTTATAGAAAGCGTTAGGAAGCTAGCTACTCAGTAATTATGATATTTTATAGTGAGATTACTACTTGAAGATCAAAAAGTAACCAGTCCTTTCTGAAAGAAATATAACAATAATTCTTACAATCCCTTTACAATGATCTGTTGAGGACAAAGGGCAGAAGGCTACTCTAATTTAGGATTACAGTAGCACATTTTATTTTTTAATTAATTAGCTAATTTATTTTAAATATTTTTATTTATTTGAGAGAGAGGGTAAGAGAGAGAGAGCTCACACAAGCAGAGAGGGGGCAGAGGGAGAAACAGAGTTCCTACTGAGCATAGAGCCTGATGTAGAGCTTGATCCCAAGACCCTGAGATCATGACCTGAGCCAAAGTCAAACACTAAGCAACCAGGTACCCCTAAGGGCACATTTTAGTGACACAAAAATGGAAGTAGTGTCAAGGGATCAAAAAATCTAAAACAGCGGAGTAAGAGAATCACAGGAGATAAAATGATGTCATAGATTCGATTTAAACATTGAATGTGGCAACACATCTCTATTTCCATATTGCAGTCTACATCAGAAAACTAGGCATTCAAAAACATGTTTTAAAATTTACTCCATTGCATATATAGGATATGAATAACACAATATTTGAACGTAAGAAAATATATGAAACACAATTGACAAGTGTCATTTCATCCACTCTAATATCCCTGAGTCAGAGGATGGAGTCAACATCTGCAGTTTGGTCCTCAAATTAATTATGTATGTTGAGAAATTACATATCTCAACACATGTATCTATATAGAGACATTTATGTATGTAATATATATAATATATTACCTATTTATATATGTAATAATACTGAAGGCATATAAAAACCTGAAGGAGATGTTAATCTGTGCAAAATATTGCTTATATCAAAATAGTAGACTGATTTAAATAAAAGTTGATTTCCAAAGTTAAATGTAGATTAGCAGATAAATGTAGTTAAATGTAATTAGTTAAATGTAATTAGTAGTTAAATGTAGATTAGATGGGCAATCTGCACACTCTATTATAAAGTTAAGGCAATTTCTTATTATTTAATAAAAGACATTTTCTTAAAGTGGTTACTTTGTTTTGTTTTGTTTTTTTTAAAGTGGTTTACTTTGTATTATGCTTGTATATTAGTAATACTGAGTCTTGAAGTATGTATTAACAATTTGGATGCAAAAGTTTGCTTGAATAAAGGCAGATGTGGACAGGTGTTATTAAATTCGGTTCCTGGGGTTACAATTATGTTCCACTTTTAACTATATCATTTGGAATTCATCACCTCTGTGTAACTCTCTGAGTTATCCATCTCATGTTATCTTACTATCATCTCTTTAGTATTTTATTTTCTCTTATCTGAAAAACACTGGACAAGAGCTTATTGAGAGAAATTAACATGGAAGTTAACTTTCAAATTTAGGAGCATTAACTTTAGACAGATTTAAGGTATTGTAATGCAATATTTAACTATTCTTTGTATGAATATTTATGCTTATTTAATTACACATAATACATTAGTATTGAATAATTTAGTAATAAGTTATTTCAAAAATATCTTATAAAATACACTGCTTTGTCACATGTATGAGTAGAAAGGCAAAGGCAAAAAAAATCCCACTTCTTTTAATATAGTTCTTCCAAATATATATATATGTGTGTGTGTGTGTGTGTGTGTGTGTGTGTGTATACTTTAAATATTTTTTCAAATTTAGAGTTTGTCAATTGGTGGAAAAGATGATAATCCTTGTTTTTGAAACATAGTACATTTAATGTAAAATATTTTTTAAGTATATTTATTTAAGAGAGAGAGTAAGAGAGAGAGAGAAAGCACGTGGACAAGCGGGGGGAGGGGCAGAGGGAAAGAGAATCTCAAGCAGACTCCCAACTTACTGCAGAGCCAGATGTCAAGGTCTATCCCAAGACCCTGAGATCATGATCTGAGCTAAAACCGAGTCAGACTTTCTGAGCCACCCAGACATCCCTAACATAAAACCTTTTAATTTAGGTTGTCTATCTTTGAAGAAATTAAAAATTTTTGAGACACTAATATGTTCAGCATATGAACTTAATAAAAATGCAGAAATTAATTTAAAGCACGTTAAGCATGATTTAATTTTAAAATAGATACTTATTTTCTACTGGTTATAATATTAAGCTTTACAGATTCTGGTTCCTGGGCTTTTTTCTTACTGGGTTTGAAAATGAAATTCGTTTTAGCAGAGAACCCTTGATCTGTCTTATCCAGTTTTTCTTTTTTTCTAATTACAAAACTAGCAAAAATGGACCAATTTGTTTGTTCTAAGCACTGTGTGATTATCTTTCTCCAACATGTGCACAGACAGCCAGGGTATACAAAGGCTGATAAATGAGCCATTTATTTGATACAGTAATAATCAGATTTATCAGAGGCCACCTATGGGCTGCTGTACAGATGTATTAATCAGTAAGCTTTTGCTGAACCTCCACAAGGTGACAAATAGCTAAGCCTTTTCTAAAAATTTCAATTTCTTGCATTATGTAACATGAGAGAAATATTGATGAAATTTTAATCTTAGGCACCAAATGTAAGCCTCTTTATAAATCATAGCACATTCCTTTAAAAGGATATATAGAGATGATGTTAATTTTAATTTAATGTTGGACCTGATGGAATAAATTGTTTCATTTTCACCGCTTACATTCTCATTGGAAAATATCATTTATTTTAAAGTGGCAGCTTTATTAGATTTGATCTTTGTTTCTTTATAGATGACAATAACTCTAAATAATTTCTCAACACATATTATATTCATTGGCTAATAGTTTATAACTAATTTTATGTATTTATTTTACAAATAAATTGCAAGAAAGTTTTAATTTTTAGTAATGGACAATCAGGTTTTTAAACAAGTCGAAGATGGTTAGATAGGCCGGCCTATACTGTATAAAGGAAGAACACAATTTGAACCACAAATTGATGCTTTAATTGTTCTGGTTAGCTTGCAAATATTGTACTAAAGGTTTTCAGAAATTGAAGGGTTAATATTTCAGGATAATACTAAATCAAAAATTGGATATTAGAGATAACTTTTGTTAAAAATCCATAGACATTTTGAGGTTAAGATTCATTTGCCTTGACATTCTGTATTTCAGGGATTAAGGCAACTCATTCTTCCTTTAGAAATTCAATAATAACCAGCCTACTCTGTAAAGTGATTTAGCTCTCAACACTACTTTGCTCCAGGCATATATTTGTGTGCGCACTGATTCGTTAATGCAGTAGACTGGAAAATGGACCATATTTTCTAGACCCCACACATTTTAGGTGGTTTATAAAGAATTATATATTTTAATATTATATTAATTATCTCCTTTTCTGGATGTTATTATGTAAATAGAATTGAATATAGATTTAATTTCATAAAATCTAAATTATGCCACCACTGCCATTACTCATAAATCCACCACTATGGTGAAATAGTTTGTGTATATTTCATTCTTTACATTATGTAGGATCAATCAATCAATCAATACAAATTATCAGAGATGCATGTGTCAAAAAAAGGTGTTAGAATTCTTAAAGTGCAATGTAATTTTTCTGCTTTTTTCCTGTTAAATGAATTTCCAACTACAACCCACTGAATTACCTATTTATAGTACTTGTTTTTATTTTTATTTTTTACTGTTTCAAGTTTTTCTTTGTTTCAAAATCTAATTTGTCCATATAAATATTGTTACTCTGGCTTTCTTTTCACATCCATTAGCACAATAAATTGTTCTCTATTCCCTCACTTTCAACTTAGAGGTGTCTTTAGGTCTAAAATGAGTCTCTTGTAGGCAGAATATAGATGGGTCTTTTTTTTTTAATCTGTTCTGATAACCTATGTCTTTTGATTGGAGAATTTAGCCCATTTATATTCAGAGTGATTATTGATAAATATGAATTTAGTGCCATTGTTTTACTTATTAAGTCTTTGCTTCTGGAGATTTTCTCTGTTCCTTTCTAGTGTTTGTCACTTTTGGTCTTTCTTTCCCACTCAAAGATTCTCCTTTTTTTATTTCTTGCAGGGTTGGTTTAGTGATCATGAACTCCTTTACTTTTTCTTTGGGAGCTCGTCATTTCTCCTTCTGTTCTGAATGACAGCCTTGCTAGATAGAGTACTGTTGGCTGCACATTTTCCCATTCAGTACATTGAATATATCAGCCACTTTTTTCTGGCCTGACAAGTTTCTGTGAAGATATCTGCTGCTAACGTTATTTGTCTTCCCTCGTAAGTTAGGGTTTTTCCCATCTCGATGCTTTTAGAATTTCTTCCTTGTCTCTATATTTTGCAAATTTTACCATAATATGTCTTAGTTTTTGCCTGCTTTTGTTGATTTTGATGGCAGTTCTCTATGTCTCCTGGTTTTGAATGTCTGTTTCCTTCCTCAGATTAAGGAAGTTTTCAGCTGTAATTTACTCAAATAAATCTTTTACCCCTTTGGCCCTCTCATCTTCTTCTGGGACTCTTATGGTATAGACATTATTATTTTTTATGGAGTCACTGAGTTCCCTAAGTCTACATTCATGATCTAATATTTTTCTCTCTTCTTTTCAGCTTCATTATTCTTCATAATTTTGTCTGTTATTTTTTTAAGATTTTATTTATTTATTCATGAGAGAAACACAGAAAGACAGGCAGAGACACAGGCAGAGGGAGAAGCAGGCTCCATGCAGGAAGCCCAATGTGGGACCCAATCCCAGAACTCCAGGATCACACCCTGGGTGGAAGGCAGGCACTGAACAACTAAGCCACCCAGGGATCCCTAATTTTGTCTTTTAGATCACTTGTTCATTTCTCTGCTTCTTCCTTCTTTATGGTCTTTACATCCAGTCAGATTTAACATTTTTTTATTTCAGCCTGACTAGTTTTTAGGCCTTTTGTCTCTGTAGGGTTGGTTGCTTTTCTATGGTATCTTCTATGCTTTTCTCAAGTACAGGTAGTATCCTTATGATGGTTATTTTAAATTCTGGATGAGGCATATTACTTGTATCTGTTTTAATTGGATCCCTGGTTATGACCTTTTCATTTTCTTTCTTTTGAGATGAATTCCTATCCTTTGCATTTTGTCTAGGTCTCTATCTTCTTCTCTGTGTTAGCAAAACCTATTATGTCTCCTGTTCCTGAGAGTAATGGCTTTTTTGGGAAGATATCATATATCATCCAGGGCCTGACACTTCAGGAACTGTTTCTGGTATATGCTATGTGCATTCTGATGCTGTCTTTTGGCTGCTCTTTCACTCAGATTTGTCCTCTGCAGTGTTGGCAGTGAGGAGTGTTTGGACCTTGCCCAGAGTGTGGTGACTTTTATCTAGGTGTGCTGTGGTTTGCTTGTTAAAAGAGGGCTGATCCTGTTTACACTCGAGCTGAATCTTTGCAGCACTTTATGGTCAGTAGACTTGGTGTGTGCAGGGGGTTTGTGCTGGTCGTCTCATGGAGGAGCCTGCTGTTCTGGTTCTCAGGCACACTTGCTCTAGTGAAGAAGCACCTGCAGAGCATAGGGAGGTACGGCTTGGTGGAAGTGGCTCAGGCCTCCACTGATGATGCTGTGCTGCTCACTCAGGTCAGTCTGTGCTGATGGGCAGGGAGAAAAATGGCATTGATCCTCTCCCTCATCCCACAAGAGGGGAGTTTGCATCCTCCACTCCAGGAAGTCCTCACAGAAGTGCAGACAATCCTCTTGATGTGTCTTATGCCTTCCTCAGATTCCTGCCTTCACCTTGTCTGTGTTTGGGCCATCTGCCCACACAGCAGCACACAAAACTGTGTTTGTTTGTTTGTTTGTTTTAAATCTCAGGCACGCTGGTTTAAGTTCAAAACTCCAAACTTTAGGGACCTTGTGTTGTGCAGACTGCTATTCCTCTGGGTGTGGCAATGCTGAGGCTGGTGCCAGTTTGTTCCAGAAGAGCAGTCACACCAATGTGCAAGCGCTTGAAGTTTTGAGTCAGCTAAGATCCTGAGTCCAGTTGGCTCCCCTCAGCAGGTGTCTCTGCCCCTGCGCTTATGGTGGAGGGGAGTATGGTGGCACCCACCAGCTCTTTTATACTTGAGGAGGCAATTCCACTCTCCCAGATGCATTCCAAAAGATGAACCTGTCTCTCCTACTGCATTGTAAGTAGGATTGCACCATCCACTCCTGGGCCTCTGCTATCCTTCTTCACAGGAGCACTGCAGCACCTACTGGGCTCAACACCACTTCTCAAACTATAGTCCTTGAGCTCTACTGCTTGTGAAAACTCACGATAATCAGCTCCTCTCATTTTGCCAGTCCCTGGTTTTGGGGAAGTATTTTCCTTGTGTGATCCCCTCTGCATAGCTCTCTCTCTGCAACTCTCTGCATAGCCCCTCTCTCCATTATCAGGGCTCCTTCCCCTCCTCAGCACCCATAATCCTTTTCACCTTCAAATCACATCTCCATACCTCTTACCTTCCACAATGTGGCCTCTTCTTTCCCTCTAGTTGTGTAGTTTGTTCAATCAGCTCTCAGATTGATTTATTTAGTGTCCTGAATGATTTGATATTTATTTAGTTATGTTCGAGGGAGAAGGCAAGTATAGTATCTTTCTGCTATTCCATCTGAACTCTCCCCTGCATATAATTTTTCTAGATACATCGTAAATATTTTGGAGTCTTATTGTATGAAGATGTCACTTCTAGTAATATATGAGAACTGTGTTGAATTAAAAATGACCACAAATTCTGTGATAACCTTTTCATTAAGAGATGGTGTCTATATTCTGTCTCTGAATTTGGTCTGGGTCATGATTACTTTGTCAAATAGAGAAGAGTGTGAGTGATCTTAAGCTAAATCTATGTCTAGCATTTACAAGGACTACAATTTCTGCCCTGGGTATTAAGTAAGAAGTCTAAATATGCTGTCAAGAGGCTGTGTGGAGAGTCCCTGAAACTATGTGGAGACAGCAAAAGTGGTCTAGCTAAGTCTAGTCTTCAGGCACCTCTGCCAAGCTCCTAGTTTTCACACAGGCTAAGATGCCAAGCATATAAATTAAGTCCTCATATATTTTTTGATGTTTTAAAAGGATGAGATTATTTTGCTGGGAAAGACTCTCAGAGATTATTTTGCTGGGAAAGACTAGCCATACAGGTGTCCTGAAATTTTAATAGTTTTCATCAGCAACAAGTCATACTTTTAATTTGTGTTGGGTTTGGTTTTATCATTTGCATGTGGCCTTTGTATTTTATCACAAAATGAGTTAGAGGGGAGACACAGCATCTGAAAAGCCTATATTACCTGGCATTTCTGCTCACCAGATGGGCTACAATTTTGTTATAGCTATGGATCTTGAGAGTCACAAAAGAATAATGCAGAAACAAAACAAATAAACAAATAAAAAAAACTTTTTTTGGAAAAGAAAATGTCTAACATTATTTCTTATTGTCATAATGCAGGCTATCTAGAGATACTAGAGTTAGATGCTATTTTCTATTGTGATAACTTTAGTTATCCCTGTGGAGAGAAGTTTTATTTTGCTACACAAATAAAGTTGAATAATGGTATTCGTCTGACAGATAATATTTTGATTAATTGTATCACTTCAATAAAATAGTGCGATGATTAAAATAAACTATTATAAATTCTTATAAGTTTTCAAGTAAAACTTGAGTTAACATAAACACACAATTATTCATTCTCATTTTTTGTTAGTGAAGACAATAAATAGCATCTTAATAAGTCACTACTATAGCACAAAAGTCTATAGACATTATTTTAAAAAATCCTTCCTAGATTGAAAAACTATTACCACATTGTGGCTGGTGATTGTCAAAGAGATGATAGAATAGCAGGGGAGCCTGTGTGGCTCAGTTGGTCAAGTGTCTGCCTTTGACTTGGATCATGATCCCAGGGACCTGGGATCGGGTCCTAGGATTGGGTCCTGCATCAGCCGCCTGCTCAGTGGGGAGCTTGCTTCTCCCTGTCCCACTACCTCTGCTTGTGTTCTCTCTCTCTCTCTCTCTCTCTCTGTCAAATAAGTAAATAAAATCTTAAAAAAAAAAAAAAGAATACCATGGGACGCCTGGGTGGCTCAGTGGTTGAACATCTGCCTTTGGCTCAGATCATGATCCCAGACTCCTGGGATCGAGTCCCACATTGGGCTCCCTGTGAGGAGCCTGCTTCTCCCTCTGCCTATGTCTCTGCCTCTCTTTCTGTGTCTTTCAGGAATAAATAAATAAAATCTTAAAAAAAAAAGAATAACAAAAGATAATGAGTTTTGTTCTCTGCTTTTATGGAGAAAGAAATGAGACTCCTATTCCCAAGAAAAGGAAGTTTGGAAAATTATATTTTTCACATTAATCTACCTTGTAATAAGAACTAATGGTTGGTATTCTAATACCAACCAGTTTAAAAATTCCAGTAAATTATATGGTAGATGCACTGATGAGAAATTATCATTTTATTCTTTATTTTATCTCCTATTCTGATTAAAACTTGGACTGAAATCTTGTTTTGTTTTGTTTTGTTTTGTTTTGTTTTTGCTAATGTCTTGATCTACAGCTGAAGACTCAAAGTATTTTTTGATCCTTTATGATTTTCTTCCAACTCTCGTTGGCCATTCTTTGGTAATATTGCTTTACAATGATCAGTGGCTTAGGTTTGCTAACAGCAAATCTGTGAATCATTCTTTTATAAAGAAAACTGAAATCTCAATATTTCCAAAATCTCTCCTGCTGAAATATATTTTAGTAACTGCCTGTCTTTCTCCTATTCTTCTAAATATACCATGTCAATTTCTAACAGATGCAAATATTATAGGTAATAGATGTGTTTATAAAAATTTATGTATAATTTATATTTGGATGAATTTGATATTTCTAAGACTCATGTGATCTAAACACTTGTAGGAAAAATTTTAATCAATATGAAGCGTTATATGTAATGTATCAGATTTTAAAAAGGAAAAACAATCTAATTTTTCCACTGATTATCTATTTTATGCAGATAACAATTCTGTGTGTTATTGTTTTGTAAATTAAACAAAGGCCAAGAAAAGTCAACATAATTTTGATGAAGATTTAAAGTTGGTAGACTTCTAACAAGATATTAAAAAAAAAAAAAACAGGGGTGCCTGGGTAGCACAGTTGGTTGAGTGCCTGACTCTTCATTTTAATTCAGGTCTTTGTCTAAGGGCCACGAGATCAAGTCCTGCATGGGGCTTTGCACTGAGCATGGAGTCTGCTTGAGATTCTTTCTCCCTCTTCCTCTGATCCTCCCACTCATGCTCTCTCAAATACATAAATAAATCTTTTTAAAAATGATATTACAAAACTAGAGTGACTAATGTGATTATGTTATTGGTGTAAGGATAAACAAAAAGACTAGAAGTAACTCCATGGAAACCATCAATCTAGGTAAAGTGTTGAAGTGGTATGCCTATTTATATATGTTTGATCTCAGGTCCTGACCATGCCCAAAGATCAGCAATTGATCCTTAAACTATGATTTTTAATCATGTGTGATGCCACATGCTTAACATGTCACACATGTGTAATGCAAATCACACTATCCATCAAATTACACTGATATAGACTGGTGATTCCAGAGTCACATATGCTTAACTGAATGAATATTGCTGGATCCAAGTTTTTGTCATTATATTCAGTTTCTGATATTGCCGGGTGAGGAAATCATGCTTCCTTAATAATGCAGCCCAAATCCCCCAGATTGGCTGGATGTTTGGGCTCTGCTCCAGAATAGGATGGGTGATAGTAGAAAAATCTATACCTGCTCTGCTCCTCTCTTCATGCTTCAGCAGGTGTGGTGTGTAGTTTGTCTGGTCATTTGCCTATAGTTGACAGATATATTTGATCCTATTAAAATATGTTATTTCTAAACTTTGAGGTACACAATTCATAAGAATATGTAAAGAACTTCCAATAGAAGAATGGTCAAATATATGAACAGGCATTTCACAGAAGAAGAAACACATAGGATCAAGAAAAAGAAAAAAATGATAGCAAGGTTTGTTTTTCTTTAAGGTTTTATTTATTTATTTGTTCATGAGAGACACACACACAGAGAGAGAGAGAGAGAGAAAGGGAGAGAGAGAGGCAGAGACACAGGCAGAGGGAGAAGCAGGCTCCATGCAGGGAGCCTGATGTGGGACTCGATCTAAGGTCTCCAGGATCACACTAAGCCGCTGAGCCACCTGGGCTGTCCAATAGCAAGGTTTTAAGAAGATTTGAGTTCACAGCATCTCTTATGTACTGGCAGTGGAAATATAAATTGGTACTATTACCTTGGAAAACAGTTGAGAATTATCTCATATCCCTAAGCATTTGCATATTCTGCAAGACTAGCCCTTCATATATATCAACAAATGTCTCACATATTATGATTTTTAATTTACCCCAGATATAAATATCAAGTTGAAGTTTCAAGTGCATGTGCTTTATTTGAGATGTGATCCTTAGAAATCAATCAGAGAAAGACAAATACCATATGATTTCATACATATATGGAATTTAAGAAACAAACCTGAAACTATTATTACATTGTTTGTTAACTAACTAGAATTTAAATAAAAACTTGAAAAAGTAAAGCAAAGATTTTTTTTAAAAAAAAGGAACTCTCAGTAACAAAGTGAAGAGTTAAGTCAGGAAAGGGAAGGCCATGAATAAATGATGCATTATCAAGGAAGTTACCACTGCAATTAAATGAGAATTTCTTCCTCTAGGGGAGTCTAGGAGTCAGTATAAAACCCTTGAGCACAAATCCCAGAAATATCTCAACTGAAAAACAAGGGAAATAAATATTTATACAACTGTCATCAGTTGTCATCCGAGCACTATTCTCTGTTCTGCTGTGTACCAGGACAGAACAGGAACTTTCTTCCAGAGAAAGCCTTTATTTAAAAAAAAAAAAAAAAAAAAAAAAACGTAAAATATATACCCTCCTGATGGTGATGTGGAAAAAATAAGGAAGCCTTAAAAATAAGGAAGCCTTAAAAATAAGGTGAATGCTGAGATTTTCAATTTCAAAATGGAAGGTCAGTGAAGGGTTCCTTTCAGTAGTGACATTTGGGCAGAGACATGATGAAGGGGAAGGAGTGAGCCAAGGAGATATCTGAGAGAAATGGCCCTAGGCATAAAATATATAAAATTGACTTGTGGTTGCAGAATTCTAAGAAAGGTACACAAATGAAGATGATTGGAGTGAAGGTGAGGAATGTGGGTGCAGAAGAAATTAGGGAGCTTTTCAAGGTTTAAGCATAGCACCAAAAGAGTCAGCCTTACATTTTAAAAGGAATGCTCTGGCTGTTATATAGTGGGGTAGAAAGAACATTTAGGAGGCTATTATAATAGTTTAGGGAGAAATTATATTGCCTTGTTCCAAAGCTGCCGTGATAAAATTTGGGGGGAAGTTAGTATAATTATAGACAAGGAGGCTCATGAAGGGGCTGTCCTTACATGCACAGACAATTTATCCATCATAATGAAATGTAAAGCAGAGTGGAGGGACGCAGGTGCTATCAGTGAGTGGATGAGATGTGTAGGAGAATAGAGGGAGGACATGTGTGAATTTCCCCTTCTGTTTTTCCAACAAAATATAAAACATGGTTATTAACTACTGGTGAGAAATGTGGGAAATGATCTAAAGTATGGAGGAGAGGAGGGAAGACATGATGTGATCTCTAATGAAATTGAAAGATTTGATGGGTTAATGCAGTGCTTCTTGCAGTGTCTATGGTGAAGGCAATTTTCTGCTTGTTTGTTCATTTTATTTTAATTTCCAATTTCTCATGAGTATATAAAATACAATAATAAAAACAAATTGTTTGGGAAATGAAATAAAAGGCATGCAACAACATATCTATGTTTATTATTGTCTGGAATGACATTATTATTCTGTCAAAATGCTATAACATTTTATAAAAGCTGACTATTGATTTCTATACTTACTTTACATTGCACTGGATTATAGAAGTGTGGAAAGATTGGTAGGCAGACTACGGTCCCACTTGGTGTTAGGAATTTCAAATGGAAGTGTGCTTTGATATGTTTCATATGTTTAATACTTAAAACTACCCTAATCTTTGGTAATCAGTGTCGTAAGGTATATTGTAAAAATTTTTCACAGTATTTAATATTACCCGTCTGCTTCTAAGACTTATGTGACTAAAATGAAGCTGAATATATGCAGATTTGTGTTTATTACAATGTACATCTTAAATCTGGCATATCGTATATTAGAATTTTAGAAAAAGAAATAGTCTCACTATAAATTGTATTGCTATTTCATAAAGAAAATACTCAAGAACTTTACAAAGTTCGTGTTAACAGTGTTAACAAGGAAGTCTGAAAAAAACTATATCTAATTTAATCTTTTGTATAAATATCAAATTTATTCAGAAATTTTGAAAATACACAGTATTTTAAACAGAAATAACCTCAGTTAATTTGAGATTTTAGGCCAAGTGGTTTTCTTATTCCCTGAATATTACATATAATATTCTAATATTCATGTTTTAACATTGCTTCAACAATACAGTAATGAATTATTTTAATAATGGATACATAAATGTAAAATTTTTCACAAAACTACATTTTCTTAAACTGCATGTCCATATAATAGGAAATCCTTTTGATACAGGGATTTTGGTTCTTGTCTCACAGAGTTGAAGAATGAATCTCGGAGACAACAGAGAGTGAGCAAAGTGATAGAAATTTATTAAGCAGAGAAACAGAGAAAACTCTCAAAAAAGTGGGTTCCTGACAGGTTGCCACTGGGGGCTTTAATGGTCTGTCTTTTATAGGAAACTGACCAGGGAACTTGGTAAATTTCTTGTCAATTTCAGGGTGGATATTCCAGAACAAACAGTGGACTTGTAACTATCATAATAACAAACAGAATGTTTTTGTAAGTATCATGAGCCCAAACCAGGGGTTCTTGTCTCAGGTTAATATCTCCTCCATAATATTTTTCTACATCTCAAATTTCTGTGAGCCTAGTCAGGTAGCCCATGGCCTTGAGATTCTTGTGTGTCTTGGTTTGAGCAGGGACTATTGATAACACCTTAATGATATACTTCTTTGTGGTCTGGTGAGATTCTGTGATTACTTAGTAGATGTAGAAGGGGACTACTCCCTAACATTTTGGAGCTAGGGAGCCAGGTTTATTTTTTCTGTTTTTACTGTCTTATTTCTGTTTTCTTGGGATGGGTAGGAGCCTGATTCTGGGGCCTTTCCCTTATCTTTCCCTGCCAAGCCCCATCTGCCTCTAACTTGTTCCTAATATCACTTTCTTATTTGAAGCTACAAAAAGTGATAGAATATTAAAATTATAATTATAAGAGAAAAATCATAAATTTCTTTTCTCATTTAGACCTTTTCCTAAAAAACAATATTAGATGAACTTAGTGAGTATTTTTATCTTTCATACTAACATGGCTTGTGGTGTCTATATTGATCCGTTTCCTTTGACAGTACAGGAAATTTTGCTTTATCATTAAAACCTTAAGGCAATACAGTTTATTTGGAAAAGGGTAAATTGAAAAAAATAAAAGTCATTTCACTTCAATATTAGTTTGTTCATATCCTAAAAGGATTTTTTTGTCAGTTTTTTTAGTAGATATAAACCAAATATAGTAAGGAATAGGAGAAATGAGAATTCAGATACAGAAGAAAATATGAAGAATATTTTAATACAAATGAAAACCAATAATAACAATCAAAATAAGAATGGTTTACATAATTAATAACTGAGCAGGAAATGAAAATCTTTGGAAGGAAACATTTATTATTAGTTAAAAATCTTATTACATACTTCCTTACTTAACATGCTCTAATCCTTCTTTTAAAGATAATAAAATTAAGACTCACAGTTGTTAGGTAAAGTTCCTATAATTGTACAGTTGACAAATGATAAGCTGGACATACAACCAATTTTGTATTAATTCATTGCTAGACCTATTAATCATTGTTCAGTACTCTAATAAGAAAACTGTAATGGCAAGCTAAAACACACCTTTGATAGAAGATTATTTTAAAATAACTAACAATAACAACAGCAATAGCAAAAGACTTGCATTTATTAAGCTCTTAAAAATACTAGGCACATTCTGTGTGATATACTGTTTACTTATGTAATTTAATCATCAAAACCGCACAAACTAGTTGTTGCTATTACTGTCATTTTATAGATATTAAAACTGAATCACTGAGAAGTTATGTAAATCAAAATTAAATTCAATTAAAACTTAATTAAATTAATTCAAATAAGCCAGACTGAAATAAAGGTGATCCTGCTTCAGAACCCACTCTTTTCTTTACAGTCTGTGTATTGGTTCTGCAAGTATGGATGGTTAATAAGTGGGGTAGAAGTGGCATACATTGAAATTTTGCCATATATACTTAAGAAATTAATATCCTGATTATTCATTGTTTATTATTGCTTTATACATTAGTATTATATAACCTTTACAACATAAATGCCAATTGTGAGGATATCCTTAGTTATGCATTTGGGCACCAAAAACCACCAAGTTAAGTTTAATATTTTCTCATCTCCAAAATGAGAAAGCACAGCAAGTTCAATAATATATGTTTTCTTTCAGACAAAATAACAGTAAAGAATCTAACATTTTATTAAAGAAAGGATATTGATAATTATTTTATAAAAATATTATTTAAATGATGAAGACCTTTATTCAAACAATTTAATGAGTTTTAGACATTTGAATGGTAACATGAGAGAGCTCTGCTCTCCAGTCAATGAAGTAAAATTAATTAAAATTATTTTAAAAATTAACAGTCTCCAGAAATACTATAAGTATATACAACAAATGAATGAACATTTATTCAAAAAGATCAACTAAAACAAAAGGAATGGCAAGAGTTTGTATCACTTGAAACACAGTCCACTCTCTCCCTCTCATTTATAGCTCATCATGCCAGAAAATCCAATCCAAGTAGGTGCAATCAAGAATGTTGGACATTCTGTTCCTTCAGCTTAAGCTGAGAGACACATTATTACCTGAGAATTGTAGGCTGGCAGATTTTCACACATACATACATACTCTGCCCCCACTCCCGGTTTCAGAGCCTAAATTCCTAGAGTATGGACAAAAGGTTAAGTGTTCCATCATTTCACTAAATCCCCAGTGGTATAGTGGTGCTTTATCTCAGGCATGGTACATCAAGAATTTTATCAACCCACTTATCCTTACCTCAGCTTGCTGGGGCAGTGAATGAAATCAAAACTTCCCTCATACAAAATGCAAAATTCAAGTCAAAACTGACCAAAATCCTACATGGAAGACCTAACACTATCAAACTCTTAGAAGCAAACAGGAGAATAACTTCATGACATTGAGTTGGTCAACAAATAAATAAATTGTTAATGCTGTCACCATGTTGTACATTACAAAATTTAAAACTCCTATTCGTCGAAGGACATAATCAACAAAGTGAAATGTATCTATGAAAAACCCACAGTTAACATCATACTTAATGGTTACCAATTGAATGCTTTACCTCTAATATTAGAAACAAAGAAATGTCCATTCCATCTGTACTATTTAACATATATGGAGTTTTTTTTTTTTTTAAGATTTGTTTGTTTATTCATGAGACACACACACAGAGGGGTAGAGACACAGGCAGAGGGAGAAGCAGGCCTCCCACAGGGAGACCGATATGGGACTTGATATCAGATCCTGGAATCATGCCCTGAGCCAAAGGCAAACACTCAACCACTGAGCCACCCAGGTGTCCCATACCAAGATTTTCTTAAGTGGGACAATAATGCAAGATAAAAGAAATTAAGAGTATCCATGTTAACAAGGAAGAAATAAAACTGTTTTCAGATGATGTGATCTTATAGCTAGAAACTCCTAGGAATCCACCAAAAAACCTCTCAGTCTTTTTGCAAGATACGAAATTAATATAAATCAATTGTATTTTTATACTCTTGCAATGGAAAAACTGAAAAGATCATTCCATTAAGATATGTATCCATAAAACTGTTCCAAAATATTTTTACAAATACCTATTAAACATCTACTGCATGGTATGTACTATGCAAGTTATTGGGATTCAAAAATAAGAAAAAGCATAGTCCTGTAGTATTACAAGTCTCATATGATAGGAAGAAACTTTCTTTCTTTTTTTTTTAAGATTTTATTTATTTATTTATTTATTTATTTATTTATTTATTCATGAAAGACAGAGAGCGAGAGAGGGGAGGGGGAGAGACAGGCAGAGGGAGAAGCAGGCTCCACACAGGGAGCCAGACATGGGACTTGATCCTGGGACTCCAGAATCACACCCTGGGCTGAAGACAGGCGCTAAACCATGAGCCGCCTGGGCTGCCCAAGAAGAAACTTACTTTCTTTCTTTCTTTCTTTCTTTCTTTCTTTCTTTCTTTCTTTCTTTCTTTCTTCCTTTTTTTTTTTTTTTTTAAGATTTTATTTATTTATTCATGAGAGACACAGAGAGAAAGAGAGGCAGAGACACAGGCAGGGGGAGAAGCAGGGTCCATGCAGGGAGCCCAATGTGGGACTCGATCCTGGGTCTCCAGGATTACTCCCTGGGCCACAGGCAGGCACTAAACTGCTGAGCCACCCAGGGATCCCCAGAGACTTTTAAAATAGAAATAACACATGCATCTTTTTAAAAATTTATTTATTTATTTATTTATTTATTTATTTATTTATTTATTTATTTATATTTATTTATTTGAAAGAGAGGGAGCATGAATGGGGGAGGGACAGAGGGAGAGTGACAAGCAGACTCTGCTGATCAGGGAGCCCTAAGCAGGACTAGATCCTACATCATGACCTGAGCAAAGGCAGGTACTTAATCGACTGAGCCACACAGGCGCCCCCACTTACATGCATTTTTAATTCTCTATTATTTAAAGTTAGGTTTACAAGCTTTTTGTCTTGTGTACTACATATGTATTTAGTTTTTATCTGAGTGTTTTTAGAGTCCAGTAATATTATAAATTCTATTATAGGGGTCATATTTATTTGCTTTTTTTACAACATGAGGTTCATTGGGTTTTAATGCCTATTTGGGAAATAGTTCATACAAATTATCCACAAAACACACATTTCAACAATTAATTAGAAAATAAATGCTTCATTGCAGTATAAGTATTAATTAATGTCCAAGTTATTTATTCATTAAAACTTGATATAGTTTTGGTGTGCCTGAATGCTTCAGTCAGTTTAGCACCCAACTCTGGATTTCAGTTAGGTCATGATCTCAGGGTCCCGAGTTCAAGTTCTGCCTCAGGCTGCTAGCTCAACACAGAGTCTGCTTGTCCTTCTCCTTCTGCACTTCCCTCAGCTCATGATCTCTTTCTCTCTGTCTCTCAAATAAATAAATAACATCTTTAAACAAAATTGATCTAGTTCTTGCTATTGGGGGGCACTGTTCTTGGCAGTGGGAATACTACAGATACTGAATCATTTGAATATTAATAAAGCCCTTATTGAGCTAGTATTGGATTGTGGAAGACAGTAATAAATAAGTTAACTAAGTTAAATAGGTTGAATATTATATAGTAATTATTGAAGAAATTTGAAAAAAACATTAGACTATGAGAATTTAAAATATTGAAAAATGAAGTTGGAGATTTTGATAAAGTGGTCAGGAAAAGAAAGGCCTTTCTAAGAAGTCTTATTGAAAAGACCTGTGTTTACCTTTCTCTGTGTATTCAGGGATCTTATGTTTATAAATATTACCAGTCACTTACCACCTGTCTAAGTGGTTTTACTTGAAGTGAATAAATCTAAGACAGGTGCAATTCTGCTTTGATTTCTCTTCTGCTATGTTTCTCTCCCTGTCATCTCTCCTGTCATATTTCAGAAATGAACCAAAGCAGTTCTATTAAAATGTAATTCTATGCATGGATCACCTTTCTCTCAACTAAGAGCTGCTAAAATTTCATTGTAACATTGTTGTAACAAGGTTTCACATGGCTTCTTATTAAACCACTGGATGAAAATCTACAAATTAAATTTTTGTTGTTTATGTTTTTAAACTTCATACTTCTTTGGATAATTCATTCCATACTTTATTGTGATTTTCTCTGACATTCTTTTACTGTATTAGGATCTGAAAACAGTTTTTCTGAGCAATTTACAGCAGTGTGCTTAAGAGTTTCCTGATCTGACAGCCTTGTATATTATACCTGTTTATTTGCAAAGAGGCATGAGTGGTTCATTATCCATGAAATCATAAATGAAATATATTTATAGGCTGTCACACTGTACTTCATACTGAAGTATTCACTCCTATTAAATCACTATATATTTTTTTTTGTCTCTTCCCATTAAAAGCTTATGATCTAAAACAATTCCTTAAGCCACAATGGAGAATTAAGCTCAATACTTTATATATAGGATGTGTACTACATAAAATACCGTGACCAAAAAAATGCCAAATTTCAATACTCAGTTTATAAGAAGCTCAGCCTCATGTGTAAGTGGCGAATGATTGTCTGGGAGATCCAGAGTCACTATTATATGGATCATGAATTACTGTTGTATTTAATGAAACTAAACTGTGATTTCTATGAAAGTAAATACTGAAATACTGAAAATTCTCCCTCCCCCCAGTCTGAATTCTTAGAATCTGTAAATGCTACCTAATATGGAAAAAAAAGAAAAAGAAAAAGACTTTGCAGATGTGATTATGTTAAGGTTGAGGAGATTATTTTGGATTATCCATATGGACCCTAAAAGCAATCACAAGTGTTTTTACAAGAGGTAGCCAGAGGGAGAGTTGAAATAGAAAAGAAAGCAAAGTGACCATGGAGACAAGAGATTGGATTTAATAAGAATGACTGCAATCACCAGAAGCTAAAAGAGGTGAAGAACAAATTCTCCTGTAGAGCCTCTGGAGGAAGGATAGCCCTGCTAACACCTTGATTTTAGTTCCATTAGATTCATTTTTTCTTCTGGCTTTCAAAACCATAAGAGAGGAAAACTGTGTTTCTTTAAGCCCTCAAGTTTTTGGTAATTCATTACAATAGCCATAGGAAACTACTAATAATAGATCTGTATTAACTGATAGATGTGTATTGAAAGAGTAGAAATAGGATAACACATTGACTTTTTTTTTCTCCTGTGGATTAAGATTTCAGTACATAATTTTATAAGCTACATTTTTATGGTTATCTATTACTAGATTATTTTGTAAGTGAAACCAACCTTCTTTGGCACTCTGCCTTATATGATGCATGTGTATTAATAATATTTATAAAATATTGATTTTTATTTGATCCAGTTTTTTTCCCCTCAGGTCCATGAAAAGACTCTATGCAGAGCTCTCTTCTTAAGTTATATATTAAATTTTAAAATATGCCTTAAATGTGGTTTGTTGGGCCGGCAGGATCAAGGGGGATCTGGCAGCACCAACCAAATGGCGGTGGACCCTCCACCTTGTTGCCCCCACCTCCGAACTTTCCCACCACCAGCAGACGCCCCCGCCCCCGCCCCCCCAGGACACATCATCAGGGGGAGACTGGACCTAAGCGGGAAACCTGAACAGGACTTACCCAGACCCCATATAAGAGCGTGGGCAGTTATTACCCCAGGCCGATTTCACCAGTAATATGCCTAATACCTATCACCCCATACAGACACCCAAACCCTCTCCCCTCCGCCTTAAAAAGCCCACTTGCCCTCCCCTGGCAAGCACCACTTCCCTGCTCTCTCCCTCCCCTGCGGACCCTGTAACCTCCCCCCCGCAGAAAGCATGTCCCATTTAAAGCCTGTTTTGACCAACTTTTGCCTGGCCTGTCTATTCCATTTCACTCCCGATCCAATTAAAGCTGACATGGTTGAAATAATATAAAAATGCAAATATATTATTTATTTCTAAAAATATATTTTGACCTTAATGCATTTAATGAATGGATCAGATTTTTGTTTCTTTTTTAAGATCATATATGGTGAAAACACTCTTTTATAATTCATTTGACACTATTTTAGATATGGAAATGTCCCTGGTGGGATTTCATATCTTCATCAGAAATCCTTCTAATACTGCGGTGCCTGATTGGTTCAGTTAGTAGAGCATGCAACTCTTGATTTTGAGTCTGAGCCCCACACTGGGTGTAGAACTAATTTATTAAAAAAATCCTTCTAATATTAATGATTTCCACAAATAAGATCTATTTATTTAGAGATCCAGAGTCACTATTATATGGATCATGAATTACTGTTGTATTTAATGAAACTAAACTGTGATTTCTATGAAAGTAAATACTGAAATACTGAAAATTCTCCCCCCCCCTAAAACCTAAATGGTTTTAAAAAGTAATATATATATTTCATATATAATATGAAAAGAGATTATCACTATATTAAATGATAATGAAGTGATGAAAGGAAGTAAAAATTAACCTGAACTTCACTCTGAATGCCTCAACGTTTCAGGAAGAAAAAAACACTAACTGAAAAGGTAAATATGCTGCTCTGTTCTACTAAGTCCTACAGTTGTCTGGCCAGTGCCAACCAGAAAAAAGAAATAATTCTCATTCTCCTTCAGAGACTACTGTTCTGTGACATGACCAGAGTATGCTTTCTTAATCTTTTCTGTACTTGTATCTTTCTACAATCAGGCTGAGACTTTAAATCACAATAACCACTAGGAAGAAAGTGAGATTAGGGTGGGAAGTGACTGAGGGGAGGAAGGAGAGAGGCTGTGCAGAAGTATCATACAAACATTTGTAGAGGTATATGACACAAGATAAGACATTCCTGTAGGACAGAAAGGAAGAACTCAGAAAATATTTCATAGGATTCCCCCCTCCTTTCTTTCTTTGTAAAAGTTGAGGGTTGCAGAATTCTAGGAGTTGGGACAAAAGAAGTTATCTTTGCTTATTATAAGGAATAAAATTAGGAGTTGTGTATAGTAGTTTGAACTTATAACTTTAACATAAGAGTAACCCATGAAAGTAGAAATAATTTCCATCTAGTTTTTCAGTCTTTGGACCAATAGCAAATCTAAGTATATTTAGCTTTGTGCTTATACCACCAACATTGGACTCAGAAAACAAAATAGCAAGACAACACAACCAAAAAGGAACAATCACTGAAAGCCTCAACTGGGTTATATCTCTGAAAATGGACTTTGGTTTTTAGCATAACTTTTCAATAACTAGTGGATTCATATACTATATTGGCTACCTATTTCACCTGTAGCATACCAACTTCGGAATAACAAAGGAATAATCTATGCACATTTTCTTTACAATCCAGCAGTTTAGTTATGTGAGGGCCATATTCATTTCTGTACAATATTTTATCTGAAAAACTATATAAAATTTTTACTTATATAATGTCCCCTATCTATTTATACACATTCAAAGAACTAAAAAATGAGTTAATGACAGTAATGGGGAAAAAGTGAGTATTTTAACATGTTATGAACCAACAAATTTAACAAAACTTAAATAAACAAACAAAAAATAAGTGGAAACTTATCTTGTAAGATATATATTTATGTGGCTAATAACATCAAAACATATGACAGGGCAAATGCCATGGGACAAAGCTTGCTGTTAATTTTATTCATAGCAGTCCCTCACCACTCAGTGCTAGACACACCATATTCTTAATGCTGAAAGGAAATCTTTGGAGGAAAATGAAGATGGTCCACATAAGTCATATCTAATTTATCCCAAGCAGAAATTGGAATGGATAAGCATTAAAGAAATAAAAAGAAGATGAAATATGTTTTCCTATGGAAACAGAGTGATGAGGGAGTAGGATGAGGAAAGGTAACTGTTGTAAGTAAACTCTCCATGATCTGTTAGACAATTATCCAATGCACAAAAGCACTCTTCTCAGAATAGTAAGATTTGTTCATATCTTTGTGGAGCAAATAGTCTATCAGACTTGTAAATCATCTATGGAAGGAAAAGAGAAGACCAATCATCTAGGCTATACTATGGATATCTTTGGCTCAATCACATTTTCTACCTCCCATTTTTTCACAACACATTCCTAATCACAGGCTACTGAAATTAAAGGTATAAATGAGAGTAACTGAATCTGAGTTTAGGTTGGAAAAGTCAAATGTATAAGTGTATATTTTCAAACATGCTCCCCCCACTATACCCTTAGAAAGTGGTGAGAGCTTATTCATAGGGGGAAGTACAAGTTTCCTACTGTCATTGTAACCAATTACCACAAATTTAATAACTTAATATGACATAAATTTGCTATCTTACATTTCAGATTTCTGGAGATCAGAAGTCTGAAATGGCTCTTAGGGTACTAAAATCAGAGGTTACATTCCTTATGGAGTTTATAGGGGGGAATCTGTTCCTTGTCTTTTCCATATTTGAGATGCTCCCTTCATTCTTTGGCTCCTGGCTACATTGCTTAACAATGCTCCATTATCACGTTCTCTCCCCTCCTTTATATCTGTTATTACCTTCTCTGATCATTCTTCTAAGGATCCTTGTGATGACAATGGATTCGCCCAGATAATACAAGATAATCTTTTCCATGTCAAGATCCCTAACTCAATCATGTTTTGAACATCCCCTTTTCCATGCAAAGTAACAATATATGCAAATTTGGGGGAATAGGATGAGGACATTTTTGGGAAGGTGGGAGTGGGTCATTATTCAGTACCTCAGTGGGCATCAGTAGGGAGAAATGGATAATATGGAAGTAAACAATATGAAAATTTAGGAATACTTCAGCATAGAAACTAGAAGGAAGCATAGAGATCATAATATGAAAAAGACAAGTGAGATATCTCTATGGAAGGAAATACTTCTTTCAAAAAAATAAGAATTTCTTCAATTTTTTGTACAACAAAATGGCTTAAGTAGAAAAATATTGAAAATTTTCAAGATGAAATGAGAATATAACAGAAAAAAAAAATCCCACCTAAGGAAATAGAGCAAAAAACAATATTGAAAGTACAGTGTAATAAGCTAAAGATCTATAGTGAAATTTTTTAAGATTTTATTTATTTATTCATGAGAGACAGAGAGAGAGAGGCAGAGACATAGGCAGAGGGAGCAGCAGGCTCCGTGCAGGGAGCCGGATGTGGGGCTCAATCACAGGGCTCTAGGATCACACCCTAGGTCGAAGACAGGTGCTCAACCGCTGAGCCACCCAGATGACCCTATAGTGAAATTTTTTAAGTAAACTAGTTACACACATACAATTAAAATTGATAGTTAATAAGTCAAGAAAAAAGATAAAATGGGATATAAAATGATTAACTTAATTAAAATTTTAAAAAGCAGAAGTTATACACAAAGAACACAATTAAGTTTATTTAAAGATAGTTTATTTAGTTTCAATCATTAATAATTAAATAAAAGTGATATAAGGCCCCCTTAGAAAGTAGGAATAGATTAGAAAAAAATAATTTATTACATGCTGCCGAAGAAATCTACTTTAATATAAAAATACTAGATTAAAATAAAGGTATATAAAATGATATATCATTATAATATTGTTCCAAAGAAAGTTTGAGTGACTATATTAATATGAAAGTAGCTTTCAGAGAAAATAATGCTACCAGAGACAAAAAAAGGCCATTTTGTAATAAAGAAATGTATTAATATATCATTGCAATCATAATTCTTTTTGATTTTTTTAAAGTAATCTCTATGCCCAACTAGGGGCTTGAACTCAGGAGTCTGAGATCAAGAGTAATCTACTCTATCAGCTGAGCCAAGGAGGTGTCCCTACAATCATAGCTCTTAAGCATATGACTTTTTATGCGCCTAAGAACAGAATTTCTGAGTATATGAAGAAAAAGAGATAAAACTGCAAGAAGAAATAGACAAATCTATGATTATAGTTAGAAATTTCCAATATCCTTTATTCCACAATTAATAAAGCAAGTAGACAAAATCATTGAGTTGTACAAATATTTATCTGTTTATCCATGAGTAAGATTTTTAACTATTTAAATAACATCTTTGAATAATTCTGTGAGCATAAAGACTAATAACACAACAATGGAATATACAAAATAGACAAATCAACAAATTGGATACCTCAATTTCTCCTTTAGAACCACCTATTTCACTTTATATTCACTGGCCCTTACCTTATAATTTTGGTATTTCAGTTTACTGAAACCAAGAAGAGTAGAAGTTAACCAGAGGAAAAATAAATAAATAATTATAGAAAGTTTCACTACATCATGCATCTCTTTGTTTTAATCTTAGTATTTTCCAACTTTTAAAACATAAACATTCTTCTCAATAGTAAAATTAGATGTGAGTGGTAGGTAGGAGGAAGACTAGTAGTTGAGAGCCTGCTTGATATTAACTAAGGAGTTATACCTAATTAAAGAACAATTCATCTTAGAGTTGTGATTTCAGTGTAGATATTTGGATATCTCATTTCAAAATATTACCCCAAAATTATTTAAAATGTGCTGCCAGTGGAGATTGTGTTCATTGCTCTCTTCTTTCACCAGCCACATTTTATCAGCTACCACTGCACTACTGATTCTCAAACTGAGATGAAACATTTCTAATTTCCTCTTAGCTTAATTCTGTCTTGAAGACAAAACAGTGAATCAACTTTTGCTTCTACATGGAAAGTGCCCCAAATTTTTAAGAACTTCAACCCTGTCGTTATTAAACTTTTATTCTCTTTTATGTTTTATGTTTTTTGTCACTACCTTTTCTGCAAGCATTCCTTATGGCAAATGATTCCCAGTACTTAGATTGGAGTGACATATAATCTGGTCAGCAGGATTACTTTTGATGGACAGAATATTTGCTTTATAAATTCAGATATTGAATTTGCTTTAATTATGTATTTATTTTAATTACATATTAATTAGTTTATTCATTAACTTGCATCTATGTAAGTCATTGGTGTTTAAACTTGCAGTCCATTAAAAACTTGAGTTGTTTTTTACCTCACTTGTGAGACTCCCCCAAACTGTGCTAGTTTTTTCCCCAGCCTAAATATAGGTCATTATAGCAAATTCTAAAACATTTTATCTCACTGGTTTGGTTGGTGTGACATTCATCCAGATTATTTTTTATTTTTAGATTTAATTTTTAATCTGTTCGTATGTATGTGTATATATATGTACATATATATATTATTTGTTGTCTGTACTTGCTTCGCTGATGTATGTTTTAGGATCCGATATGACTTTCTGAGGACACCCAGGTGGCTCAGCGGTTTAGTGCCACCTTCAGCCCAGGGCGTGATCCTGGAGTCCTGGGATCAAATCCCACATTGGGCTCCCTGCATGGAGCCTGCTTCTCCCTCTGCCTGTGTGTCTGCCTCTCTTTCTCTCTCTCTCTCTCTCGCTCTCTCTCTTTCTGTGACTCTCATGAATAAATAAATAAAATCGTTTTTTAAAAAAGATACGACTTTCTGACTGACCGAATGACACTTTTAATTGACTTATATATGTATTTTATATACTTTTAAAAATCAGAGTTCTGTGAAAGTACATGTTATTATTTGATGTATATTAAACTCTAGAAGAGAAAAACTAACCTAGTAATAACACTAAAATATGTATATACATATAAATATTTATATGCCATTCTATCATTGAAGATTGGTTTCATTTGTTTTAGAGGTTTATAAACTATATATATAGTATGTGTATGCGTGTGTGTGTGTTTATGTATATGATAAAAGAGAGGAATTGATCATATTAGTGGTTGTCTGGGTGGCAGTGGGGGGTCATAATTGATTGTGCATGAGAACTTTTTGAGTAGATGTTCTTCAATAGGTGAATGGATGAATAAACTATGGTATACAATAGAATATTATCCAGAACTAAAAATAAATGAGATGTCAAGCCATAAAAAGACATGAAGGAAACTTAAAACCCATATTAGTAAATGAAAAATACTGAACTAAAAAGGCTACAAGTTGTATGATGCTAACTATATGACATTTCGGAAAAAAAGACAAACTATGAATACAGTAAAATGATGGATGGTTACTAGAGGTTAGGGGAGATGGAGTAATGAATAGTCATAACATGCAGGATTCTTAGGTCAGTGCAAATACTGTGTGTGGTACTATAATGGTGAGTACATGTTATTGTACATTTGACAAAGTCCATGAAATATGCAATGCCCAGAGTAAGCCCTAATGTAAACCATGGACTTTGGATGATTATGGTGTGTCAGTGTAGGTTCACCAGTTGTAAGGAAGGAATGACTCTGGTGGGGGATATTGATAATGAGGGAAGTTATATATATGTTGAGGCAGGTAATATTTGGGAAATTTCTGTAACTTCTCAATTTTTCTGTAAACCTTAAACTTCTTTAAATTATATATATATAATATATATAACATTATGTTATATATATACACACTAAATGTCTGAATTTGAACCATAGAATGGGACATATTTAGAAATACAAAAAAAGTGGGGAATTTTTATATTACTTTATTAGTAAACCACAAACATGGAAACCAAAGATTATTATGTATTTAGAAAATTTAGAAACTCATGTTTAGTTGGTTTGATTTACTTGTTGCCAAAAGGGAAGCTTGATACAATGAGGAATCTCTGAAGGTTGTGAATGAGAGGATGTGGAAAGAGCTCATTATAGGATTTGAGCTTGTGCTAGATGCGTTTGTGGAGAGTTCAAGGATGTAGGTCATTGCTATAAATTGGATGCTCTCAGTAAGGAAAATTCTCTGATTAGTTATGTTAATAATTTTATCTAGAAGACAAGAGAAATGAAATGAGACTAAAGCTGTAAGCTGTATCTGTTAAAGAAGCAGCTGTCACTCATATTAGCAACGATAGAGAGATGCTTGTTTTTTGTTTTTGCTTTTGTTTTAATTTCATGGCTTGGCCAATGATTTTTTGTCTGTTTTAGACATGGTTATAGAGTGAAACTGTTTAACAGGATATCACCATGGTCTAACTTGAGTATCAGGCCAGCTTCCAGCCATCAGAGACTGGCTTTCTCTTTCTCAATACCCTACATAGGAAAGAAAAAAGGCCAATATCGATACCCTTCTTATGAAATTAAAATGGAGGAAATTCATCTCCCTAGGATGTAAAGTGGAGATGTTACATAACTTAAATAGTACACAAGCAGAGTAAAAGGAAATAAATAATAAAGGTTGAATGCAACGGTTAAGAACTGAGAATGAGAAACCAGACTGCCTTGTTCCAAATCCAACCTCCTTTCTTTACTAGGCAAGTGACCTTGGGTAAATTTCTTAACCTCAGTATGCTTTAGCTTCCTCCTTTTTGCAAATAGAAATAACCTCATGGTAGTTCTATGAAGATGACATACATAAATACATGGAAATTACTTAGCACGTGCCTAGTTCATAATCAGCAATATATAAAACATTTCTATAGTAATTATAAGGACAGAAATGAATTAAATACCAAAAAAGGTGAAGTTTAGTTTTATTAAAAGACCAATAGGTATATTATAAAATAATACTATAATATATGTACAGTATATTCTTTGGGGCAGAACTTCTCAACAGTTATGCTGCAGATGATGTAATCAGAAAGGGACCAGGTATGCCTGTGGTGGTTGGAGTTCCATGGCAAGTAACCAACACCAGTTAGCATTCTATAGTGTGTGAAATGTTAAATAATATAATTTTCTATGTGCACAATGCAGTAAATATCTTTGAAAAGCATTGCTTGAAGTTAAACTTACATTTTATTTTTATTTTGGAAGAAAACTTATACAAGTATATCCATAGCTAAACTGTTTCAAAGCAATCTAAATGTCCTTAAAAGGGAGAATGAATATTTATCAAATTAAGCCCTTTGAAATTGATGATATACATTTTTTTGATCTACAAAAAGAATGAGTAATCATCATTTTGTTATATGGACACAATAAAGTATAATTTATCTATAAAATTTAATGAACTGGTGTTACAGGTATCATTTGGAAGACTTTTAAAAATACATCAAAGAAATACAAAAGTAAGTTACAGGAGATTAAAAATAGAATAATTGTGTTATAAAGGTTAAAAAATATAAAATAATATTAGTTGTTTTAGGATACTTGTAATTAAGGTTTTAAAGTGTTCCTGAAAAGATGGTGGTTATATTTAAGTAGGGATAAGTAGGTATAGATTTCTGGCTAAAAAAAAAAAAAAAAAAAAAAAAAAAAAAAAAAAAAAGATTTCTGGCTAAATGTATAGGCTTTGTGACAAAAAGTAGGTGAAACTGACCTATTGGCTGATCAATTCCCTGTATCCAAATCACTTTTCCCTTTCCAAATTCCTCTTGGATATATACTTGTGTTTTCCCAAACTCTTGTGAAATTAAGAGATAAACATGTAGATAAACAAATGTGACACAATTCTAGTAAAGTATACCAAGTAAGACTCTGTTGTGGGTTTTCTAACTTATTTTCTGAACAAAATGTATAACATTGATACTTTGACCTCTTTTACCCTTCAGCCTGAATGAGAATTGATAAATTGTGCTGGGACATCTATAGTGACACTGAATAAAGAACCAGGATGATTGCATAGACTCCAGCCCTAACATGATTGAACTATTAAACCAATTCCAACAACTGTTTACTTCCAGACATGTTCTTATTGGGAAAATACATCTTAATCTGCTGCCTAACGCTAAAAATACTTCTCCATTACTTAAATTTTTAAAGGTTCAATGTTTCATCAAGAAAATGATTACACTACACTAGACCACTCTCTTTCACCATACACAAAGATAAACTCAAAATGGATGAAAGATCTAAATGTGAGACAAGAATCCATCAAAATCCTAGAGAAGAACACAGGCAACACCCTTTTTGAACTCGGCCATAGTAACTTCTTGCAAGATACATCCACGAAGGCAAAAGAAACAAAAGCAAAAATGAACTATTGGGACTTCATCAAGATAAGAAGCTTTTGCACAGCAAAGGATACAGTCAACAAAACTCAAAGACAACCTACAGAATGGGAGAAGATATTTGCAAATGACATATCAGATAAAGGGCTAGTTTCCAAGATCTATAAAGAACTTATTAAACTCAACACCAAAGAAACAAACAATCCAATCATGAAATGGGCAAAAGACATGAACAGAAATCTCACAGAGGAAGACATAGACATGGCCAACATGCATATGAGAAAATGCTCTGCATCACTTGCCATCAGGGAAATACAAATCAAAACTACAATGAGATACCACCTCACACCAGTGAGAATGGGAAAATGAACAAGGCAGGAAACAACAAATGTTGGAGAGGATGCGGAGAAAAGGGAACCCTCATACACTGTTGGTGGGAATGTGAACTGGTGCAGCCACTCTGGAAAACTGTGTGGAGGTTCCTCAAAGAGTTAAAAATAGACCTACCCTACGACCCAGCAATTGCACTGTTGGGGATTTACCCCAAAGATACAAATGCAATGAAACGCCGGGACACCTGCACCCCGATGTTTATAGCAGCAATGGCCACGATAGCCAAACTGTGGAAGGAGCCTCGGTGTCCAACGAAAGATGAATGGATAAAGAAGATGTGGTCTATGTATACAATGGAATATTACTCAGCTATTAGAAAGGACAAATACCCACCATTTGCTTCAACGTGGATGGAACTGGAGGGTATTATGCTGAGTGAAGTAAGTCAGTCGGAGAAGGACAAACATTATATGGTCTCATTCATTTGGGGAATATAAATAATAGTGAAAGGGAATATAAGGGAAGGGAGAAGAAATGTGTGGGAAATATCAGAAAGGGAGACAGAACGTAAAGACTGCTAACTCTGGGAAACGAACTAGGGGTGGTAGAAGGGGAGGAGGGCGGGGGGTGGGAGTGAATGGGTGACGGGCACTGGGGGTTATTCTGTATGTTAGTAAATTGAACACCAATAAAAAATAAATTAAAAAAAAAAAGAAAATGATTACAATACATGCACCTTCAAAGGGTTTCTGAAAATTAAATAAAGGAAGGCATTTAAATGTCTTAGCTCAATGTGTGGCATGTCATTAGGTCTCAGTAAATATATAAAACAAAGTAAGTAACTCTAAAAAAACAATGGACTATGGGAAGGAAAGGGTATTTAATGAATGAATTTATGTATTTTTGATGTTTGATGAATTCAAAATTACTGTCATCAGAGGAGTCTGAGAAAGAGAATCCTGAAAGATAAATGGAGGATTCAAAATTGATAATTTTATTGGTGGCTACAATGTAAGGTCCCTGCATCCAAAGAGCATAGCTTATTCATCTTTATCCATCCTATATTTGGAACAGCTAAAGAGTTCAAAAACATGTTCAAAAAATAATTTCAACAAATATATTTTAATTAACTGAATGCAGAAAGAATATTTTACAGTCAGCAAAATGCTAGGACTATGAAAATTCATTTCTTAATTATTTTACTTTTTTAATTTATTAAATAAGTCATTGTCTCAACTGATTGATTAACTGGCCATAATAGGAACATTTCATGGCTTCTTGTTCATATTAAGAAATTATAGAAGAGTTTACCTATTTAGAATTGTCTAAAGCCTTGGAGAAAACAGGTAATATTGCTATCCATTAATCTTTTCTCCCTTTTGGAAAGATCTGTGCTTAATACAGAAATCACAACTTGAATTTTTCCTCCCTGTCAATACAATCTCAATCATCACATATGTTCTCCCCGTTGTGCAATAAAGAATGCTTGCCACTCCAGTACAATCAAAGAAGAATGGAATTAGGTCAGCATACTTCAATTCCTTCTTTCAGAAAATGGAAACCAGACACCTTTGTGAGATATCACACTTAATAGAAAGGCCTAAGAGTTCAGAAAAGGATCTGTCTATACATCACTTGAGGGAAGTAAGAAAACTAAAAGAAAGATTTTGCCATTTTTTTGTATAAGACTGTATCTTCTTAAATGAATGCAGAACAAACACCTACTATTATTTGAATCCATATAGCACAATTCATCAAATTTATTGACCTTCTCAAAAACTCATCAAACTAATCAAGTTTGTATGATTTAAAACTGCAGGTTTTATTCTATATAACATCAATGCTATAGAATTTGAATTTGGCATAAAATATGTTTATATGTATAGGGAATTTCTTAGTAATCAACAGTTGGTCCAGAGTGGCAGTAGCTACACATAATTTTAGATGTGCACAGATTTTGTGGGTAGGCGTTGTGTAGGTAATGCTATCGATCTACTTTTTGGGAAACCTACTTAAGTCTAGTGCTCCTGAGACCTTAATTTAAAAATGAAGGTAATTGGGTAATTTAAGTGAAAATGGTAGAGAGAAGACCTCTGAAAATTTACCCTACCATAAAACAATAAAAAAATATAGTGATTATTAGAAACAAAATTTTTAGAACTCTGAAAATTATCCAAAGGCTTGCAGCAAAGAAAGAGACATTTAGGCAAGAAAAGTGGCTGGATCTCAGTAAGAACAGCTAATGTGTGGCATCATGTTTACCCTAACCCCAGCTCTAGTCCTCAAATTTCAATCAGACTTGAAAAATAACATTTTTCATTTTTATTTATTTATGATATTTATTTATAACATTTTTATTTATTTATGATAGTCACACAGAGAGAGAGAGAGAGGCAGAGACACAGGCAGAGAGAGAAGCAGGCTCCATGCACCGGGAGCCCGACGTGGGATTCGATCCCGGGTCTCCAGGATCGC
The DNA here is from genome assembly GCF_053574225.1 of Canis aureus. Classification (NCBI taxonomy): domain Eukaryota; kingdom Metazoa; phylum Chordata; class Mammalia; order Carnivora; family Canidae; genus Canis; species Canis aureus. The sequence goes on from NC_135612.1 coordinate 22,763,621, forward strand.
GCCCTGAGCCAAAGGCAAGCGCCAGACCACTGCGCCACCCAGGGATCCCGAAAAATAACATTTTTCATTGCTAGTACTAGAGGGAGTAAAATGGGGCAGAAGCTCTTTCAAAGCTTCTCATTCTCAAAGAAAATTCATCATTGGACCTGCCTGTGGTTCACTGAAGACACCAATCTAAAGGCCTATCTTTATTTGACCTAGTGATAAAAACTTCTGAGGGAAAGCATTGCAACATATTTATCAAATATTTTAAGATCATAGCTGAAGGAATTAGATGAAAAAATAAGCTCAAGAATAAAATAGCTATAGGGATTTTGAAAACCTCTGATATATTTCTGGGAATCTGGAGGCCTTGTGCATGATTATGGCTATGCACATATTCAGGAAAGACCTAAGAAAGTCCTCATCTTTTGACTTTGACTGAACTTGACCTTCTGTAAAGGCAATAAGTTAAAGTAGATTTATAAACTGTCCAGTTGAGTGTTAAAAGCATACCCAAACATATCCATAGTCCCTCACCAAAACAAGAAGACCTATTGCTTCCAGACATTTAAGAAAATTTCTGTCCAAAAATTACCTGACCACTAAGCCAACCAAGTAGAAATTCAGTGGACACATATGATAAAGATTCAGAACTTACAGATTTAGACATAAAAGTCACTAAGCAATTAACCATAATACCTATATTAAACAAATAAGCAAAACCCAACAACCTAAGAAAGATCTCAGATCAATAACATAAGTTTTCACCTTTAAGATAGTGGTGAAAAGAAGAGTAAATTTAACCTAACACAAGCACAAGGAAACGAATAATAAAAAGTGCAGATTAATGGATTTTAGAAAAACAATAGTGAAAAAGTCATCAGAACTAAATTGTTTCTTTTAAAAGATCAATAAAGTCATAAACTGTTAGCTAGACCTACCTACAGAGTAGAGAAGATTTGAATTAATGAAATCAGGAATCAAAGAGAGTATATTCCTACTGATAGTACAGAAACAAAATGGGTTATATAGGAATAACATTAGCAATGATTGGCCAACAAATCAGATAACCTAAATGAAATGGACAAATTCTGAGAAAGGCAAAAACTATCAAACTGACTCCAGAAGAAATAGAAATTTTAAATAGACCTATAAAGGTAAAATAATTGATTTTTTGTAGGGGCACTTCTGTGACTCAGTTAAGTGCTGACTCTTGGTTTCAGCTGAGGTCAGATCTTGTGGTCATGGCAATGAGCCCCATATAGGGCTCCATGCTCAATGTGGAGTCTGCTTCAGATTCTCTCTTCCTCTTTCTCCTCTGCCCCTCCCCCCTCTTGTTTGAACAAACCTGCTCTCTCTCTCAAATAAATAAATAAAAATCTTTTTAAAAAGATTGATTTAGTAATCAAACATTTTCCCTCAAAGAAAGTTCAGGATAAGGTGGCATCAGTGGGATTTTACCAAACCATTAAGAATTAACAACAATCCTTCATAAACTCTTCCACAAACAGACTGCAATGGGGAAGAGGGGGAAGAGGAAGAGAAAAGGAAGGAGGAAGAGAAAAAGGAGAATATGTTTGAATTCATTCTATAAGTTAGTATTTCTCTGAAATCAAAAACCTATGCCGTGCTAATGGGTATGGGATGTATTTTTGTGATGAAGAAAATATTCTGGAATTAGAGTGTGATGAATATATTAAAAAAACACTCAACTGTACCCTTAATAATAGTTTATTTTATAGTATGTGAAATGTATCTCAAATATTTAAAAAAAGGAAATCAGGTAATCACATGATTAAGATCCCTTTTGGTCCAGCATTTTAATTTTCTGATGTGATGAAATATATAAATCCTATAATAATATTTTAATGGCACATACCTAATACTGTAGAGAAAAGCTTGAAAGAAGGGTAGAGGCATATTGCAAAGATTTATTAAAAATTAACATTAATGAATGGAGAAGGAAAGTATAAATGTTAAGTAGTGTGTTCAGATAAGTCAACCCTAGTGTGTATCAGAGGGAGTTATCATTCTGCATTGATATTCCCTATGCCTTGTGAAATGACAAAGCAGAGATCTAGTAGAAGCCCGATAGCTCTGTTCTAAGGACAGAATGTACACAATACTTGAACAATAGGTTTGAACTGCATGGGTCCACTTATACGTGGATTTTTTTTATATAAATGCAGTACACTATTGTAAATGTGTTTTGTCTTCTTTATGATTTTCTTAATTACATTTTATTTTCTCTAGCTTATTTTTTAAGAATACAATATATAATACATACAGGAAGCATATTAATAAACTGTTTATGTTATCAGTAAGGATTCTAGTAAAAGTAGACTATTAGTGGTTAAGTTTCTGGGGAGTCAAAATTAAACACAGATTTTTCACTGCACAGTTTGCACTCCTAACTTCCACATTGTTCAAGGGTCAACTGTATATTGATTTAAAGAGTCTTAGTCTACCCAGCTGTTCTGAGCATAGCTCATCATCTTTTCTTCCTCTGAGCAATATCCCTATCCATTATATATAGCTTCATGATCTCATATTTTCAATGCATCTTCATCTCTATACTGAGATTATTACAAAATAATACCCAGTCCTTTCACTTGCAGTTTGAACCATTACTCCTGGAGTAATGAATGCCTTGGGATTATTCTAGCTCCTTGCTGATACTGTAGAATTTTGACCCCTGTCCTCCCCTTCAAATTTGTTGGCACTGTAAAAGGGACAGACTAACTCAGAACCTACTATTCCCATCAAGGACATATAGTAAATCAACATTCAGTAGGGACTTACTTATTCCCTTTTGGATAATTATATCTTCATATATGGGCAAATCTTTGTATGCTAAATGAGACTTTGGCTCAGATAGTAAATTGAAAGATCCAAAAGTAGAGTAATCTAACCAAACTAGATCATTAATATTCTATATAGTAATATGTGACACATATGGTGTTTGGCACAAACAGATCAGCAAATTTTGCCCAAAGCAAATCCAGAGATAAAACTTTCAAGGGGAGTGTTGAATTATATTATTTAGAAAGTTTTCCAATACTACTCAGGTAAGCAGGAGTAGCTGTGGGTGTTACTTCAAGAAGAAAGAGACTTCTATTTCAGAGAGCTTTACTGCCTCCCTCATGGAATGTGGACAACTCAGAAGCTTCTAAATAATTCAGGAGTCAAAGCAGAAAACTTGAAATCCAAAAACGAATACATATCTAAATGAACTTAGTTTATAAAAACAATAACCCAATTTTACACAACCATTGTTGAGGTTAACCAGTATCAATTATGAAGACAGCCATCTAAACAAATGCATAAGCAGAAATTAAATCTTGTATTAAATTTAAGATAATCATTGGCTGGATCCTAGAATTTCTAATTCTGACAAGATCACCTGAAATTAGAATAATTCACTAAAGAAAGTCCAGATCAACACAAAAATTCCCTCATCAACACACTGATTAACATTGTATAAGTTCTTGTGGAAAGAGAAACTAGAGAATAGCATCAGGACTTAGTGATAATTCTCCTCCATTAAATCCTGAGTAAAATAATAAAAGTAAATCTGTGTATTTTTGTGTGAGGATGAACACAATTTCATTTTATTCTCTTGTAAGCACTGTCTCTGCTGGGAATACTAGCAGCTCTGGGATTAGATTATTAAGGAAATTGTCTCAGTGGAAGCATTCAGTTCCCTGAGTAGTTTCATGCCCATTTCAGGCAAATATGCATTATCAGTCCTGTTGGGGACAGTTTCTTATTTTGGAGAAAGTAGGGAAGATACAGAGAAGTAAAGCAGACACACTGGGGAAAATGTATTGATAATGAGAAAAACATGTTTTCTTTCTTTTTTTTTTTTAAATATTTTTTTTCTTTGTTTATTTATGATAGTCACACAGAGAGAGAGAGAGAGGCAGAGACACAGGTAGAGGGAGAAGCAGGCTCCATGCACCGGGAGCCCGACGTGGGACTTGATCCCGGGTCTCCAGGATCCCGCCCTGGGCCAAAGGCAGGCGCCAAACCACTGCGCCACCCAGGGATCCCAAAACATGTTTTCTTAAACAAAAATTAAGATCATGAAGGAACAAAGAAACTTAGAGTTAATATTTTGTTGTAAAGCCAGTAGTAGCAAAGATTGTGTAGGAAAAGACATGTCCACACTAGATATACCAACTATTCATATTATACCTCTCTAAACTTGGGCTTTGGACCAAACACCATTCTCCTTATGAAATTTGGTGAGATGAAAAAATATTGGATAATGTACCAGGCAGTTAAAAGACCAAAAGCTAAAAGAATGCAAAAGATGGAGGATGAGAAGTTTATTTATTTATTTATTTATTTATTTATTTATTTATTTATTTATTTTTGGATGAGAAGTTTAAAATAGAAATTTCACTATCTACTAAGATTAATTGGCTTTAAAACATTTAAAACTTGGCAAATATTTAAAGAGGCAGGAACGTTTGGGTGATTGAATATTACTATTATATATATGTGAAAAATATGAAAGGAGCAAAAACATAATTCCTATTGAAATTATACTTCACTTTCAGAGACTACAGAATGCTGTAGTTAATGTACTGAGTGATGAATTGCTGACAAAGAACAGAAAAGAATTCCCTCCTCTCCTGAGTTAATGGTTGAACTACATGAAATGAATATATTTAATATATTTTCCAAAAAGAAAAAGAAAGGAAGGGAAGAAGGAAGGGAAGAAGGAAGGAAAGGAGAGAGGAAGGGAGGGAGGGAGGGAGGGAGGAAGGGAGGAAGGAAGGAAGGAAGGAAGGAAGGAAGGAAGGAAGGAAGGAAGGAAGGAAAGAGAGAGAAAGAAAGAAGAAAGAAAGAAAAGAAGGAAGGAAGGAAGGAAGGAAGGAAGGAAGGAAGGAAGGAAGGAAGGAAGGAAGAAGAAAGAAAGAAAGAAAGAAAGAAAGAAAGAAAGAAAGAAAGAAGAGAAGAAAGAAAGATTTGTTTACTGAAACATTTTATGAATGTAAGCAGAGGCACACACTTCAACAAAAGATATTAATGTGTGTTAATGTTCTTTTACTACTGTGTATTGGGAGCATATGATTTAGGATATATTTTATGTACATTCTGGAAATAGATTTCTAATTTAATTCTATAAATATATTTCCTAAATACATAATACTAATTAGATATTAAGCATATTTAATGAAAAACGTATAGCCTAAACATAAAAATATGTGGGAGTGGTGAAAAAAAAACACCTATCTTGTCACTTCTGTGTGAGAAATAGTCATGATTTAATTGAATTGCTGGTACCAAAGTTGACTTGCCAATTTCCCCATTGTGTATACTTTATGGTTCAATGATGGTAAAAGAGAAACAGTGGGAGTGATTCAAAATGCCTTTTAAAAATTATTTTTCTTCTAGGATGCTTTCATGCAGCTATAATCATGGAAATTAGTTCTTAGTATTAGCATTGGGTAGTTTTTTCTAAAACATTCAACAAAATTGTAAGTAGAACACAAATATGAATAATCGTTATTCATAAGTTATTGATTAAAATAAATATCAAGGAAAACAAAGGCTAAAGATGATCATGTTTTATTAATACTTATCTATAGTTTGTAATCTTAATCGAACTAAATCTTGACCCTTTCTATCACATGTCTTGCCCAAGACAGATAAGGGGATTTACGTTTTCTTAAGAGTATATATATTATGTTTTTTCTGATCTTGACTTCTATCAAAGATATTTCCTTGAGCAACACCAGACTGATGGAACCAATTATCTACAAAATGATGATGATGATGATGATGATGATGATGATGATAATAATAATAATAGCAGTTACTGCTAAGGTATACCTCATAAGATGCTACTTTTCATCTGACTATCCCCCTTTATTTTTTTATATATCCCCCTTTATTATTTTTATAATCAATATAATTGATTAGTATATTAAAATGCCCCAAAAAACATGAAATAGGAAATTTATATAGTAAAATTTTTTAACATTTTATTTATTTTTTCATTCATTTATTTATTTGAGAGAGAAAGTGCAAGTGTGGGGTGAGGCAGGGAGTGGAACAAGAAATGGCTTAATCCCATGACCCTGAGATCATGCCCCCAGCTGAAATCAAGAGACCACTGGCTGCTAACCCACTAAGACATCAAGGCACCCCCTGTATAGTAAAATAAATGTTAGTACCTCTGCCCAGTCCACTTTATTCCCTCCTTTATTAGCTACCCTTCAAGAAATAATCACTTTTCATTGGTTTCTCTGTTAAAGGTAAAAGAACATGAAGAACTATTCCTAGATACCACTTGATTGGATAAAACAGAGTAAAGTAGCATCTTCTATTCATTAGTCTGTACATTGTATTATTGGATATATTTCCATATTAATTTATGAAAAGTTTCTCTTTCATTTTTAATATTTTAGGTATAATTTATCCTCAAGAAAATGTACAGATATTAAGTGTTAAGTTTGATGAGCTTTTTTTAAAAATTTAATTTAATTTTTTTAAAATTTGAAGGTAGTTGATACACAATGTTGCATTAGTTGCAGGTCTACAACATAGTGATTCAGCTTCTCTATATGCTATGCTATGCTCACCACAAATGTAGCTACCATTAGTCACCATACAATATCACTAGGTACATGATTATACCTTTACAATATTGCTGACTATATTCCCTATGCTCTGCCTTTTATTCCTGTGACTTATTCATTACATAAATGGAAGTCTGTATCTCCCCTTCCCCTTAACCCATTTTGCCCACCCCCTCACCTATCTAAATTTGGTGAGTATGATCACTGAAAACTGTCACCTACCACCACACAAAAGAACTTATAAAACATTTTGATCATTCCAGTGAATTCCCTCCCTACCTTGGTAACTATTTTCTAATTTCTTTCTCACTATGTAAGTTTCACTTGTTCTTTAACTTCATATAAATGCTGTCATACGATATATATTCTTCTAGATCTGGCTTGTTTTTTAATGAAATAGTTCCTTTTCATTGGCAAATTGAGTAGTATTCTATTTTATGGATAAACCACAATTCAGCCTCTCATTGATGGACATTTGTGCTGTTCCCAGTTTTGTCTTCTATAGATGTTCTAAACAGTTTTACAATATCCATCGAAGACATGTGTTTATTTACCTAAGATACATACTTAGCAATGAAATGCTTTGGCTTAAAAATGCATAAATGTTTAAGTTTACAAGACACTACCAGTGAGTTTTCCAAAACAATTTCATCATTTAGAAATTCTGTTAGTTCATATCCTCAATAGTTGTTCTTGTCAGTCTTTTCTATTTTAGCAATGCTTGTGAGTAGTATTAGCATACTTCATTATGTTTTTAATTTACATTTTTCAAGTGACTGATTATGCAGAGTACCTTTACATGTGTTTATGGCCATTTCATTCATGAAGTGTCTTTTCAGTACTTTGCCTCCTTTATTCACTTGTCTTTTAGTTAACTTGTAATTATTCATTTTATAGAATAGATATTAATATATAGACATATAGAACTATACCAATATATTCCTTGTTTGTTTTCCTTTTAATTTTTTCCAATGAATTGATACTAATTTCGATGAAATTCTGGATACCTTTTTCTTATTTTATAGTGAGTGGTTCTGTATTTGATTGATGACATCTTTGACTACTCAAAGATGTGAATATATTATTTCATGTTTTTTTTTTCTAGAATTATGGTTTTACCTTATATGTTTAGGTCTATGATTCATAGTAAATTGATGTTTCTGTTGTATCAGCTAGTATTTGAGGCTTTCTTTTGGCTTTGATTTTTTAGTTTTGTGTTTGTTTGTTTGGGTTCAGATATCAAGTTCTTCTATCATTATTTCCTTATAAGAGTTTCCTTCCTTCATTAAGTTGACTTGACACCTTTGTTGTAATTCACTTCTCTGTATGCACTTCTCTAGTTTATCTAGACTCTTTCATTCCGTTGTTCTAGTTATCTATTCTTACATCAGTATCACTAAGTTTTATTATGGTAGCTTTGTGAAGATCTTTGTGTTGTTCTTCTTGTTGAAGATCATTTTTGTGCAATTCTAGCTTTTTGCATTGTTATAACTATAAATTTATCTTGTTGATTTTATGAAAAAAGACTTCTGTAATCTTCATTGGGATTGTGTTTAGTATACAAGATCTTTTGAATTAATAATTATGTTAACAATATTGAGTCTTCTAATGTTATACTTTCCATACCATTAGAAATTTTTAAATTTTAGGTTTCTTTTAGTACTATTTTAGAATTCTCTCTTTCTTAAGATTTTATTTACTTATTTATGAGAAACACACACAGAGAGGCAGAGACATAGGCAGAGTGAGAAGCAAGCTCCCTGCAGAGAGCCCAATGTGGGACCGTCTTCCAGGACCCTGGGATCCCAACATGAGACAAAGGCAGATGCCCAACCACTGGGCCACACAGGTGCCACTTTAAAATTTTCATTGTAGAGGTCTTACACATATTTTGCTAGATTTATTCCTATCTATGTAATAGCATTTAATACTACCATGAATACATTTTTAAATTCTGTTTCCAAAGTGTTTGTTGCTAGTATATAGTAATAGTATTTATTTTTACATTTGACTATTTTTTTTTTACATTTGACTTATATCCTGTGATGTTTTACATTTCCTTATGAGGTTTAGTTATTTTTGTCTGTTTATAATAGATATATTTTTTTAATGTACTCATGATGCCTATGAATAGTGGACATTTTACTTTTGCATTATCATTCATTATGTTTGCATATTTAATAAATCCTTTAATATACTAGTTTATTGAATGCAAATGGCAAACATTATAGCTTTGCTTTGTCTTCAACCATCGATGAAAAGATTTCAGTATTTCTACTTACATGTATTTTTAGCTATATTTTTTGGGGGGGAAGTGGACAAACATATTATATAAAATTGGGAAAGTGTTTTTTCTTCCTATTTTTACCTTTCTGAGAAGTTCTTTTACTACTACTACTACTACTACTACTACTACTACTACTACTACTAGTCTTAGTCCCAGTCACAGAACAGTGTGAGTGACTTTTGGATTTTGTCAGATGCTTTTTCTGCATCTTTGAGATGATGATATTATCATACTGTCTCTCTGGTGAGTAATAATAACAAAGTGAATTAGGACTGTCCAATTATGGCTGTTCTTTGCTTTAAGTATCTGAGGAGGTTCATGTATTTTGTTTTTGAGTTTATGTCTATTCTGATATGTAGTTTCTGAGATGAACATTTTAATGTTTGGAACATTCCTAGAAGGCATTTTAATGTTATTTTTATGCTAGTAGCAGTATGTGAAAAACGGAGCTTGTATATTAGAATTTCAGAATTAATTTTACATGGTAGTTACTCTGGATGGTACCATACAACATACAAGATCTTGTAATCCTCAACTAACTAAATGAATCATCAACTTTTTTTAAAGGCTTCAAAAAGAGTTTCTATTTACTGTAAAAAGAGTTTCACAGATGTTCACAGGACATTTAAGAGAAACACAAATCGGCTTTTTGGGAGTGTTTTGGAATCTTCTGAATTTTATCAAAGTTAAAGATTTTTACTCGTGGATTATGTGGTCAATACCATTTACCTTAACTTTCTCCTTTACATAGTAACACTTAATTGTGCATGTACTTTTCCTTCAATATTACTGTGAATTACATCTTTTATGTCTTATCTCAGAGCAACTATCATACTATTATTTTACACATGAACTTCAAAACTTCTTTTTGATATTTCCCTCATCTCAACAATAATTTCTCATTTGAAAATCAAAATTTTCAAATAGACATTTTATGAACATCTTCAGCTTTAATTATATTAGAATTCAAGAATATCACCTTACTATTTAGCTTATTGCATAATGAGTCTTCAAAATAACTCTCGGAGAATAGAGAATTTTAGAAAAATATCAGTTTTCCCTTTTTTACCTGAGTACAGAACTATATAAAAATTGGATAGAAGAATCAGAGAAATAGAGAATAAAATGTGCTATTTATGCATAAAAGTTGTTGTAGAAATGGCTGTAATATATGACCAAGTACATTTACTGGTGCTTTAGCTTTCTTCACCCCACCATGGTCATTATCAGCATGGCAGTCTGGACTGTGGGAAGACCTACTCAAGATAAAACTGTTCTGAACTTTTCTGTGGCAAGAATGAATTATCTTTTAGTAGAACATTTGTTCTACTTAATCGACATAAACATAGACTAAATGCTGCATCTCTGAAAGAAGAAGAGGAAGAGGAAGAAGAGGAAGAAGAAGACGAAGAAGAAGAAGACAAAGAAGACGAAGAAGAAGAAGAAGAAGAAGAAGAAGAACAACAACAACAACAACAACAACAACAACAACAACAACGTTACTTCTTTCCTTTTTCCCATACCAACATTTTCATAACTTTCATTCACTGAATCAGAATAAATGAACTGAGTGTCAAGCACTTTGCTAAATCTTGCATGTGATCAGTGTTGCAAAAACTTCCCGTCCTTACGCAATTTATCATTTGTGAGGAAGACTATTTATATCAAGAAACAAAAAAAGTATGAACGTTAAGTAAAATTATAATATAATGAAAATTAACCGATTCTATGATAGAAAGAGAAGAGGATCTCTGTAGAGAAGGTAGTTTGGGAATTTTATTCTGAAGAGCTTACATATTAGCTGAGAACTGAATGATGAATCTTAGCCATCCAAGTTAGGGAGAGCATATGAAGTAGGGAGTAGAGCATAGTCTGAGGGCAAAGATAGTTATGTATGAAGGTGAGGAAAGAGAGTTAGTATAATCTGATGATTAAGAAGAGAAGCAAATGATGAGGCAGGAAAAACAGGCATGGAGCAGATCATAGCAAGTATTATAGACTGATAAGACTCAATCTGCTTAAAATGTGCATGAGGTTTCAAAACATACACAATGATAAAATGCTGCAATCTTTGAAGGTAGTCTTTGATTCAAAATAATGGTGACTAGTCCAGATGAAATATGTAAGACAGAAAAATAGTTTGGAATCAATTAATAATGGTGAAATAAATTGCCTTCTTTTTTATGTTTTGATTTTTAAGATTTTATTTATTTGAGAGAGAGTGAGAGAGAGCAAACATAAGTGGGGGTAGGGGCAGAGGAAGTGGGAGAAGCAGGCTCCCCACTAAGCAGGGAGCCTGATACAGCGCTCCATCCCAGGACCCTGGGATCATGATCTGAACCTAAGGCAGACACTTAACTGACAGTGCCCCTAAATATCCTTCTTAAATACTCTAGGTACTGCATTCTTATTTGCTTCTGTGCTGAATATCTTAATCTAGACCATTTGCCAAGTGGTATTTAAAAATTGATAGGAGAGGGAAAGGAAACAAAACTCTGGATGCCCTATTGGTCCCTACTTCAATTTTCTATTTTGAAAAGGTTAATGAACATTAGTTCTTTTTAAATTAAATTTGAGATTTTTTTACAATGTTTCTTATAATAATATAAATGAAGTCATTTTTAAAAGATTTTATTTATTTATACATGAGAGACACACAGAGAGAGGCAGAGACGTAGTCAGAGGGAGAAGAAGCAGGCTGCATGCAGGGGGCCCGACATGGGACTTGATCCCTGGACCACAGGATCACACCCTGAGCCAAAGGCAGGTGCCCAACCGCTGAGCCACCCAGGCATCCCACAAGTGAAATTATTTTTATATGTGACTTTTTAAAGGTAAGGCAGGTAATCAAGAAACAAACTGAGTGAAGGTTTTGCAGAATAATATAAGAGATCATCTATTTATGAGTTGAAAAAATGTCAGTTCACTCAGAACCCAGAATCTGCAATAAAACCCATAATTCAGATAGGAAATTTTCTAAAAATATTGGAACATTTTCACACAAATTATCAAGCTAGCCTCTATATTTTCTTTAGTGGAAGTCAGAAATTACATGTGCATTTTTGTAAAGCAAGTTGAAAAGTGCATAGTAAAAATGGAATGGAACCTTTATTTGTGACAATGCATGGAACAAAGAAAAGATAATTTTAAATTACATGAATATATTTCATTTCAATTTATGTGCGAATCATATTCATATTGATGAGAACAATAGTGATATTTAAGGATGGCTATATCATTGTATTAACCATCCTTTTAATTTCTGTAAATGGATACCTTAATATCCACCTAAGGGACTATTAGCTATCCTTAACCAAACTGTAACTCATCCATAGCATCTGGAGTCCTTAGATAGTTTTAATGTATATACTCTAACAGTCACAGTGAATATGAATATTATGGGGGAGGGAGCCACCTTCAAATATAGCAAACCAATTCTGAGCCTGTTTGCCCTACTTTACCCTTTCCTTCTCACAGAAACCACAATAAAGTTGCTTCCCCACAATTCTCCTTTTACTTGGCTGCCTCCTGACATTCTAGTGCTTTCCCTGAATGGTTTTGCCTAGTGTATTGTGATCTCCTCAGGAAACTATGAGTATAATAAAACCTTTTTTTTGTTTTTTAATAAAACCTTTAATTGTACTAAGTCTATCTGTTAATCTGTATCCGGTTTTAAGGTACATCACTTAATGTAATATAATTAAAACAATCATGTGTTCTTAGATTCTCTGACATTATGGATGGTAGTGCAGAGCATGATAGTGTAATGTGCTTTTTTGGGGGGATCTTGATTTTTTTTAATTTAATAATTCTGTGTAGAAAAATTAACTCTGTATTCATAAGAGTTAATTTAGGTAACTGAATTAAGGAGGAGACAAAGTAACATGTATTATGTCTAGGATCAATATAAATTATTGGGAAGACATCATGTATACTTTCCAAAAACCTGTATTGATTGGGTATATACCTCTGTTTTCATAAAAGTATTTTGTATGTGTTGTTCTTTGAAGTACCTCTCAAAATGAGATACTGTGAAAATTTATTTTTGTGACTGGAATGTGATAAATGAAGTCACTTTAGCTTCTAGGATCTGCAATTCAGTGCTCCTTGACCTGAGTTGGTGTGTGATTGGTCTAGGTCAACTTTTGGTTAATGTAGTTTCTTGCTATTGAAATAAATATGTATTAAATATATCTATGAGACAAATATATTGAGATTGCCCTAAATACATATTCCTCAATTTCCCACTTGAGTTTTAAGGTTTTCTTATAACTAAAGTGATGAGACGCTCTTTGATTATGTTGAAGGAGAAGTCAACCTCTTATTCATACAAAAGATTAACTGAAAAGAATAGTGTTGCATTTATAATAGTCTGGGCTATTTATAGCCATATAAACATTTCCAAAGTATAATCTCCATTAAACCAACTACGGCAGTCTTTTACATTTAGAATTAAATTCAATATTAAACTGTTCCCACATTTATAACTTACTATAAATGTGCAATCTAATAAAAATGGCACAAGTTTCTTACATAAGTTGCTGTTCTTTGGAAGTAAGAAATGCACTTGAAGTACCTCTGTAGTAAAGGAAATGTGGAAATTTTGCATTGCTCTCACCTTAAAGTTCACAGTGAAATGCCTACATGGGACTGAATCAGGAACATTAGGTAAGATCTTTCAAAATTCACAGCATGCGATATACTTTATTTTTCTCTGAAGTCTCATTTTATAGACTATTATTGGAAACAAAATAGTCTACTTGATGGAGCAATAGACTGATTCAATATGTCAGATTCCGTGTTCCTATCCAGTAGACTGACAAAAAGTCACAGGAATTTAATTTAAAATAGGCCAAATCAAGCATTGCTTTATAAAGACCATTTGCATGTCAAGTAGGAGATCTTAAACAAAAGCACTTTTGTGGTTATCTGAGCACATAAATACCTGGGCAACTTTTAAAAGCTGAACATCTTTTTTCCTCTATCAAAATTGTACTTTGACGAATAATCTAATGGATTTTTTTCGCTGTTAAAACGGATCTCAACTATTGTGCAAAGAAAATAAAATAGCACTTCTACTTAATAGCAATAGCCTTGCAATGTAAAGTGAACATAAACAGTTCTAAAAAAAAAGATTTAATGAATGGTTCTCATATTTTCAAACCATTACAGGAGCTTATTCATTTAGTTGATCTGGAATTAAATGAAAGTGTTGTAATATAATTTTATCACCTTTGGAAGCCTTTAATATTATCAAAATAATATTACATTTCTAGAATTAATTAGAGGATTTCTTAGATTTATTTATTTTATTCACCCCATGCCTGTAATGCATGCATGTGTTTGTGTACACACAAAGTAGAGGCATTTACTATCAACTGGCAACTAAAATGCATTTTAAGAATTAATGAGAAATATATCAATACTGCTTTTAGACTCTATTGTATGAGAAAACATATATATATATAGACATGTAGATATATATATTTACAATTCTCTTTATATTGAAGTTATAAAAATGTGTTTATTATTACTGTTTTTTATTCTGGTCAAATATAAGTAAAGAATGTATACCTTGTACTTTTGTATTAAGCCAAGATAAAAGTTTTGGGAAAAATATTTATATATTTTTGTTTTTTTATTATTTTATTTATTTATTTATTTAAAAAGAGAGAGAGTGCACGCGTAGGGGGAGGAGGGGAGAGAATGTTAAGGAGACTCCATGCCGAGCACAGATTCTGAGGCAGGACTCCATCTCATGACCCTGATATCATAACCTGAGCAGAAAGAAAAAGTCAGACACTTACTAACTGAGCTACCCAGGGAGTGGGTGACATAGGGAGATAGATTTTTAAAATATTAGTTCAATGAGAAACTTCCTCCTTATTAAATATATATTTTCTATGAGCATTCTCATTCATATAAGAGGAAGAAAAATGGAAAATCATTGGCATTGTCAGAAACTGTTTTCCCTATTAAATCTGATTTCTAGATAAAAGGAGCCTTCCATAAATGAAGAAATGATGATATTGATCTTGTCATTTTGCATATTTGCATTGTGCAATCTGCCTACTTGCTTCTTTTTTGTGTGGTTATTACATTTTTCCTGTGCTCTCCTATAGTCACATTGGTTGCATACACTTCATTGCAGCTACCCTTTTAAACCACAGCACTTGAAATAAACAAATAGCCAAAGATTAATTTGCAATGTAGGATAGAGAGCATCATGTATACTAGTGTTATCTTGTTTGAATATTACAAAATTTATTTTCGTTGGTGAAAAAATAATAGAATAAGACGAAAAGAAGTAATTTGGAAGCTACTGGGGGAAAAATCACTTACCAACAGAAAAGAATGTTCTTGAAGCTTGTTAGACAAAGAGAAGTAGAAAAAGAATAAGAAATTGATCTCTATTGCATTAAACATTTATATTATTCTCTGTATAAGTTTAACATGTTATGTTTAGTTTAAAGTATATAAAATCCAAGGCTCTCAGATGTCCTCTTCTTATATCATGTTCAGAGGGATTTTTTTTTAATTTTTATTTATTTATGATAGTCACACAGAGAGAGGGAGAGACACAGGCAGAGGGAGAAGCAGGCTCCATGCACCAGGAGCCCAACGTGGGATTCGATCCTGAGTCTCCAGGATCGCGCCCTGGGCCAAAGGCAGGCGCCAAACCGCTGCGCCACCCAGGGATCCCATATCTCTAAAGCTACCGATGCAAGCTAGAGGGATAATCAATAAAAGAACATTCATACTACAGATAGAACTAAATTGTACCAAAAAACTCACATAAACTAATAAAATGGATCATTTCTTCTTACAGAATTCCTCTAATGAAGAGAACTCAGTTATGTTTTCCTTTATCAAAACATACACTTTACAGTTGACATAAACCAACTATCTTCCCAATGTTGTGCCCAAGATTACATATCTGGGAAACCAAGGAGCCGACACCGATGTAAACACAGGAGGGTTTATTTACAAGTTCGAGCCTGGGTCCAAGTATACCCAACACAGCAGAGCAGGGATTTGGACCCCCAGGTGGGTTCCAGCTTAGTTTTATGGGCTGGTCTAAGGGACCTCCAGAAGGTGGAGGAATTTCTCAAGTTCTGTTTACATTTCTGATATGGGGCTTTCAAGGGCATTGAGCTCAGTTCTCATTCTGATATGGGGCTTCCTGCCACTGGCTTGAGCTCTGTTTTCATTCTAATATGGGGCTTTCTAGGGCATTAAGCTGTAAGCTGTTTTTTTTTTCTCTGTAACTGAAGTATGTAAATTTCAGCTCATATTCACAGGGTCCTGGGATGGCTGTACTTGTGCTAACTCTAAACTTAAAATTAAATGGCCTTAATTTTCTCAGCCTCCACACCCAACACATTTCACTTTTTCCTCATTTTTGAATCTCTGCATTCTTCCCTTTCATTTGGCAGGTACTCTTCTTCTCACTCATGCTCTCATGCATATACAGTAGAATTTAGGGATTTCTAATTCACCGACAAATCAGAGAAGTAAGTGTGAAGTGATTTTTCTAAATTTTACTTCACTTTACCAGAGTACATACAGAAAGAAAGGAAAGAAAGAAAAGAAAAGAAAGAAAGAAAGAAAGAAAGAAAGAAAGAAAGAAAGAAAGAAAGAAAGAATTAGAGATCGATCATGGTGAACGATAGAACTTATCATATAAAAGTTATTTTTAGGAGACTAATAAATAACATTTTACTTTATTTTTATTTACTGTTTTTTTAAATTTTAATTCCAGTACAGTTATCATACAGTGTTACATTAGTTCAGGTGTAAAATCTAGTGATTCAACAATTCTATACATTACTCAGTGCTCATCTTGGTAAATCTACTCTTTAATCCATATCACCT